>NC_040912.2:21840607-22149320 GCF_004126475.2 Phyllostomus discolor | reverse complement strand
TGCTCCTAGAAGCTATGCAGCAATGACTTGAAATTTTCCAATATTCTATTTGTCACTAATGCAAATTTATGTATTTAGGCAGGGCTTATATTTGGGATCTACTAAGAGAAAAATTATACTTCTAAGGTATTTTAATAAGGGAGTATAGTGTCTTGTTCATTAATAAAAATCATTTTTTCTAAAAGGATATTTTTATTTTCTGTTTATCTTTGTATGTTAACCTGTTGAAAAAATAATATTCTGAAGATTTCTCAAAGTCTCAGATATAATGATCATCATGAAGATCAGTAAATATAATTAAAATATTACCATACATATAAAATATTCAGTGTTTGCTTTAAATGCTTGTCAACAACCTCATTTGATTATTCATCAATATTTGTTCAACAAGCTTCTTGGGACCTCAGTATACCTCTAGGCTTGTGAAGTAGAAGAATGAAGCAGTTTAACAAATTCTTGAGAAGTTTATAGTAAATTTGTAAAAAAACAGTACATATATAAAGTAGTTATAAACACAAGACTATATTTAGGTGTGTTAAACTAGGGACCATACCAAGATATTTCCAAAATGAAGTATGCAAACTAAAGCTTCAGGCATTCAGAAAATGGTACAGTCAATACTTGCCTGGTTTATAAATCAATTAACTTAAAATTTCATAATGTATCACTGCCATTTGGCCTTTGTAATGATAAATATAGGTTACTTTACAGGCCTGTGTTTGAAATATCATTAACTATGTTTATTAGCCAGCCAAGAAAATCCTGAGTTATGTAGCATTAGTATGTGGAAGTCCTAAGTCATTATACACCAATGTTTATCCCCATAAGCTCTTCAAGCAATGGTTCCAATTTCTCACCCAAAGAAGCACTAAAGAAAAAAAAAGCTATACATAGAGATTTTTATTCCCATCCATACTTCATTTTTTGCTACATGAACTGCTAATACATATGGGTAGATATGCAGAAGTATGGTTGGAAGGATGGATAGATAGATGATAGATAGATAGATACAGAGATAGAGAGATAGATAAATTTACTAACCACAAAAATGTGTTATCTCTTAGGGAAGTTTGAAGTTTGATCATTACCTGGTCTCAGTTTGAGAAATTCCACATCTCTAACCATGCATTTTATTCTTACCATCATTGTGATGTAAATCTCTATATGGTGAACCCTGACATCATATGTTCTTGCAGGATAATAGTATTTCATCTAATGTTTATCTAAAATATGTAATATATATGTACATTAATATAGTACATTTATTACACAGAAGAAAGAAAATTTACTTTTTTTGTGAAAAATTAGACCTGTGTTGTTTCTGAAAGTTACTGTGCTGTTATTCATTAGTATAGTCACAAAACTCCAGTAAGAGATTATTGTGCAGCTGGTACCTAGTTCTTACTTGCTTCGATAACCCTAATATATTATTAATTCAACTACCAACTTTGCAGTTATTGGAAGAATTCAATTCTGAATCAACATTATTGAGTTCCCAAGTTGACTTTTTAATTTAATTGTCTACTAGCAAAAAACAATGAAACTTTACATTTAAAAAAAATAGATCACAATAGTCACATATATTAGTTTTCACATAGGAACAAACTATGTGAAACCTACTATGTGAAACTATTTTTGGAACCTACTGCATTTTATATCAAGATATATGTATACACACACACTTATCAGTGAATATCACAGAGTTGTACAAGAAATATATGTCAGAATGCTCTCTGTTGTGAAAATTATCCTGAATTTTTCAAATAGAATATTTACATTTTACTGTATTTTTCTGAAATTTCACTTGAACATATTTTAGAGTGTTGGTGACAGGAGGCTTAATTACTAGATTTCTCATTACTTTATTTGTTTCAGTTATCTTTTTAAAATACTGGATTTCTAGAGGCAACTTGCCCTTTCCTCTTTTAGACCTAGACAACCTTGTGAATCTTAAAGAATGCCTCTGGTGGCACATGATTGGTGGCTGCCTTTTGCCTGTGGTTTACCCTCAGTAACTCTCTTGAAGAGCTCTTGAGCTGAGAAAACCAAAATGAATGCCACCTAAGTCTGGGCATCAAACCAAACCAAGCAACTCATTTATACTCACAGTATCACATCTATGCTTCCCAAACCTTTTTTTCTAAGCAAATTAATGTATGCCTTGCCTAGCTTTTCAGAAAAAAAAGTTAGAAATGATAGGGGAAGGGTCAAGGAACATATGTAAAGGACCCTGTTGCGCGTGGGTCACTGGCCAGCAATGACCACGGAACGCTGTGGATGGCTCACCGAAAAACATGCGAGAAACAAACATGCACAGAGACAAACTAGTTTCTGTGGAGAAGTAGGGACGAAATGGCCACCCCTCCTAGTGGGGAGCGCCCTGATTTACCGTCATCCATACCTGCTTTTATTGGGCTCATTTTGCATAATAATTCAGGTAAAGTACAGTACTTATCAAGGGAAGTAAGGAACTATAGAAAACAAGGAACTCTGCTGGTCTATTGAGTGGGGGTCAAAGAGCTGTAAGACTTTGAGGAACAAACTTCCTCCTTGGACCCCTCTCATTCAACTGAGAGCATTCTAAACAAAGAAGGTTTCGCAGTACTTTACATTTTCTTTCTTAAGTCTGATCACCCAGGGAATCCGCTCTTTTCAGCACAGAGCTGCACCACCCTGTCATTGTTTCAGGCTTAGCACAGGAACTAAGGCAATAAGGAGATTTTCTCCCAGATGATGAGAACTCAGGCTATGTCAAAGCCGAGGAGCGAGGGTCCGTCACCCTCTTTTGCTGCAGCCCCCCAAGTCCTTCTTTTGGGGGGCCTCCCAAAGTGATCGTGCCTGGCTTAGGTCGTTCCCCCCATGGGGAATCTTACCCGTCTTTGGCTAACCGACCAAGCTTTTGGGGGTTCAGTTATGAATAAAGCAGCAGAAGCAGCATTCCTGCCAGGGAGATAAGCTTTTGTCTCCATGCTGGCTTACGGTTCCAAGGGCATTCCCTTAGCCTTAGCCTAGGCGGGGGTTTCAGCTTCTGATACCAGTCAGGGCAGTTCCCAACAGGACCCATGGATGAAGACAACAGGGAGGGAGGATTGAATGTGGGAGGCGGGGGTAGGTAGGGCAGGGGAGAGTAATGAGGGGAAAATGGGGGCAACTGTAATTGAACAACAATAAAAAATAAAGAAATAATAATATCCAGCAATTGACATTACTAGTGCCTCTCATATTGATTTCTACATTTCTTTATTTAAATTACAGGGATACTAGAAAAGAAAAAGAAGTTAGTGTTTTTAAGTGTCTGATGATGCTTCACGTTGAAATTCTAGTTGAGCTGCTGTATAGCTCATGCTTTTTTGCTGTTTTAAAATAGCACAATTTCAGATTTCAAAAGAGTTTAATATTGCAACATATTAATTACAGAGAATAAGAAAGAAGAAAATTACTTGCATTATACTTTTAAGCAGATACATGTAACTTACTTATTTTTAATGAAGTAATGATGTCTCTTGATAAACTTTTGTTGTCTTTTGAACTGATCTCTCCACTAAATGGAAATCAGCTCTCAGTGTTAATATAAAGCATTGTCTATCTAACTAAATGAAATGTGGTATGGGTAGCTAACCTATGAGTTCAAACAAAAACCTATTACATGATAATTATATCAGAAAAAAGTTTAACTGATTGAAAATTGAGTTGAAAAGTTTAATATTTATCTGAATACTATAAGATACAAAAATAAAAAATTTGCTTTGGACATTTTAAGATTTTAGAGAAGAAATCATATACTCACACACATACATACAGAATTGAGTTTCCATGCACATTTTAAATAATTATTATAGCTCTCAATAAATGACTAGCCAGAAGAAAGCAGATGAAAGCAGATATTAGAAAAAAAATTCTTTTGGTCTACTTTTGATTTTGCTGACTTTCCAGCATTTTACCCTCACCTGGGTGTTCTGTTTCTATGAAGTATCAGTAAGGGAAAACCAAAATGTCTCTACTCATAATAAGCTAAATATTTTTCTAGTTAACCTCTCCACTCTTCACAAAAAACACCTGTTTCTAGTATATTGATTACTACCATTCCTGTACAAGACACCTGAATTCTGTAAATTGAAACTCTCTTTTCTAGATGCAGAAAGTCTTATTCTTTGTGGAGAAAATGATAGAAGTTGTAAAGTCCACAGGAAATCTCTTATTTCAAATCTTTAGTTGACATTAAAATCATCTAGATTGTCAGTATTTTTAGAGATTTTTAGGAACTGCCCATTATAACAAAATTTAGAAACTGCTGTTCAAGCTTTAGCTCTATCTTTATTGTTTTGATGAACTTGAAAAAATCAATGTCTTTAGACCCCGGGTTCCTAATCTGTAGAATGAAGTTAAGTATATGTAACGTTGGTGGTAATAGGAGGTACTCATGCATTTTTCCTTCTAAATGAAATCTATTTTATATTAGTAAAACATGAATTATAAAACCAGGAAGATTTCTTTATTCCAGATTAGAAATGGGAATTGACATTTCACCTCTTTAAAAAATATTTATATGGATCCTGCTTCTTCATTTAAAAATCTTTCTGGTTACTCAGCTATAATTGTTCATGTCTTCCTACCAATCCCAGAATTATTTCCAACCCACTGCCATGTGCTATTTTTATTGCTCTTTATTCTTCATAATTCATTTCTTGCTGTTATCTCTATATTGATTCATTTGATGAATGTATCGTCTAGTTACAATGTAAGCTTCCTGAGAGTAAGGGCTTCATTACTTTGTTCACTGTTTGAAGCCAGGGTGTTGAATGTCTTTAATATTTTGTATTTTCATTGTATTTATTTTAATGAGCATTAGAAAAAGTATAATTTACCTATCAAAACAATGCTTTTGTTTACTGAGGACGAAATAAGTTAAGCAATCACTTATTTAAAATATATTTAAATGTGAATGAGAGTATATAGATTTGGTGAAATCATGGAGGTAGTTTCAAATGTCTGAAGTTTAG
The DNA here is from genome assembly GCF_004126475.2 of Phyllostomus discolor. Taxonomy (NCBI): domain Eukaryota; kingdom Metazoa; phylum Chordata; class Mammalia; order Chiroptera; family Phyllostomidae; genus Phyllostomus; species Phyllostomus discolor. The sequence goes on along the minus strand of NC_040912.2, from coordinate 22,144,320 downwards.
GGATCTGGACAATGCCAGAAGCAAGGTGTTGGTTTTAAGGAATATAAAAGGCAATGCAAGCTGATCTGAAGTCTTTCTTAACACATTTCATTTTATGGCTTTATTTATTTTATTACTTTCTTTTTTTTTTTTTTTTTTTTTTTTTTTTAAAAATTTTTTTTTTTTTATTTTTTTTTAGAGAGGGAAGGGAGGGAGATAGAGAGAGAGAGAGAGAGGGAGAGAGAGAGAGAGAGAGAAAGAAAGAGAAAGAAACATCAATGTATGGTTGCTGGGGGTTATGGCCTGCAACCCTGCAACCCAGGAATGTACCCTGGCTGGGAATCGAACCTGGGACACTTTGGTTCCCAGCCCGCGCTCAATCCACTGAGCTAAGCCAGCCAGGGTATTTTATTACTTTCTTAATCAATCTGATTACTCTAAGGTTAATTTAGGGAAAGCAGTATAAGACTTGTGGCCAAATGGACAAAATGTTAGGTTATCTCTTTCACTGGAGAACTTTCAGCATGTGAGGTATAAAGGAGGTACCAGCTTTGAATGCGGCAAAACACAGCTCTTCGGGCATGAGTAGATTTAGAGCTTGACATAGAAGGCTGTAGATTTCTATGCAAGTGACCATATTATTGATGCCTAGAAAAAGTTTCAAAGCCTTCTACTTGGGCTCACACATGAAATGGGATATAAGGAGACTCTATGTAGAAAGTATGAATTTATTTTTTCTGAAGGGGTAAAGCTTATATGGAAAACTTCTGAGTCCTTAAAGAAAGAATCCCTCTAGTTTTATCAGTTGAAGGAAAAAATTTATGGGTGCTATGAGAACTACAAATAGACTGCAGGAAATATAGACTATATATACACCATATATGTATAAATATGTGTGTATATACGTGTGTGTGTGTATGTGTGTGTGTATATATATATATATATATATATAGAGAGAGAGAGAGAGAGAGAGAGAGGTCTTTTTCCATATTATTTTCCCCATCCAAGTGAATGGGAATTCAATTCATGAGCCATGCAAAAATTTTTGGTAGTTTCTCATGAGTAGGAAGTTATGAAAAAAGTGAATAAAGTAGTTTATGTTTTTCTTTACGAAAATAATTTTTATGCTTATGTATTAAATCTTTCAAAAATAATCAGTTGATAATATTTAACATGAATTCTACATTTTCTAATACTGATTGGGTCAAATTAATTTCAGAATAAAATTCTTTAATATACTTAAATACATTTACTATATTACCTGTTGAAATTTTGTTAATAAATACTATTTAAAGTAATCATGTCCCTGCCATTGATAAGTAATAATTATGTATGCAAATTGGTATAACACTAATCTCTGCAAAAAAGGGAAATAGGAAAAAGTAGTCTAGCCCTTTTCCTTCCCAACCAAAAAAAAAAAAATTATAATTTGGGGAAGAGAATGAGAAGAAAACATTCAGTTAAAATAGGTGGGTATGTGAACTCTTCCAATTCACCAAATAGAGCATTTGAGGTAGGACAAATACATATACTTGTACCTTTTGTTTTCCAATTTTTTGCTTTTATTTTTCTTTACTGTCTCATTGGGATGACTGGTATCTGCAAGATAAAGTTACCTGGTAGTAAAGACAATAGCTAGCTGTATCATTTCTGATTTGAATGGGATGTCTCTCCTGTTTTTATAATAAGTAGAATTATGGCTATTGGCTTGAGGTTTATTTATATTCTCTCTGTTAAAACCTATCCATCAATTCTTATTCAAGTTTTTATAATGTAGGAGGATGTTGGCTTTTGTCAAAGAAATTGTCTAATTCACTCCCGTCATACTTTTGACAGATCTCATCCATCACTTGTGAATCTCTCTCTGTTTAAGCTGTTCATCTCAAGTTGACCCCTGAAATTTTCTAATAATAACTTCTTGTCTTTTCTGAGTTTTATTCTAATCACACACATCACATCTCCTGCTGTTTTTCTGCATTCCACTGACAAAAAACTAATGTCACAAGCAGCTGTGATTATAGTGACACCAGCTTTTTGTGGGTGTTTTCCGTGGGTTTTTTGATCAACTGTCCTTGTTGATCTCTCTGATTTGATCAGGGAACTTAAAGAGATTTGACTGTATGTTCCTACCATCTTTCACAAATTCTGCTTTGTATTTTTTGACTTGTTTAAATTTTATCAGGCCCTACACTGCTGCTTAACCACAAGAGTGCAGAGTTTGTTAAAAGTTTAACAACAACAACAACTATCTATATCTATATCTATCTATATATTCAGAAAGATATAAAAATTGTATTATGCATTGACAGAACAGTGAGATAGAGATGATCAGACACAATCTGACAGGGCACTTCAGGTGCAGGAAAAAGCTCCTGCAAAGGCAGGAGAGTGGTGAGGAAAATACTCCATTTTGAATAGAAGCTCAGTTTCAGGGGGGAAGGCCCTTGGAAGAAACTGGAGAGCACTGTGCTAAGTGAAATAAACCAGGTGGTGAGGGACAAATACCATATGATCTCACCTTTAACTGGAACGTGATCAGCAAAATAAAAAAGAAAATGAAATATAATCAGAGTCATTGAAAATAAGAACAATCTAATAATAGACAGAGGGGAAGGGAGAGGGGCCAGAGGGGAAAAGGGTTTTCAGGAACTACTATAAAGGACACATGGACAAAACCAAGGGGGAGGGTGAAGCAAGGGAGGGAGGTGGGTTTGCCTGGGGTGGGGGGGAGTGGTGGGGAGAAAATACAGACAACTGTAATTGAACAACAATAAAATAATTTTTAAAAAAAAGTAAGAAAAATATAGGAAGGAGAGCAAAAGAGTTACTTTTGATATTTATTTCTCAAGAGTAGGATGTCATAAACAAAGTAAATAATTTGTGTTTTTTACTTTGAAAATGTTTATATTTATTTCTTTTGAAAGAATTTTCACATTTTGTACAGGTAATAAAATTCAAAATGATGGACATAAATCATGTCATGCTATCAGTGGTATAATACGAACAAGCAGATGAACAACTATGCTCCAATTTTATGAAATGTTAAATGTTAAATGATTTTTTGATATGAAATGAAATTGAATGACATTGTACAAATGATACCACATGATATATGATGAGGAAATATTAGCATACAATGAAACAGATTAATTTGCAAGCAAATAATCTGAAATTCAAATGTGTAAGAACTATTTCAATTTGGCATAACACTTCTTTAATAGAAAATAAGAAATGTTAAGGATTTATAGAGTGAACCTACTGACATTTGAGGTAAGAAATTATTCTATTTAATATCATTGCTATGTCCATTTACCCTGTAGCTTTAACTTTGTGAATCTTTGCAGATTTTCTACAAGTGAAGAACTTGCTGCTTCGAGACTGATTATTTTGTAATCTTATTATTCACAGCTTGCTCATTTGTAATTGGACTTGTACAAGTAGAGAACCTCCAGATTTCAGAAAAACTAATTTATATTTTTCTTTGGTTAATTGTAGTGTTCACACAAAACAGTGGAGTGAGATGACTTCTAGTGGGTTTTGTGCAGTGTTCTGGAACCAATAAAATATATTATTGATTGCCTAATGAAAATCACCATGTTAATACAAATTTACTGTGTCTCGGCAGGCATACAACTGCTGCTTTTATTCTGTTTAGAGAATCACCTGCCATTTTGCCAGGGTCTATTGCTACATATCAAGCATGCCTTAAATTAGGTTGGGGTTACCTACAGGGTACTTTGTAAGGTGCCCTTTATCCTTTCCTTTCCTACAGAGCTACCCATCGCTTCTAATTTAGCCAAAGATCATCAAAATTAATTATGACTGAGTGACATTAAAATTGAAACAAAGAACAAGTCAAGCTCCATTGACTGTTTTGAAATTATGGAATAGAATCATATATTTGACCATACTATTATTGAAGACTTAAGGTGAACTAGCTGTATTGGCAGACGGTATTTGCTGATTTAAAAATCAGAATTAAAGAAACCACTGAGCAGAGAGATAATGCAAAAAAAAAAAAAAAAAGCTTGACATGCAAAGATCAAGTAAAAATTATTTTTAAATACAAATATTCTCTTTTATTAAAAAATTTGAACAGTGATCTTATGACATTTTTACATTTGGGATAATAAAAGGAAATTTTGGTATTATAATCATGGTTCTTCCTTATAATTGCCACAGAGATGCATGGGTCATCTCTGTACAAGAAGCAGTTACTGAAGAATGATTTGGATCTTAAATATACATATGTGTTTATTGTTGTGTATCCTGAGCAATTTTTTCAAGTTAGTTTATGTTGAAGAGCAGGAAGTGGTCTCCAGATTTACTATGATTTGGGGAAAGAGAAATTTCTGGAAGATAAAGAAGTAGCTATTTAAATGGTGTATGTTGGCATAACAATAAATTTGTACTACTTAGAAATAGGTTTTTCCCTCTTTTCTTCTCTATTCTCCTCTCCTGTAATATGATTGCTTAGTACCTCTACATAACACACTAGACCTAGTAAAATAAAAAAAATGTGAGAAGATTTCAATGTCCCCTGGAATGAGATGAAGAAGGAGGTCCTATATGAATGATATTGTGGAAGGAATGGGGAATTTCTACAAGTAGCTGGCAAGGGTTTGTGTACTGGGGTGTGCTCCCTAAATTCAGTATGATCGATCTCCTTATAAGAAGAGGGGGAAATCCAGACAGACAGAGACTTACACTGCCACAAGCCAAGGAACCCTGGCAGTCACCAGAAGCTAGGACTAGGCAAGGAAGGATCCTTCCCTGGAATCTTCAGAGGAAGCGTGGCCCTGCTGAGATCTTGATTTTGGACTTCTAGTCTCCAGAACTGCGAGAGTAAATATTTATTGTTTTAAAGCACACAGTTTGTGAAACTCACTCATGGCAGCCCTGGGAAACTAATATGGGTGGATATTTCTAGAAACATAGTTTGTGGAAATCAGTGGTTAATTCTACTTTTTTTTCATAATCTATTGAGAGTTTCTTTAACTTCTTTTCTAAGTTCTAATGAGGGTTATGTTTATTTATGGACTTTTTAATATAGTGGATGGACTACTACTATATACATGTGTTGCCTGTGCACGTGTAAAAGACAATGTGTAAATCTGCACAGCACATCCAGACAGGTAGCTTTATGGACTGTTGGATAATAAATCCATGAAAGGTACACGGGAACATTATGAAAACAAAGATTCAGTATCTTAATAAAAGCAGGGTGGCATAGCAGGAGGAGTGCTGGGGTAAGAGTCAAAAGGAGGGTTCCAGTGCTGCCACGACTGCTTGCATGCATGTGGCTCCAGACAAACTGCTACATTTACCCACATGTGTGATCAAATATAAAAATGTCAGGCTTTCTATCAGGATTTTCTGAGAAAAAAATGGAAATAATTGAACCACTTTATTGAAGTGTTACAGCAATACAAAGTGTATTATATTTACTAAAACATTTTTAAAGAAGATACTCAATGGACAAGGGGGAGGAGGCTAGAAGAAGGTGGAGGAGGGTAAAGAGGGGATAAATGGTGATGAGTGGAGACTTGGAGTGGTGAGCACACAATTCAGTGTCCAGATGATGGACTGTAGAACTGTGTACCTGAAACCTGAATGATTTTGTTAACTTGTCACCCTAGTAAATTCAATACAAAACAAATTAACATTGGAATAAAATATGTATAATCACATTGGCAAGCAATATTTTCTAGTATGGTAGCAAGACTGTTCAACACAGTGCCCAGCTCAGTAGCTTAGAGAGGGGCTTATCTGAGGCAAAATTTATTGTAATAATTCAGGGTGTCGTTTTCCCAAAGTTGTCTAGGGCCTTTCTGCAGATCTGAGCACAGAGGGATGAGTAGCATCTGGATGGTAATTTGTAGCTGATTCACTTCACAGTCCACAGACATCAAACCAGTGATTCACACAACTTGCAAGTCTTCTGCATATTTCATAGGGATATCTCCCAAAAGATCTATATAAATAAGAAGATCTCACCTTTCCAATCTGGTTTTTAAGAGAAATGAAGATAATGCTGGTGCTGTCTAGGCACTTCCTGGAAAATTGATGCGATGACAGCTTGGTCATCTGGTTGCTCTGTTGATCAAAGAGGGAGCAATTTTCATTGTGCATTTTTAGACTTTCATAAAACTCCATATACAGCATGAGAAGGGGAGGAAAGGCAAATGATATCTTCAGGCAGGCAGAATTAACAACATTTTGGAATATTGGTACTTTTCAAAAGATAATTTGTCTCCATTTCCATGATTTTGTGTGTACTATTGGCATTTTGACACCTGCAAATTTTGGCTGGGCCTGTATTGAGCAGATGCGCACTCCATGGCACATGGGTGTGGCTTTCAGGCACTACACTTCCCTGCACAAGCATTTTTCCCCTGGGAAACAGCTGAATATCGCCATTTATCTTGTGTATTTTTTCAAATCATACTCTGTATGTTATTTTTGTTCATTAATATGATAATTAGAAAATTTAACCTCTCTATTTCACCCCTTTTAAATCTAGGATTCCATATTATTTACTTCCTTTTTTCACCCAGTTGTTCCTTTTTTATTTTTTATTGATAGGGAGTTGTTAAATGTGACAGAACAGAAAAAAGAAAAAGATACTTAACTAGTTAAAATCTTCATTATTGCTCTTGAATATGTTTAATAACACAGATAATTAACTGCCAACTAATATCAACTAATTTTATTTAAAATGTAATTCTGTATGTTTTTTCATAACTTGTAAAATACATTATTTTATAATGTAACAGTAAAATACATTATTAATATATAGAAATATTTACCTATTAGCTAAACCTTAGTATCCACTAGGAGGAGCCAAGTGCTTCATCAAGAATATATAAAATTCATGTCTTAAAATGTTTGCTAAAATATTATCAGCATGTAGGAATTAACACTGATAAAAGTAAAATTAAATTGAGATATACTGAATGTCATTTTAATTATACAATAATGTCGAGCTAGTACAGATGCTAACAAATACTAGTGCATGCTTCTAGCCAGTTAAATTACAAGAGCTTTGAAGTAACTAAAACAAAACAGTATGTGCATAATTTTGTATGTATGTTTGTCTTTTTTCTTAAAAATTAAGCTTCTTGATAGCCAGTGTGATAAAATGTATATCTGAAAATAGGGTATAGATAAATACAAAGCAGACTTCTGGGATAAGAAACATACTACATAACAAAGTGACCACATAGCTATGTGGATACAAAGACATGGTCAAGAACTAATTTTATTGGCCCTGAATGATGTGTCTCAGTGGACTGAACACTTGCCTGTGAACCAAAGGGTCACTGGTTTGACTCCCAGTCAGGGTACATGACTGGGTTGTGGGCCAGGTCCCCAGTAGGGGGTGCTTGAGAGAAAGCTACACATTTGGTGTTTCTCTTTCTCCCTCCCTTCCCCTCTCTTAAAAAAAAAAATCTTAAAAAAAAACACAACTAATTTTATCAGGGATGATGGGAAAAAGTGGATAAACCACACTTTATTATTTGCTATTTCAGTTGCAAAAATGTGTCATGGTATGTGGGAAAAGTTGTCAGTTAGGATGACTGTGAATGAATAACGTTCTGAACAAAAATATGCTTTGTAGTGTTGTTGTGACTGACTTGTATTCAAGAGCAGCCTGGAGATGGGAAGTTTCGCTGACAATTTTTAAAATTCCTCAGATGTTCTGTTCAAGGATTTGATTCATAATGCACTTGGCATCATTAACAGGGTTTCCATTTGGTTGTCCTGGATCCTCAGATCCTTTGGTAGCACAGAAATGGCCCCAAAGGTGCAGAGGGCACAGGCTTTGATGAAGCTCTCTGATTTGGGGAATTTAGCTGTGACTAGAGTAGGCTGAGGCAGTGAGCCCGAAGGACTGAAATGTCCAGCTTTGCAGTCAGATGGGTTTAAGGTCCTATGTCTGTTCCTCTACTTACTACTTGTGTGATGTTGAGCAGTTTTGTAACCTGTCCGCACTGTATCATGAGGTTTTTGCCAGAATTAAATGCTTTGCTTAGCATTTAGCAAAGAGACAATTCTCAATAAATACTGGCTTTTACTCTTATTTTTGTTGTTACCTGATGTCAATATTTCTATGAATATTTATATATCAATAACTCATTCATTGTCCTAGGTATTGTCTTAGGTATTGTCCTAGGTATTGTTTTAGATGTTAACTAAGCTAGGTATTATTCTAGATATTGTTTTAGTTGTTAATTAGGCAGTAAAGTAGCTACTCCTATGGTTGCCTGAAGTCTTTTATGTTCTTCACAAGTTCAAATCCATGGTTACTTAATATGTAGCCATGGATTTGAACTTGTAAAGGTTCATGGCCTAGATCGTAGCTATTAAATACTATGTTTATAAGTACTTAAACAAAAGAATGAGGGAATGAGCTTTTGTTAATGAAGTTCTTGTATGTTCTAGGGAAAAAGAGACTACAGAACACTTTTAAAATGATTGCTTGGGATACCAGAATTTATACTTAAGACCCTAATCAGGAAAAAAAATCCAATGTACACACATATATAATATATGTGTTTGTGTGTATACACACACATATCAACATATATTTATACATAAATATATAGTCATGAAATTTTTATTCCAAATATTCTGAGAAATAATTTATTAAAAGATTAAACTAATAAGATTGACAAACAATGAGTGTTTTAGAATATAATTTGTTAAATGTTTCTACAAATATGTAATGATTATGTATTATGTATCAGACATTTTTCTCATCACCTGAAAATATAGCAATGAACAAAACAAGTTTATATTGTAATGAAAGAGGGAAAGGCCATAAATAAACAAATACATATTTAGCCTAGCAGGTAAGTGCTTTCAGAAAGTGTGTAATGAAAACAGACAGGGAATGGTAAGAAGGGTGAGGTGGGTTGCTAATTTAGTGTGACATTTATAATAAGGTAAAATTTGGGCTGATAATGGAAAGAAATGAGGAACCCATGTAGTTATGGAGATATCTGGGAGGAAGATATTTTAGGGTGAAGAAAGAGTCAGTAATGCAAATTGAAACCATAATGAGATCCCACCTCAAGCCTGTCAAAAGGGCTATATGATCACTAAATCAACAAACAGCAAGTGCAGGCAAGGACGTGGAGAAAAGGGAACCCTCATGCACTGTTTGTTGGTGGGAATGCAGATTCGTGCAGCCACTGTGGAAAACAGTAGGAAGTTTCCTCAAAAAATTAAAACCGGAACTGTCTTCTGACCCAGTGATCCCACTCCTGGGAATATAAAGAAACAGGGAACACTTACTGTAGAGAATATGTGCACCCCCATGTTCTTTGCAGCACCATTTACAATCGCTGAGATCTGGAAACAGCCAGTGTCCATCAGCAGATGAGTAGCTAAAGAAACTTTGGTACATTTACACAATGAAACACTACATGGCCACGAAAAAGGAAACCTTACCTTTTGCAACAGCATAGATGGACCTGGGCATTATTATGCTAAGTGAAATAAGCCAGTCCAAGAAATACAAATCCTGTATGATCTAACTTATGTTTGGGATCCAATGAACACAATAAACTGAGGAACAAAATAGAAACAGAGGCATAGATGCATGGAACAGACTGGCAGCTGTCAGAGAGGAGGGTCGTTGCGGGAAACAACAGTGTGGTGACAGCCAGAGAAAAGAAGCTCGGGGATAGGTGGAGGTGGGTCAAGGGGAAATAAATGGGGACAGACAGAGACTTCGCTTAGGGTGATGAGTGCATGATGCAGTGTGTAGATGGTGATTTGGAGAGTTGTACACTTGAAACCTACATGGTTTTGTTAACTAATCTTACCCAAATAAATTCAATTTTTTTAAAAAAATGAGAAACACCCTGGCTGGCGTAGCTCAGTGGAATGCGTGCGGGCTGGGAACCAAAGTGTCCCAGGTTCGATTCCCAGCCAGGGTACATTCCTGGGTTGCAGGCCAGAACCCTCAGCAACCGCACATTGATGTTTCTCTCTCTCTCTATCTCCCTCCCTTCCCTCTCTAAAAAAAAGTAAATAAATAAATCTTTTTAAAAAAATGAGAAACATACAAAAATCCTTCTACTTATTTTTTTTTTTAAAGTCAGTGGATATTATAAGGAAGGTGCCAAGGAAGAAGGGTAGTAGATGAGGTCAAAGTGGTCAGATAATATTCATAGTATACAGGGCCTTGCTGGGCAATGGAAGGATTATGGTTTTATTCTGAGTGCAGTGGTGAACCCATGAAGACTAAGGCACCGAGATATCATAATGTGCCTTGCTTTTTATCATTTAAGTATTTTTACTTTTATCCTGTTTTCTGTTTATTAAGGTGTTATTTACATAAAAATTATAAATTATAAGGACAGATTTATTAATTTTGATCATTTTAGATGAATGTACACCTACCACCACAACCATCAAAGAGAATAGTCCTAGTTTTCAGAGAGAATTTGTTTTTTCTTTTTTGAATCACAAATGGGTACTGGCATTGTTAAAATACTTCTTCCCTTTTACTGAGATGAGCCTGTGGAGTTGTTCTTTAATATATATGAATATTGCATCACATTATTGATTTTTGAACAGTAACCTAACCTTGTATTCCTGGGATAAATCCCACTACATCATGGTGTATATTTTTAAATGCTGCTTAATTTTGCATTGCTGTATTTTGTTAGTTTTTTGTTCAATATTTATGAGAAACACTCTTATTAGTTTTCTTTTATTGGGATATCTTTACCTGGCTTTAGCATTGGGCCCACATTGGCACACGGAATGAGTTGAGCAGTGCTTTTGCCTTTGAATTTTATAAGAATTTTTTTGATAATTCATATCTCTTTTTTAGATTTTTATAAAATTTGGTGATAAAAATATCTGCACCTGAGTTTTTTGTTTCCTTTTGTTTGTTTGTTTTTTTGTTGTTGTTCTTGTTGTTCTTCTTGTTGGCAGCTGTTTAAGTGCAAATTTAACTCCTCTACTTGCTATAGATCTATTCAGATATTTTATTTCTTCTTTTCTCAATTTAGGTAATTTCTTTCTTCTTAGGACTTGGTCTATTTTATTTCAGTTGTCTGCTTTTTCAACATAAAATTGTTTATATTTCTTTATAATCCTTTAATTTCTGTAAATTCATTGTGATATGCCCTTATTCATTTTTAATTTTAATAGTGTGTGTCTCTCTTTTTATCTAGGCTAGTCTAGATAAAGTTTTTGTCATTTTATTTTATTTTTCCAAAATATCAGCTTTTAGTCTTATTGATTTGTTTTATTGATGTTCTCTTTATCTGTTTCACTACTTCTTGTTCTAATATTTATTCTTTCTTTTAAAATGTTTCTCTTCTTTTACTATCTTTTTAAGGTAGAAATTTATTGATCTTAAATGATCTTTTCTAATATAGGCATTTAAAGCTAAATATTTCCCCCTAAATATACAATCAGCCACACATTACATAATTTTTACATCTTGCAATTTCATGTTCAGTTAGTTGAAAATGTTTCCTAATTTCCCTGTGGATTCTTCCTTGAACACACATTATTTAGCAGCCTATGATTTATTTTCTAAGCTTTAAAATTTTCCTGATTTTCTCTGCTGTTGATTTATAATTCGATTTCTTCGTGTTTGAGAGCATTTTTTTTCCTTTTAAAGTCATTATTTCCTTTTTATTTTTGCAAGGGTGGAGAGTCCGTAAAAACAAACTTTATTAAAATAACCTTTACTTCCATTAGTTTCCTCATATATTTACCTTCCCACAAATTACTGTCCAAGAAACCCAAACTCCCCTTTCCTTTGTCTAGTTACTTCTCTCTCTCTTTTTAAATTGATTTATTGTTGTTCATTTACAGTTGTCTGCATTTTCTCCTCACCATTCCACCCCCACCCCAGGCAAACCCATCTTCCTCCCTTGCTTCCACCCTCCCCCTTGGTTTTGTCCATGTGACCTTTATAGTAGTCCCTGAAAACCCTTCTTCCCATGTCCCCTCCCCGCTCCCCTCTGGCTATTGTTAGATTGTTCTTAATTTCAATGTTGCTGGTTATATTTTGTTTGCATTTTTCTTTTATTGATTATGTTCCAGTTAAAGGTGAGATCATATGGTAAAGTTATTATTTCTATGTTATAACCTCACACATGATTTATCGTGGAGAATTCTTCATATGCTCTTGAAAGTTACATATATTCTGTTGCTATCTGACATATTCTTTCACATATTTCAGTTAGATACAGATCTTTTGGGTGAGAAATAGGGATTGTTGTTACTTTTTTCTCATTTTGAGGCATGGTTTTGCTGGTTGTAAAATTATTGGGTGACATCTCTATTTTCTTCAGCTATTTGAATACAGGCCTCCATCATTTCTGATAAGAAACCAGGTATTAATTTTATCATGATTCTTCTTTTATGTGCCAAGTAGCTTTTAATCTTGTTGTTTTGAAGATTCCTTTTGGCTTTCAAGAGTTTAACTATGATGTGTCTACTTGTAAATCTTTGCATGGATCCTATGGGGAGTTATATAGATGAATGTTTTTCATCAGATTTGACATGTTTTCAGCCATTATTTCTTAAAAACTATTTTGTCTGTTTCTTTCTCTTTTGTACTTCTGTGTAAGAACATAGAGCACTATGCAGCAAATTTTGCCAGCAGTAATGAAGATTTCATTTAGAAGGTGATCGTAGTGTGTATTAAGTAAAACTACATTATACTGAATACTTGAGCATATTTGCTAGTGCAGTGAAGCTTACTATTAGAAATATAATAATTAATTTAGATAAACAAGTAAATTACACACATATTACAAAAATGCAAGGAAAGGAACACACTGACAAGATAAATAGAATAAATCTTTTTTAAAGATTTTATTTATTATTTTTAGAGAGAGAAGGGAGTGAGACAGAGAGAGAGAAACATCAACGTGTGGTTGCTGGGGGTCATGGCCTGTAACCCAGGCATGTACCCTGCCTGACTGGGAATCGAACCTGAGACACTTTGGTTCACAGCCCATGCTCAATCCACTGAGCTCCGCCAGCCAGGGCTTAGAATAAGTCTTTAATGAGTCAGACTTTTAATACAAATACCAATAAAATCCATGACATTAAAAAAAATCCATGACAATTTGTGAATGTCAAACTTACTATGTAAATGTCAATAAATATATATTTATTCAGATTCATCATAAGCTTAACTGATACATTAAAAATATTAAATCTAATGATAGATATACAGTTTAAACACACTACTTGAACAATTTCCAGATTGCCCTTTCTTGTTGTAAATTAGACTATATCATAACCTAAACATCGACTTGCATACTCATTATCTATTTATACATATAAATATATTTTTAAACATTATATGAAAAGAGCTCCCAGACTTCAATCATAACACACAAATTAGGTCCTAAGAAAAGGATTAAAATGTCTATTAAAATAAGGGAAAATCATTTTTGCACACATTAGAGGCACTTTTATATAGTTATTTAGGTAACCAGATTCTTAATTTAAATTAAATTTATCAGAATATTCTTCTTAATTTTTAGTTAGGATGAAATATAATTTGATACTTGGTTATTTGAAAAATTAGTTTTATTCATACTGTAGAGATAATAAGCTTTTCCTATTCTCTCCCAATGTGAATGCCATACTGCCCTATATAATTACAGAGACTAGAAAAACTGCCAAAAGAAAGATATTGGCTAAAAAACTACCAATCCACTTTTTAATGAGGTGATTATCAAATGTAGCCTTCAACTCTACGTTTAGTTTCATAAAATCATTATAGCCTCATTGTAACATCTTTCCATGCTTTTAAAACATAAAATAATACTTTCGTGACCATGGTTATTCCAAGGTTAACTTGTGGACTTGAGTCAACATACCTTTATAAAATATTGATGATTCAAAATTAAAGTGACAAAGTAAAGGTTTGAAATTAGTACTACCTGTTCCAGCTTTAAATATAATAGTCTTCCTAACGCACTTTAAAAAATATTTATTTCTTTTATTTAATAAATTAAGTAAAAATCCTTATTGATAATGATTTTCATATAGTTCACTGTAGATTTTCAGAATGATAAAATTGGACTCACCTTTGATATGGAATAAGTTCACCACAATTATTATGATTAATCTCTGTCTCAAGAAAGCAGTGCTGATCATAAATCAAGTTACATCTTAATGAAATAAACAGAGAGAGGGAGGCAGCTTCAGGTATACCATTTGAGCTAAATAACATTCTAGTTGACTAAACAGGAATGAAGGATGGCCTCAAACCGTCCAGAGAAAGATTGTTCAAATAAGGATTGAAAATGTACACAATGATATTTAGTCCTAAGGCAAGTGGATGCTCTGAGCACTAATACCCATCAGTTCTACTGGGCAGGTTAATTTGATTAGATGTTTATAGGTGTCAAAAACTTGTTCTTATTCCCAGGTCTTTTATGTACATCTTCAAGAGAAAGTCAGAGAAAGTATTTAGAAAATATCAGATCCATAATTTGCCATCAAAGTTTTAGTACTTTGGAAGTGTTCCATCACCAATGGTACTGAAAACTACATGTAATAGAAATTACATGTCTTCAATTAAGTTGTAGCCCTGTTATGAAAATTATGCTATATAATTAATAACCAAGATGTATAAGAGTTTGACGAAACCAAATTAATTATTATCAACAATAAATAAATCATTAGATCTACTCTTAATTATAATCAAATCATTTTATGGATCTCATAAAAAATATACCAGGCTCAATGATGGAAACACACTACTTCAACTGCTAAACAATTTTTTGTGGCAGATATTCAGACTTAATTTTCCTATTTCTACACTAACAGATACTCTAACATATAATGAAACTGATAAACATTTATATAACTAATGAGAAAATATATTTATTAAAATTTTAAATCACTTTGGTCAGTCATAAATTAGAAATCCTTTAATAATATCAGAAGACAGGGCTATTACCAGAGATTCATAAAATTTAATTAGAATCATGTTATTAAATCATTCATTCATTCAATCAGATTTTGTTTAATATCTACCATGTGCCAAATTTTGTGGTATTTATGTGGGAATAAATTATGTTTACCCCCAAAGGCCATCAGTTGCCTATTCATGGATCCCAGTTTGGTCAAATCTATATTACATGTCTATTTCCTGGGGACAAAGGGATTTGTAAATTCAATTTTTTAAATTTCTTCTAATTCCAGTTAATAATTTAGCTAATATGATCCTATATTTTGTGCTATTCAAGAGTGACTATAAAAGGTATAATCATATCAAATATACGACAGTATCTTAGAAGCACAAAAGCCATGCATATGGCCAAAGAATTGCTTTCTAAGAACAAGAGTTGCCTAAGTAGGCCAGGATTTCTGTCATACTTGATCCTTGTCTACAAGTTAACATTGAGTTCAGAAGTGTTGAATCAAATCAAAATAAAAAAAAAGTTTGGTATATATTCTCTGTACAGAGCATTCCTCTATGTGGTGTGAATTATATATGTCATATCTTGTGAAGTCCTCAGTATCTGTTAAGTATCAGGATTTATTTAAAGCTAACATCTTCTCAGAATTAAAACTATACTTCAGGAACTCTTCTAGGAATTTTACACTTATTATCTCTGAAATCCCACACTAATCCTGAAAAGCTAGATTCCGCCCCCACCACCCTTTATAGATGCGAATTAACATTCATTCACTAAGGCTCAAATTCACACTGATTCCAAAGCTTACCTTCCCAAACTTTATGTATAAGGGAACACAGTCTTGACTTAACATGTCATATATTTAAAAAGCAAATAATAGCAACAGAAACACCCCCCCCCCCACAAGATAGCATATAAAAAGTAACAAAATGAGTAGTAATAACTACTGTGGGAGAAATCAGTAAGGATAAAAACGCTCAGAAAAGGCTTCAAGGAATAAATAATGGAGAAGTGTTTCAGTTATAGATAAGTGGTTGGACAGCTAATAAAACCTAAGCAGATGTGATAATATGTGTGGCTTATTTGGGACATGATGGAAACCATTTGGGAGTTCAGAAGATGTGGGTGTATATTCTGGAGAACTTTGTACGACCAGGCGTGGTCCCCCTGTCATACAAAGTTGACATAAGTATGACAGACTTATTCTTGTAGCTCAGGGGTGTCAAACTCATTTACACCAGGGGCCACAACAGCCTTGTGGTTGCCTTCAAAGGGCTGAATGTAATTTTAGGACTGTATACATGTAACTACTCCTTAACAGTTAAGCGAGAGCTTGGTGTTGCCGCTGGGTAGAAACAAGAGCCGGGCTGGATAAAACAAGGTGGAGGGCCGGAATTGGCCCCACAGGCCTTGTGTTTGCCACCTGTGTTGTAGCTAAATGGATCCAGTGGAGGTTATTGCACAGATAACTGCTGAGAGTTTTGGAGGCGTAATAAGACATTGTTATTTAAGTTTATAAAAACACGAGTCAGGCAGACCATTTAGAAGATGATTGCAACATTCTAGGCAGGCAGTCATGAAGTCAGGCTGAGCACCAAGGAATGAGAAGGGGAGAAATATATCTGTGGAAGGATCAGTGGTTCTTGGGGACTGGAGGTCGAATGGGAGGAGTATGGTGGGGTTCAGATGAATCCTGACCTTTCTAAAGGATATTAAGTGCTTTTCTTCCCTAAACGTCTATGTCATCCTGCTATTGCTCCCCAGCTAGACAGAAAATCTGCCAAAATTCCTGTCTACTGAAGAAGCAGCCACGAATTTGCTCCAGGTGTTTTGGGAGTGTGATTATATTCTAAGATTATATTCTAAGGTACTCAGACTTAGTGGAACAGTCAGTCCCCTGTGGGCTTGATGCGAGAGGAAGCTTTCCTCTGACTGGAGACGAAGTGAAATAGGAGAGATGGGCTTACCACTACATTAGCTAAGTGCAGCCAAATGAATGTGCGTCAGGTTTGTTAAAATATTATCTAAAATACACGCCCATTTATGGATTCTATTGTTCAGTAGAATGGGTGTAAAAACAAATGAGACTAAATATCCTTTTCCTTGGTGATGATAGTTACTCAGCTGTTCAGTTTGATTGATGCCTACGGAGGAGATGCAAATGGGAACTAGATTCACTGCTCATTTGGGTCATACCTTAGGGTACAATTCTCCTTTTCTCTAATCAGGACATAGTGTCCTGTTATGTGCTTCTAACTCTAAGTGCTCACTCTGTCTCTCTTTCTGTGTGTGTGTGTGTGTGTGTGTGTGTGTGTGTGTATTTAGTCTCTGTGTGTATAGACAAACACAGAGAGAAACACTATAGAAAGTCTTAGTATTGGTGAGATCTAATAAAGACAAGCTTCATGTCCTACCTAGTACATCATTCAGCATCTACTCTGGACCCAGAAGGTGGGTTGGTAGCTGTCATTACACATGGGATAGGCTACACCGGGGTTCTTCAAGTTCTGACTACAACTTAGTCAATCACCTTGAATATTGAGATTGACTATGAGTACCTCAGGAAATTTCTGGTGTTCAACATAGCATGGCCCCACCCCAGGTCACCTACACTCTTGTCTAAGAGTGTGGTCCACTGACCACTTACTTGGAAATCATCACATGGAAACTTACACAAATGCAGAATCTCAGGACCCACCCAGAATTTAATTACTGAATTAAAACCTATGTTGGACAAGATCCCTGGTAATTCATGTGTGTATTAAAAACTGAGAAGCATGGGATTCCTGAAGTCACTTTGATCATCATTTTTCAGCTCATATTTTCAACAAATACTCAGTGATATAAGTGCTGTTCCTAATTTAGTTCCCTTCTCAGTCACTCAAGACACATTTTGAGGCAACGTAGGCACTTATTACAGATTTTATAACACCAGTGCTTATAGTAATTCTGCTATCAAGGAAAATGCATTAATTGCTTTTCTTCACACCCCAAAAGATAGCTCAAGTCACTATGAAGAGGAGAACTAGACACATATTGCATATGTTTTTCAAAAGACTTTATTTGCATGTCTTGATCTCATGGCTGATGAAAGTAGAAATTTATTTGACATAACTGCTAGTTTCGGTGAAGTCAGCCCGAGATATTTCCTCAGAAATGCATCTCAAAGGTGAAACATTTCATCTAAAAATATTCATGGAAAATTTATATTTTTGTGGGGCTAGATGGATATTGATTGTGACTAAATTAAGTCTGTTAACTGCTGGAGGAAAAATACTTAAACATTGCTTGTGACATCACATTAACAATGAATAATTCAGCTGGATTCAATGTAAGAAAGAAGTTGAATTTGAAGCACTTGCCATATGAAATAAAAATGTACGTCAAGGAAGTCACTTTCAAAAGACTTTTGAAATACCAACATTATCTTTATCCCTATGTAAAAAAATAGTGGAATTAGAAGACAATGGAATGAAATATAATCTTTAAATACATCAAATATTTAATTATGTCTACATCAATTGCACACATTCTTCCCAAATATCTTTTAAAACAGGTTGCATGGAGATCATTTATGCTTAAAGAAGTAAGTAGGTCACAGAACGGCTAATTGTAGAGCAAGATTCCAAATCATAATACCCCACATTTCAAAACCGGCTGCTGGTAATTGGACCAGTTTATATTTCTTTGGCATCAGCGGCAGTTCTGCTAAGGCAAAGTAAATGTCATAAAATGTTTTGTTTTCCAGCAGCCACTGGCAAATAATTGGCATCTGTTTTCTGTTGTCTAGCTGAAGTTGTGTTTTCTGAAACAGAAGCTTCCATTCCTCATCTAATAACTTGTTGATTTAGGACCCTCCAGGGACCCAAAAAAAAAGTATTTGATGGGGGAAAAACCCTGAAGCCATGTGGGCTTCAGAAACTTGGATTGATTCACAGTACATTCCGTTATAAGACTGTGTGGACTCCCACACATCGGTATCTCCAAAAATAAATAGATAAGAACAGATAATAAGTAACCTTCTAAAAAACTGAAAACAACGGAGTTTCTGTATTTCTATATTGTAAAATTGAAAAGAGATAAAATGTCCTTTGAAAATAAATTTCCTTCTCATTTGCCTTCAACTAAAGCCAAATGTGTTACTTGTTATGAAGAAAAGGAAGGGGCACAACCTCCAGAGTGGAGAAATCGGGTTTGCCTTGAATTTAAACATTTTTAAAAGCTCAGTTAAGTGGGGGATGTGATTATTTGTAGAGCAGGAAAGGTACTTACAAACGCAACTGTAGGAGGCTCTCTGTGTTTAATGTTTAAGAGCAGATAAAATGCCACTTTCACTGACTTCAGGCATTCTTCTGGCTGAGGACTAGGCCATTAATAGTCATTAACACTTTTTCAAATGTATTGCTGGAGTGGTAATGAAATCAACACCTTCTGATTTTTATACTGAAGCCCTGCCAAAGCGCATTTGGTCTTGTCACTACACGGCAATGTGCGATGTGCTTGCTACTTAAGATGTCAACATAAACACTGAATAAAAACATAAATCTTTCATGACATTTGGATATGTTGCTATTTTACTGTAAATCAATATAGATCAATTATTCAAACCTAGCCCATTGTTTGCTGGATGAAGAGACGACAAGCCCGTGATGAAATAAACTGAGGTCTATGCTCCTGGTTTGACTTGACCATCAGTTTAGGTTTTCCAAACAAATCATCAACTAAAATGCCGTCTTTAGAAATTTGATTCCACACCATGTTCCCATCATTTGTCTTTTAGGGAAATGTCAAATAATCAGTTAACACAGTAAGCATCCTTTTCTTTTCCATAAAACAACGCTTAACTTAATCATAATTCTTGATTGTCTGAAGTTTAAAGTGAATGGACAGATTTAGCAGTTGATAACACATCCCACCCTCCTTTATAATTATGCAATATGAATAATATCGGTTGAATTTGTTAATATAGAACATTCTTTCTAACATAAGAGAAAACTATATTGACACAGGAATGGATGAAAGTTGGGAAGGAGGGAAGGAAGGAGGGAAGGAGGGAAGGGGACTTCCTTTTTAACCAACTTCATTTAAAATGTTGTATTCCTTTTTTTCCCCTGATTTTTCTTCATCATGAAATATATTTATATGGTAGAAATACACCTTCCCTTCACTCTGTTCCACACACAAGCTATGACTGATGGAGAAAAGAAACAAGTTAGCCAGGCGGATGGGGACCCTTGTGTCCATTCTTTCCCAACACAAGCCATAGCTGCTTACTCAGTACCATTCTGGGGCACTCCTGACCTTAATCTCATTCCTTTGTGACCTCTTCCTCCCAGCTCCACCAGTGATACTTGTCCACCTTCTTTTAGTAAGAAATGTCTGAGAGACTCAATATATCTGTGTAGTTCTCAGAAGAGAAGGGGCATCTTATTTCTAATCTCTCTGTTTTCTCTGTGTTTTTAAAGACTAATCATTATGACTCAAAAGAGCATTAAACTTTTTAAAAGAGGGTGAAGTTTAAAATAGAAGAGATCTACGGACATGTAATAAACACTATCCTCCCATCTGTTACCCACTGTAGCTACAAAATGACCTCAAAAGAATTGTTCACTCCTTTTATAAGGCAGTAAGATCAGAAGCTCTATATATGCATTCTGTTTTGCTTTAGTTAGAGAATTTTTCAACATGACACATTATTATTCAGTTATTCCTGAGTTCTAAGCAGTGTGATAGATACTGCATACACCAACACTAATAGGACATGCACGGCCTTTGTCCTGAGAATGCCATATGCCAGAAGAAAAAGAAAATATGTTCATAAGCAGTGGACTATAATATTTGAAATGAAGTAATATGATATATGGTACAAATAAAATGCTACGGGAGCACTAAGGCAGAGGTAAAAGGCCACATTTGACCACAGGGCATTTAGCTACTCTCCTATTGCCACTGCACAGATCAATGCTTTATTGGCAGAATGAGTACAGTTAAAGAACAGGCAGCTTTAGTGTGGGAAGAACACTGGTGAATTGGAGAGCTAGAGCCAATATTTTAAGAAATGTCATTGAGTAAAGCAAAGAAACTGGTAAAGACTGAATCACAAGAATCATTTTGAAAATGTATACAAAGTCTCTGCCCTTCAAAGTCAGCAGTTGAGCCAAGAGGGAGTCAGAACTGAGAATCCAGGGAAGATGAGTCTTATGAATTTTTACCATCTCTTTAGCACCAATTGGAGATGAACAACAGCACTCACTCTATACCCTTACTTCATGGAAAGCCTATGGTCACTACTTTATGCTAAATGTTTTTAGGATTTATCAACTTGGAAACCAAGAGTGATTAAATTTAAAAGGACTTGAAGATTCATACTAGAAACACATTGATTTTCAGATTGCGTAAATATCCATAAAATTAATTGTTACTATTGTGGATGGCCAATAATTTTAGAAGATCTCATGGAAAAAAATTGTTCATTCAATAGTTTTCAAAGTATATGTCCTTCTATCATAGATAATATTTATAACCTATTTTATATTGTCATTTTCAAGGGAAAAGCTCACATTTTCAGAAACTTATAGTTCTAATACTAAAATATCTTCCAGCTTTATTCTGTCTCTTATTAAAGTAAGATTACTTCCCCCTACCCCCAAATTTTACTTCTTCTGTGTAGAAGTGATATTCCATGTTTTGTCGTGATTGCCAAAGAAAGAAAAGGGTATTATTAAGGCAATACCCTGGGAAAAACAATTTAAGGCCTGCTGGGACATGAAAGTTATAAGGGATATGCAGAAAAATATATAATGATTTATATTTTATTTATACTTTATGCAATTTTTATTGTTTTCCTATTAAATAAAATAGGTTTGGCCTAATAAGGCCTCCCACACATATTTCTCCTGATTTCATTCTTAGCTTTGATTCAAGTACATGCACTCTACCTCGGAGTTCTTCCGTTTCTTGAGCTAAGTGAACAAATTTCAAAGAAGAGAAGAGTCCTTCAGGATAATCTCAGAGAGTATCTACTTAAGTATGAAAAAGGGAAAAATAGTAACTCATATACTTTGTGTAATTATTAAAAAATACTGAAAACTAAAAAATTGGCATAATGATGTTCTCTCCCCAGACACAATAGTCTTGCATGAATATTGGATAGATTGTACATTTGTGTGTACCTTAGACAACTGCCTGTGGCAAGAAAGCATGTGCATAATCACCATGAATTATACATGTCTATTTTTCTAAAACATTGTCTTATGGGTACATTTTTAACTTTATTTTCATTAAAACCTGTATGTTAACTTTACAAACATATTTGTCTTAGAGTTTGTAATCATAGTACAGGGGTCATTTTCAGGTCACATTCATTTTCCATTCTTATTATTCAAAGGAATGGTAGATTTAGAAAAGACATTTGGACTTTTAATAATTCTCTGTGAAAGATATTAAGTATTATTTAATATCTGTATACCTAAACATGCCAATCACATCTCAGAAGTTGATGATGAATTTAGATATAATAGAACACAGAAAACAACAATTTTTCTATAGTGTGACTACTAAAATTATCCCAGTACCTGTGCCCAGGAGAATCTCGGCCTTCATTTTATAGTTGACAACAATAAAGGACCAGGGAAGGCTACAGGACCCATGGCCACACATACATTAATACCAAGGTCGTGTATCATTTTTATGTAAAACTATTTTTAATAGTCACTCATATCATAAGTTAAGTTTAAGAAGTAAGTTGAGAATAATCTATATTCATAATATTTATCAAGAAAATATATAAATCTAGTAAAGCAAGTAGATATAATTTTATTCAATGTTTCTTCATTTTTATAGATCATCTAAACTTGAAAATCTGAAATCTTTATAGATTCCTTAAGTTGGTTTTAGTTTTTGTGACAATTCAGTTACTTTTTTGTCATGGAATCCAAGGCTATAGACTATTCTTTTTTATAATAGTCTAAGTAAAAATTGAAAGTATAATTTTAATAATGCATGGAACAGAAAAAGTGAGGATATATGTCAAATTTTGGTTCAAAAAAACAAAATGAAAATTTTTATTTTATGGACAATTCACAAATTCTGTGAAGATTCTGATAATTCTGCATTTAAGTTAGTACTTTATCAAAATAAAAAACTGCTTGTCAATAGTCATATTTTTAAAAAATTGAAAATTAAGTCAGAAACTAAGAGAAAATATTTGTGATTCATGTATCTGACAAAAGATATAGGACATATAAAGAACTACTATAATAATAATAACAAAATGATAATAAGTTCAATTAAAAATGTGTAGGTACTTGAACAAAAGGTACAGAAATGACCAGTAAGCATATCAAAATGCTCAACAATGTCAATAAAAAATACCAGGGAAGTACGGATTAAAACCACCATGTGATAAACGTTTCTTCACTGAAAGACCTAAGAAACAAATGAACAAACAAACAACATTATGAAATTTTGGTGAGAATGTAGAGAAACTGGAACTCTCATATATTTCTGCTAAGAGAGCGACGTGGTCCTAGCATTTTGGAAGAGTTAACAATTCCTTACATAGTGAAATGTACACCTACCATATGACTCAGGAATTCCACTCCTTGGTTTTCACCCAGGAGAAGAGTAAACACATATTCATACAAAGACTTGCACACAGATGTCAAAAGCAGTTCTATTTATGATAATCCTGACTGGAAACAACCTGTGTGTTCATAAATAGGTAAATGGATACACAACAGAGCACTAATCGGCAATAAAAAGGAATGAACTATTGACACAAGCCACAACAGAATCTCAAAATTATAATGTACAAAAAAAGCACATACAAAGAATAGTTCAAAAACATGTATACAGGGTGTGGCAAAAGTAGGTTTACAGTTGTTCATATGGAAAATAATACAATAATCAAAGAACAATAATACAAGAATAAACTGTTTCACCAACTCACAAGAGTAAACCTACTTTTGCCACCCCCCACACCCCACTCCCGTATACTCTGATTTACCCCATATGAACTTCTAAAGTAGATGAGTTAAACTGTGTGATAGAAACACAGAACTGTGGTTATGCTGGGCTGGGGATGAGAGTGGGGACTCTGAATAAGAGAGAGGTACAAAGAAATTTCTTGGGACGGTGGAAATGTTCTACATTTTAATTAAAATGGTTTATTCATTTGTCAAAATTCATAGATCTGTGCCCTTAAAATCTATATATTTTATGGTAATTAAGCCTTAATATTAAAAAAGAGCATAAATGCAATGCAAAAAAAAAGACAGGTAGAACCAGGGTATAAATTTGAATAAATGTTTTCATTATGTGTTTATTATAATGTTTTTATAATGGCCAATGTATACCTTCTGAATTATGACTTCTGTGTCCATTGTTGGTATTCAAATGCAAAAGAAGCATAAACAGCATTCTTGACACCTGAAGAAATGATTCTAATTTTAACCAGAATTTTGTGATTGTTCTATAATTTGTATAAACATCACAGAACTTATACCTTCCCTCTTCAGCTTTTATTTTTAGTGTCTTCTAATTCTATAGAAGTTGTTACAGGGGTGGAAGAATTTTCCAGAACTTTTCTTTCTCCCCTTGTAGGTGCTTTGGCGGGTCTAGTGACTAAATTGACACAGACAGATTGACAGTAGAAAACAAGTTTAATGTCTTACATACAGGAGCCCCATAAAAATATGAGACTCAAAGGCAGTTGGGCAACTGAGGCTTAAGTACCATTCCAAACTCAAGGCATGGGTTAGGGGTCTGGGCAGAAGTGGGAGGAGGAAGACAGTTCACAGGAAGATGAAAAGAACATATGTCTGGTAAACAAATGTTTGCTATGCCATGTAGGTAAGTCTCTCGGATGAAAAAATTGATCTTTAGCACAGGCCCCCTTTCTAAGTTTTTTTTTTTTTTTTTGACAATTCACAGGAAGGTAAAATTCTTTTCCTGTCTGCTGGGTCTAGATTGATGTCAGCACAAAATAATACACGTGTCAAAGTGCCACATTTTATAGTGGCATATTCTGTTACCCTTCATTCTGTAAAATAAAGACACCGAGAAAACAATGACTGACAGCTGTTGGGGGTTGGGGACTGGATGAAAGATAGGGGATTCGACAAAGAACATATATGCATCAACCATAGACACAGACAACAGTGTGTGGATGGTCAGAAGGAAGTGGGGGAGCAGGGACTGTTTAGAGGCAGGCAAGGGGTTGTGGGGAGAGGAGAATGAGGACATCTATAATGGTGTCAACAATAAAAATAAGGAAAAAATGACCAATTTTTCCTTCAAATCAGTTAATTCCCTCACCTGTTTATCCAGGATGGGCACTAAATATTTAGTCACATTCCAGAGTAAGATATATACATTCTCTTCAGCAGGGTTACATAGTCAGTAAGGTAAATAAGCAAATAGAAAATTATAACAGAGTAAGCAATGTGATTATATTAAATAAAAATGGCTTGGTGATTAAAGACTTTAAAGATGATGTTACATATTCTATGGTCACCTACAATGCCATGTTGACTACCGTGGACTTTACTCTGAGGCCTTTGGCAAACTGTTGATGGGTTCTAGTTTGAGACTAAGACAATTTGGTGTGTGCTCAGAAATCTCTCTGCTGTCAGCTGTTGAAAGGAATTTATTGGATCACAACTGCAAGCCCACAGTGTGGGTGTAAGTCCAGGCAGCTCTCCGGGCCTACATAATAGTGACTTCAAACTATGACAGTAGGTAGAGTAGGAGGGATAGAAGGAAGATTTCATAAAAAATTTTTATGTGACTTGTATTTATCTCAAATACTTTATTTGAAAAAAGAGGGTGCAGATATCACAAGGGTTTCTTGGGGTTGGTGATGACCAAGTGTCAATGTATAGACTGTTTCTCAGAAAGTACCCAGACCTCTTACTGGTACTGTCTTTTTTAAAAAAAATTTTTTACATTTCAGTGTTATAGGAAATTTACATACCAAAATTGAATGATTAGGACATTCAATTGGAATGAAAATTTTGTATTTTAATTTTTTCCATTGAAATGTCCCATTATATTTTACATTTTTGTTTCAGATTTTCTTTTACTTCAGTACTGTCTTTTCCCACATATTTTCAAAGTCTATAAACCTGTGGATTCATAATTTGTTCTTGAGTACTAACTGAGCAAACCTCACACTTGTTTCAACTATGGGATTATTGTTAGTTGAATATAAGATGCATGTATTGCTTTCTTAGCATTTTTCTTAGATAGGAATTTCAATGTTAATTTTAAATTGAATTTATTGGGGTGATGTTGGTTAATAAAATTATATAAATATCAAGTGTACAATTCTGTAATACATCATCTCTGTATTGTATTAGGTATTCACCAAAGTCAAGTCTCCTTCCATCACCATTTATTCCCTTTTATCCTCTTCTACCTCCCCCCACCCCATTTCCTTCTGACAATCCCCATATTGTAGTCTCTATCCATGAGTATTTTTTTTTTGCTTAATCCCTTCACCTTTTTCACCCAGGCCCCCAACCTTTCCTATAACTGTTGTCGGTCTATTCTCTTTAAGAGTCTATTTCTATTTTGGTTTTTAGTTTATTTTCTTCATTAGATTCCACATGTAAGTGAAATCATATGATATTTGTGTTTCTCTGAATAGCTGGACCTGGAGAGTATTATGCTAAGGAAATTCAGTGTTTTGTTTTAGCTAATTTATTTACTAGATTTAAAGGTGACTTAGAAATAATCTGTTGACTTTCAAGAGATTCAATAATAATCTATTTCTCAGCCCTGGCTGGCGTAGCTCAGTGGATTGAGCACAGGCTGGGAACCAAAGTGTTGCAGGTTTGATTCCCAGTCAGGGTACATGCCTGGGTTGCAGGCCATGACCCCCAGCAACCACACATTGATGTTTCTCTCTCTCTCTCTATCTCCCTCCCTTCCCTCTCTAAAAATAAATAAATAAAATATTTAAAAAAGTAATCTATTTCTCAATATGTACATTTTAGTGTGGACAAATCTCAATGCCAGTACTTTAAAATATATAGATCAAATACTTTCTGCCTTATATTTTCCAAATTATATACTGAATTACTTCTCATTTTCCTTTTGATTACACAAAATTCATTTATATCTTTGATAAAAAACTTATTCACCTATTATTTTATTTGTTAACCCAATAAATGGTTGGAGATCTGCTATTTGTTAGGCACTGAAATAGGCATTTGATGTATAGTGCTGAGTAAAATAATTTTCCTGCTTTCAGACAGCTTACACTTACCTGTCACATTACTGATATCTGTCACTGTTTCAGCAAATATTTATTTACTTTTTTGGTTGGACTTGAAAGAAATTTTCAACTGCGAATTTGCAAGAATAAAGTAATCATTGGAGGGTTTACATCGTATTTAATACAGCCTCAGTTTCCCATTAGCTATGAGAAGGAGACCCACTGGCAACAATGCTCATGGACCAAACTTCTAGATACATAACTCAATCCCTTTTATGTTTGGCAAAGAATAACACCCTGGAGGAAATCAAACTGCCCTTCACTCTGAATTGTAAGTCGGGCTCTGATTGCCATCACTTTTTGTCTAATGGTTGACCCATCTTTGTGTTTAACTCTGACTTCTTCATAAGCTCTTCAACCCCCTGACTCCTTCCTTCGTGGCACGCTACAGTTCCTCCCCAAGCCCCTGACATTTCCAGTGAGGGTCACTGTATTTATTCAGTGCTGATAACTGAGGAATAAATTCTTACATGTTGGGTAGGATCCTCACTATTGTTTTGCAAATTAGCTGACTAAAACAAAATAGTGATAATGTGTTATTATGGTTAAGGTTAATAAGCTGCTGATTACCTCTAGAGGATACAACTGCAGACACATTATTTAAAAGGCCTATTTTTGTTGAACTGAGAAAAAGCTAAACATGAGTAATGTGTTAACATGAGCATGGAATTTTGAGCCAGATAAAGCTAATTCAATTTCTTTTTCTCTCTTCTCTGCTTCCTCCCTAATGTCAGTTTCATCTTGAGATTTGGTCCCTGTGTTGCTATTATCCATGGGATATTTGTCAAGTTATTTTATGTCTTTGAACCTCAGGCAAACCAGGCATACAGTTGGATAGGGTCCACCTTATCATTGCTCATAGGGGAGAGAGTTATTTAAAAGGCTTGTTCTCCATCTGGAATCACACGTGATAACCTTGGCTACTTTCTCATGTACCATTTACAAAGGATAATTTTAACTGCTTTTTGCTAAAAACAAGGTTTATTAGTCCTAACCAAAATGATATTGTTGCCACCAGAATACTGGTCTGTGTGATGTAATGAAAGCATTCCTTGCGAGATGTTGACTTCCTTGGAAGACCTATTTCTATGTCGCATAGCCAGTCACTTATTTATCCTTAGAAATACAACACCATGATAGATAGGTATGTGTTCTCTACCAGGTGAAGAACACATTCTTCAATTTCCCCCCCAAATAATAACTTTGAATATTTTTTAAATCCCTTTATGTAGGTACTGAAAAACTGACTGGACATATCCCTGCTCAAAATTTCCAGTGGCTCTCCTTTCCTGGCTGTTTTAAGTATGCAATATATTGCAGATCCTGTAATTAACAAGCAGAAATTTAAAATCTATGAATGTGAAGTGTTGAAAGTACACATAGCTGGCATGGATTACCTCCAGGCTTTGGCAGACAAGGATTTAAAAAGAGATGTCTAATGAGTTAGAGATTGATGTAACTGTCAATTTGGGCTCCCCATGGAGTGGGAAGACTCAGTAACCCAGGGAGATACTGGAATAAAATTTATAACAAACAAACCTGAAGGTTTCCACAGGAAGAGGGAGAATGAACACCCCGGAATATTTTACAGAATTTTCTAAATAAATACAGTGATGGTATTCATTCAATAATCATATAATTCTGATAAGCATATATGACATCAGTAATTATGGTCTTTATTGAATTCTTATAAAAACAAATGATGACTTTGTGGCCCACATTTTCAAGCTGACCTGTGGCTCCTGATACAGCTGACATATTTTCATTCACACAGTTTTACTCTTTAAAACAACAGTGGCAACATCTGGTTTAAGGCTTGACCTGGCTGATACACTCTGCAGAAAGATATAGGGATAATAAGATTTAGACAGTAATTTCAGCATAATAATCACCAATTTTGGAAAGCCTCCGGGGACTTCTCAATAGTACAACTTCCTCTTAGATTTGTTATAGCACATGTACCACTCTTTTTTAGCATATGTGTTTAATTATAGAAATAATTGGTTAATGTCTGTCTTGTTAACTAATTTCTTATTCCCAAAAGGTAAAGACCATTGTCTAGAAATACTGCCAGCTCCCCAAATCGTAGCACAATGTATGGCATGCAGTAGGCTTAACATACATTTGTGCTGAATGAACTGGGAAGAGGGAAAGCATATAGTAGAGCAGCAAGCACCTAGTCAAATGATAATGTCAAAAAAAGCCAGTGGAGTGATATCTCCATACCCCAGATCCTTAGCCACTTTTGTTTAATAGTCATTGAAATAACTAAAAATATAAGGAAATAAACTGTAACTCACAATCTAGCTACAATTTGAAGGCAGTAAATACATTCTGTTAATGTACTTTTAAAAATTTTCAAGCATAATTTCATGTGGATTTTGTTTTTCTTTTTCTACTTCATGTGTAAATCACTTCAAATATTAGCTCCAGATGGTGTAGTCTCAAAGGGTTCCTATTTACACACAGTTCAATATTCTTTTCCAAGTTAAATGTGAAATCAGCATTTCATACAAAAAACAGTCATGAAACTGAACAAAGGTATCACATTCCTCAAACCTAGAGACTACTAGGGACTTCTTTGGTTCCTTCAGGATGCAAATGGTCCCTTAATTTATGGCTCTTTCATCCGTCCAATGAAAGTGTTCAGGTATTCCTTTCTGCCCCCTCCCTTCTCCCTCCCAGTCACAAATCAAACTACATAATAGGTTAATTGGGAAAGGTTCTCTTATTCTAATTCTTCATTCACCACACCCACCCTCACCTACATACATTCAAAGAGCGAGAAAGGAGAGGAAAAGGTGCAATGAGTTTTAAAATGTGATTAGCAGTAATTGAAAAATATTTCATTTCTCCCTGAATGAAAACTTCTCATTGCTTCTTCTTTTCATACTGAAAAATATTCTCACGGCGATGACTGTCTGTGGGTGTGAGCAGTGCCAGGTGCTCACATCAGTTACTGCCCAGTGTCCCTAACATCAGTTAGTCTGCAGTGTACTAACATCGAAGAAGTTTGCTGTTGGATTAAGTGCAGTAGCTATTGCTTTGCCGGATCTTCTTGTGTGCAGCTCTGCTTCTTAGGCATTTAAGAAGTTCACAGATTTTGCTCAAAAAAATTGTTGCCAATTCCTTACAATCTGATGCCAGCTTCTTTCACTACTACTCTCTGTCTGTCAATGCAGATTATCCTTACACTGCATTACTGGAAGCTGAATTGCAAAACATTCTTGTGGGGCCATATTTCACATTTGCTAGTAACTGTCGTTACTATTATGTGAGGGTTCTCAGCTCCAAATTCTGGTTTTTATATGAAATGTTGCTGTTAACCTTCGATTCAAATAGTTAACCCATTTATAGTTACAGGCATATTTCATAGGTTTTCTCATTACTCTCGTTTTCTCACTTTTTATTTCTATTTTTATACTTCATTTTGTTGTTTCTTCTCCATTCTATTTTAATTTAAATTGGAAGAAACAGAGTCATTTTCTTCAAATAATAGAGGAACTTTATTAACATTAGATAAGACAATCTGATACATTAAAGCTATAAAGGAGTGTCAAGGTAAAAAAAAAATCCAGACTGTAGAGAATTTGTATGTGTTTATTTGAACCAAACTGATTATAGTGCTGGGAAGCAAAATCTCAAATGTTCCAGAGAGCGACAGTTATTTAGCTTCTTTTATTTATGTGGAATTAAGGAGAGAATGTATCAAAGATTCTGTGAAGGTGAGAGAAAGCAAATATTATAGGATAGTTAACAAGATTATGTGTTCCCTTGAGGATGGGAAGGGGGGTAGCAACCACCCTTGAGGATGGTTGCTACCTCCAAGGGGTCTGGGAAAGAAAGTTACTCTGGCATGCCAAAGGTGTGTTAACCTAGATGTACAAGAGCAATGGACAGGGATTTGCTAAAAACCTTTTACTAAAGAGGTTATAGCCCTGGGGCATGACTACTCACCAAGACCTGCCTTGCTAGGGGTGTGGGAGCAGATCACCCTGTAAGGTGACTTCCCATGAGATTTATTACAACGCCCCTTTATCCTTCACAAGAGGGTTGCTGCAGAGGATTATTCCACATTCAGGGCAGTTCTCAGATTTCAGAATTTTGTTGACTTTTTATTTTAGGGTTCCAATACCTATATAGTTAAATAAAAGAATTTTTCACCCTTACCTTATATCTCCATAATAATCTCTTTATGTGCCAGTTTTTCTATTTCTGCTTGCCTTTTTACTTCCTGTGGGGCTGACACCTTTTACTCTTAAAATAGGCATTTTGATTGACTCAACTAATTATTACTTGACCTGTGGATTGGCATTTTTTAGTCACAAATCATAATCCCTCATCCCAAGTGCATAGGAAGGTCAGTGTCACATGTTTATTAGGTTGATTTCTCAGAGAGAATTGTGAAAACGGCTGTTTCTCCTGTTTCTTTTAGAATGAACTTTGGTATGATTGACAGATCCAGTACAATGGTGTTTTGACTCCTAGCATTGAACCCTGATATCCATTATGCAATTGCCACCTGAAATAATCCAATTAACAAATTAAAACCCACAAATGTGGGTATTCTGATTTGTAAAAGTTACAGGTTCAGTGGCTCTGACCCAAACTATTAGTGGTTTTAGAAAGTTGAAAGTTTACATCCCACTTAGGTAAACCTAATTGGCTACTGTGTCTCTTCTTGTATGTTCCTACTTTGTTTTTTCTTTTCTTTTATTGTACAGCATGATCATTATTCATAGCCAATTTTAAGAAATATTCTGTGCTAGAAAAATGACATTTAATTAAATCCAGGGATGATGATATTGACAGGGACATGATTTTAAAAAGAAGAAACATGCAAATTAATAACTATTCCCTATAACTGGGGACCCAGTATTATTGTGCTACTTCTATTAAGTAGTAATGCCATAGTGGGGACTAAGATTGATCAATATTTTCTGAAAAACATATGTTTTGGTTTTTTGAAATATTTATACAGAAATTTGAATTACTATATATTGTTTCTAATAGTGTTTTCCTTTACATTTAAAAATCATACTCTATTTATTTGATTACAAGTATCATCATGACGATTTTGTATTTACTGGTTCTCTCTTATGCAAAAGCTGGAATTAGTACTGTTTTACATCCTTCCACCTCTCATGCAATTTTCTAGTTCTTTTCGATATTATGATATTCTGGATTAATAAAAGTATTATAAATGTTACTTTTTATTATGTGTCCTTAAAGATTCACTAAAAAGAAAAGAAGGCTATTGGAAATACAGTAGCCTGTTCAGAATATATCTTCTGTTTCCATATCTGATTGCTCACTTCCAGTGAACAAGTTGGATCTGGTCAGCTGGGATATGTGACCATCCTGGGAAGTACCAGTGTGGGTACACGGATTGCAGGATTTTTGCTTTTTAGGGGAAAGTCAAGAAATATGGTGATCTGTAATAAGTTTCATGATAGGACCTAAATATAGTATGAGAAGAGCTAGGTGCTGAAAGATTTGAGGACCTTCAAATGTGAACGGCCCTCTGTCTCTCTTTCACACACACAACACACACCTTGGATGTATAATGGCTCTCCTTGAAAATGTACAGGCTCCCAAGAACTTGGGAGATTGAACAGGAGCTGGGTCTGTATGCTAAGTCACTCTGTTCTGGAGACTAGGATAGCAGAAGAACATAGGGACCAGGCATGTTTTCTCCAGTTAAGGTGGACCAGGGAACAATGAAGATAAGTGGCTGCCAAAGGTACTAATCTTCCACCTCTGTCCAACATTTGAGGTATACCCCCATCTAAGATATTCCTAGTTAGCAGAAAAAGACAATGGCAATGACAATATTGGGAGCAATATATAAGATAACTAAGGAGCTTAGTAGCTTGAGAGGAAGCTCAGCCACAATTAAGGTCCAACTGGAGGGAAACTTGAACAGGGAATAAACAAACTAAAGCACCAAGGAAACATAAAACCACCATTCTGACTCTAAATACTATAATTGCTGGATTTTTAAAAATTAGTAAATAAATTAAAGGAAAAGATGGCCATTGAAGAAGCTGAATAAAATGAGTGGTGTGAGGAGGTACAAGTAGAAGAAATAGCTGAAAGCCTATATATCATTTAGACATTGGTCTCAATGGAAATGATAAATAAAAAAGTAGGATGCTTAAGAGAAATCCAAAAATAACTTGGTGCGTCTGTTTCCTTACCAATAAAATAAGAATACTAATAGCATCTTATAGCATTATTAAAGGGAATTACATAAAAGGGTTAATATTTGTAAAGTGCTTAAAACTGTTCTTAGCATAGAATAAATGCTATGTAAGTGTTTGTTCAATACATGAGGAACAAATAATGGCTAAATCCCAACACTGGTTATTTGAAAGGACCAATAAAAGAGACAAAGACTTCTTCAGAGTGGTTTTTTAAAAGGAGGAAGAGAGGAAAACAAATTTTGGAAGGTACAACGATTATGCTTGAACATTATTTGCAAACCTATGGCAATTTTAAGACCATGAGAAATGTATTATTTTTTCATGTAAATGTAAATTATCAATTTCAACCTAACAAGAAATTTAAAAACCTAAGTTGGATCTATTACCATAACACAGATTGGGAAAGAGCACCAGTGTCATATAAATTCCCGATTAAGTTCTATTTAATCTTGAAGGACATATAATTTCAAAATTATTGTAATTATTTCAGACAAAAACTGGAAAGCTTTCAAATTTATTTCATAAAAGCAATGTAACTTCAAAATCAGAAACTGATTAAAATAGAATAAAACAGAAAATAAAAACAATCTCACTTTTGCTTTTATTTTTTATTGAGCTCCTCAAAGTGAAATGCTATCATTTCCAAATGTAATTTATATTAGAATGATGCATAAGATATTTATATCCTTTTCTTCTCTATGAGCCTTATAACACAGTGTGTTCCACAATTCAGAACATCTCAATTAAAAAGTTAAATTTAATCAGGTATAATTGATCCATATCAAGATTTCATAAGATTTATATTGTAAGGGGAGATTAACACAGTCAAGTTGTCAAAACATACCTTAAAATATTCCAGTGACTAAATCAAGTATCAGGTTTTAGAGCTGAATTACACTGGTTTGAAATAAATTTTTAAAAATCCTATTCAATGTTGAATAGTGTCCCATTATACAGATGGATCACCCTTTATATATCCATTTACTGTTTGATGGACTTTGGTGTCCAATCCAGCTTATCCATATCCAGCTTATGGATATAGATGAAACTGGATGGGTTGGCATTTGTGCTGCCTGTTAATATCAGAACCAATAAGTAGAGATTGAATCTTTATAGGTGCTTTATTGAGATGCTGGCAATCTGAGAAGATGGCAGGTTATGTACCCTAAAAAATCGTCTTAACTTCTCAAATAGACCCTTTTAATAAGGAGAATAAAAGGGTAGGTAAGGGATTTAGAATTCAGGTAGAAATGTTAATGAGATGAAGGCTTCAGTCCAGCAATTTTCCTAGCATCCTTTCATCTGCTGACCGGTGATTCTTTACCTGCATCCCAGTCAGTGGACATCTCTCCCTGGAGCATAATGGCTCAGATACCATCTTCATTACTTGCAATCCTCCTGGGGCACAAAAGTTGAATTGCTTACAGGCCTCCTAGAGTTAGGGCGGGACTGGTCATATATCCAGTTCCTGGAACAACAACTTCCTATATGTACCATACTAATCACTAATCATATTAACTATAAGCTATAGCTAAATGAGCTCCCTCCTTATTACCTACTGTTAGTCTTAACTATTCTATTCTATCCTATTTCTGTGAGATTAGTTTCACATGGAAGTAATCATTTTGCTGTTGAGCATGTATCTTAGCATTAGAAAGTCTTGTAGGGGTTTTAGGAATACACTTAATTGCAGATCCACACAAGAGGGCACACTGTATGGAACAACAAGCTATAATTCTGAAGATGATAAAAAGAATCAAAACAATAAATGCCTCTCTCAGACCAGTAATACTAGGCAGCAAGGAGGTTCCTCCTGCAAGACAAAAGTCACAGATATTTGGAACATTTTTTGCTAAACATAACCAAATATTTTCATCTTGTTTGAAAGGAGTAAGTTCTCTATAACCCGTGATTAAACAAAAAGTTATGACAAGAATATTGTTCATCTTTCATTTCAAAAGATGACTTTAAGGTCTTCTTACAGTTTGGTGGTCCGTTGTTCTTCTGGTGCTTTCTTTACTCTGGTGTGATGAATCCAAAGTTTTATTCCTGCCAGTTTTACTGTGGTTGAGGTGGTGAGAAGTATGTTCCAAGGTCCAGTCAACTTTTTGTCTTGTTAGCTTTCTGGGGATCCTGTCTTCTAAGTCTTGAGTAGCACCTTATCTCCTGGCTCAAAGGAATGTAGTAAACCTGTGGGAGAGTCAACTCTAATACAAGTGAGGTCATTAATTACAGCTAAAGTATGACTTATATATGTTGTACATAGTTCTTCACCTTCACTTCTTGATCTACATACATATCTCCCACCCTGACCATACCTGGAATAGTCACCCATACACAATCTACTGTCAGGTGCACTTTGAGAGACAAAGGTTATGTTCACTATTTTAATATTTTCAGGGGCTTGTGGGTCCAAATCAGTGTATTTTCTATAGGCCTGGTGAATTCTCTCAAGAAACTCAGCCATATTTATATTTTTCTCCTTAAGGACTTCTTTCTTCAGTCCCTCAAAGATGCACGTCTTATAATGGTCTAAGAGAGGAAGACCATGCTCATTAGGGTTCCAGCTGGGCTCAGTTAAAATATTGCCTTAGTAGGGATGGAAGCCTCATTTGCATTTTCTTGGTGCAGTCTTTGAACTTCTTCATTTGATGTATCCAATACCAACCTCTACTCATCCCCCGTAAACAAAATATTCAGTAAGGCCTATTTGTCTGCTCAGTTGGGATGGTGGATGGCAAAAATTGTTGTAACTAAGTCAGCCATTTCAGTAGGATCATCCCTATAAGAAGGATTTGTGTTTTTGTATTTTAACATCCAATGTAGAAAATGGAGTATGTGACCATAATATCCAGTGGTCTGTCCCTCTGGCCCTACTCTCACTGGAAATCTTCACAAAGAATATTTCCCTGGCCTGGTAGGGGCTTGTCCTCCACTGAATTTTGTACCCTGGTGGGTTCAGGACAGAGATAACAATTCAGGGTCACCTCCTCCCGCTCCCTCAGGGGAATAAGGAAGAAGATCCCCTAGGGCAGGAGGGGCTGTAGGAACCCTGACCCTGCTTGCAGCAGCCAAAACATCCTTATCTTCCTGGAGTCTCTTCTCTGAGCATCTGCTATCTGCCACAGGCAAATTCCCTTTTCTCTGGACCATTAATCTATTTCTTTTTGATCCTGCATATTTATTATGGAAAGTCATAATGGCCTATAGATAAGGTATTTCATTCCATTCCCCTGATCTTTGACAAAACAACTTTAATTGCAGTATAGTAGAGTGATTTAAAGACCTGTTCAGTGGTCAGTGATCTTCTGAGTCTGGATTATACAGAAGCCAAGCAGTGTTACAATAAAAATCATTTTCTTTCTAGTCATAGGTCAACCAATCAGCCAAAATTCACCCCAAAAAGCTGTCTCCTGGAATAGAAGCTCTCTCCCCCATTCTACCAGACAGAGCTCTGTAATATCACACAAACCAGAAGGTACCTTAGCTCCCCACGATCATTCTAAATCATAGCCTGGGACTTTAATCCTGATATCACATAAGCCAGAAGGCACCTCATTTCCTGATGACCGTTGTAAATTGTAACCCAGGACTGTAATCCTAAACTAGAAAATGCTGCAGTTCAATCAAAAGTGAAGGCAACAGGAACTGCCAAGAGTCAGAGGAGAGTCCCCAAGTAAAGTCACTTGGCAGCTGCTAGGGAGCCTCTAAGTCTACACCCCAGGGCTCCCCACCAAATACCCAGATTTACCAGAGTCCTGAAGCTGTCCTGGAAGGAGTCACTGCAATAGATGGTGTAAACATCCCCACTTGTTGTTTTGTGAATATTAGTTTTGATTTCCCTAGACTAAATTATTTCAGAGGACAATCTCTATTTTGATGAAAATATTCAAAATAAAATGAACACAATTCAACCAAACCACTATGGCCAGTAGTTTGACTTCCATGATTGACGGGGGTGATTCTAAATCAAGATACTAGAGTTACACCAATTTGAAGTAACTTGCTAAGGTCCCCTAGCTAGTGCGAGATGAAACAGTTTGCACCCTTTCTAGTTAACTCATAATCACCATCATCATGATAGTAATAATACTAGTAACAGTGAAATGGCATTATTAAATAGCTAATTTTATTGAGAGAATTCTAACTGCTTCAGTTTTTATTTTTTGGAAGTTAAAAGTTCATCTTATATTTTTTGCCTTCAGATATTATCATTGATAATATCTAGATATCTAATATTATCATGTGAGGATAAACAGAAATTATCGTATAAAAGGTAATACCATTTTTGAAATTAAATATAAAATAAAATGTTTGCTTTTGATATAAAAAGAGTATGTGAGAAGAAATAGAACAAAGAAAGACAGACTTTGGATTTTGGCTTAACTAAAACTAGGTAGGATACTCATGATCTACTCTCAGCAAAAGTGATAGAGAAGGAAAAGTACAGGGGAAAAGGTTTCCCAAAAAGTCAAGGGCTAGGCTAAAGAGAAGCAGAAGTGGCAGTGTTATCACTGTGAAAGATGAATGTAGTGGCACTTCTCATTTACTTAGTATTCAGGATTTCAACCTTAATTAGGGTTCCTTTGTCACATCATTCATCAAATATACTTGAAGAAATGGAAATTAACCTCAAAGTTTCTGTTGCCTCAGGCATGCTGTTAATACTTTTACTCATTTCAGTGTATTGTAAAGTACAGTGAGCTGACTTGGAAATGTTTTAGTCAGAGTAAGTAACATCCAAATGAAGAAATCACACATTATAAGCAATTCTGGCAGAGACACCCGAAAAGCAAGCACTTAAATGGTTACTAACTGGTGTTCCTTTCAGCCAGTGCTAAGAACAGTAAGTTTTTGTTCCAAAATATTCTGTTCATGCCACCCACAGGTTTGCAAAGGTCCTTTTAAAAAATTACTTTTAAAATGGTTCTTGCTTATGATATTCATACATTTATTTTGTCAACAATGTGACTGTATTTCCCAAGGAATTTGTCTTTATGATTATAATTTACCAAGTCTGATATAGGAAACATAGGATTATTACCTCAATAAGCATGTTGCCATGTGCAGAGCTATGCCAGCACCATGGTAATAATTTTTCAACCTTCTCCAGTCTGGCAGAGCTCCCCCATCCCCATATAGGACAATGAGGTTTACTAGCCTGTATACAAT
Organism: Phyllostomus discolor; assembly: GCF_004126475.2. Lineage (NCBI taxonomy): Eukaryota > Metazoa > Chordata > Mammalia > Chiroptera > Phyllostomidae > Phyllostomus > Phyllostomus discolor. Next base: position 22,105,759 of record NC_040912.2, on the reverse strand, counting down.
GTTGTTACCTTGTCTTTGCCAAATGGGATGCCTTCTTTGATAACTGTGACCAGGGAAGAAATAATTACTCTCTTCACCTGTAGCCCTTGGTGCACACATATGAATCTTCCATGCACATACATGTATTTATTATATCTACATAGTATATATGTCTCCATATAGAATATAAACATGAAAAAAGCAGGGAAAATGTTGTATATATTTATATCTCTAAAACTTAAATCTCAACAGGCATTTAATATATTAGTCATCTTTTGATTGCACAAATTAATACATGAATAAGTGAGTACAATTAAACTCAAATCACGGTTCAAAAGTTATTACATATAATAATACCATATATGTTTTATTGGGTGATTGTGACAGCAAGTGTTTTTTTTTAATTTTTTAATAGTGATATAGTGTGTAACATTTTGTTGTTGGTCTCATCCTGAAGGTTCTTAAATTCATACCCCAATAGCATGATTAATACAATAGCTGCATTAGAATTAAAGACTATGTTTAGAAACTTCTTTAAGCAAGTTTTACTACTCACCAGCTGTGGTGTGACCTTGGCCATGTTTTTAAACCTTTTCTGTACTTGGTTTCCAAAATATGCTATATTTCCCAGGGTTATTTATTAGAATTAAATAAGTTAAAGAAGTAACATGCTTAAAAAAGTATTCGATACATAAGTATTCAAAAACTATTAGCTAACTATTTGTAACATTGTTTGGAATTTTAATAAAGAAAGCAGAGTCTTCTGGGGAGATCCCAATTTTCCACCTATATTTTAAAATAAGAGGCTATATTCTATTTATTTTAAGATTTAATTTATTTTTTAGAGAAAGGGCAAGGGAGGGAGAAAGGGAGGGAGATCAAATCAATCGGCTGTCCCTCAAATGCCCCCAACCACGTACCTGGCTCACAGCCCATACAGAAGCCTTGACTGGGAATCAAACCTGCAGTCTTTTGGTTCACAAGCTGGTGCTCAACCCACTGATGACACCAGCCAGGTCAAGAGACTGTATTCTCAATGCCTGAATTATACAAGTTTTTCATACTATTTTAGGTAGTATTACGGACTCCTTTTCCATAGTGAATCCTTACACTTTACTCCAAAATACTAACATGATAATAAAGACAAAGAATTCTATTAATTTTTTTGAAGGAGTTCTAAGATTCTACATGGTGGCTTCTAAATCAGAATAAAAGCTTCGTATATATGAATATCCAGTGGGGAAATGCTTTGTGGTATGCATAAACCAGTTTCGAGTGTTGACTTAAGAAACCCTGGTAACACTCCTCTGAGAACCTTCTCTGTGTTTTATACTTCAGAGCTGTCACTCAGTATTTTTGATCATTAGCCATCTGTGATTATTTTAATTTTTGCCAGCAGGAGAAGGAACTCTTTTCCACCCAGGAGCTCTGCTATTACAATATAATTTATATGTAAAGAGCTCATTTCATCAGTGAGAGAAACTTTTACACAGTTTTTTCAAGGTTTGAAAGAAACTCATGGTATCGAGGTTTTTTTTTTCTTTTTCCAATTCTCCACCACTGTTTCTCTGTCATACTTCACATTTATCCTAGTATCTTTCCATACAAAAATTCTCAGCACCTACTCAACAGTTTTAAGAACAGGATGCAGTTAAGCTGATTTCCATATGTTTTAAGTATAAAATCTCATATTTCTTGTAGCTGCTATTTTAAAATGTAAAACTCTTAGAGAAAAATGCTACTTTGCTTTGCAATAATGTTTAGTATTGAAGAGGAAGTCTCTAGTGGAAATTTCCTTAATAGTTTATTAAAATGGCAAGATGACATTTGAGCTATAATTATGTAATAAGAGCAAGTTTTGAGGGAGGTAAAAAAAAGAATTTAGAAGTAAAAAAGTTGACATTTTCTAAGTAATATTGTGAGTTAGGGTTTAGGGTCATGGAATCATATTCATACCTCATCCACTTCTGACTCCGATTTCAGTTTGACCTTAAGCAAGTCAAAAACTCCCCTCAATCACTTTACCTATAATGTGGGATAATAATGTTTAACAGAATGTGGTTATTGAGAAGATTAATGAGTTATTCGTTCTAAAATGTAATCCATGTGTCAAAAGTCTCTGCATGAAGAGAAGACTGAATCCCAGGGTCATCACTGCAGAGTGGGTTTGTGAAATGAAGTGAATTACTGACCAACTACACACGATTTTAGGTCTTGAACTTTATAAAGCAAGTTTCAAATCTCGGGATAGATGCCAGTAGAAATTAGTACTTTTCGAGGTCCCATGTCATTTCTTGTAGAATCAGAAAATATATTGTTTCCTTTCCTGGTGAAAGGGCACATTATCTTCTCAGCAGAGTTGACTCCCGAGGAAACTACTAGTGATCTGAGCACACTTCTATATTTTTCTTCTTTCTTTTCCATTTACTTGCTCTTCCCCCCCCCCATTTTCTAACCCCCTTTCTATTTCTTTACTTCCCTTTTTCTGCTTTCTTTGAGAGAATGAACTTGGAATCTTACTCACAAAACCTGAATCGAGGAAGCAAACAATGTCAGTGAGCCAGGAAGAAAAACGAAGCAAAAGCAACAATACAGCACTTCCACTCTGTGGTCACTTAGATGCCTGGCTTAAAAAAAAATAATTGAGAAGTGGCATCATGCGTTCATTCAGACAATATTTAATTTTGAACTGATGCCAAGATTAAATGTCAAGATTTCCTTGTCATTCACTTGTTTTTAGCTGGAAGTGGGAGATGCAGGATGGAGAGGATGATGCATAACACATGCGTGCACACAAAGGTATGGGGACAGTTACTTCCTGAAACAGTGATCAGCTTGGTGAGGAAGCAGCAGCGTCTTCTGAGAAATACCAGGGAAGGTAGCCAAGTACTCAAATAACCCTGAGTCACTAGGTCTGGTCCCGCTGAAAACTAACATCATCTGTATCCAATTTAACATCTGAACTTAATATTCTTGGCTCTAATCAACCCAGAGCATCTTCCCCATAGAAGCTTTGGGATTAGTCATGATATCCAGAAATGTCAAGAGTAATGACAAATAATTGCTACATATACCTTCATACAACTTGCCTTTTAGAGGTGGTTTCTTAATTTTTTTTAAAGATTTTATTTATTCATTTCTAGAGAGCGAAGGGAGGGAGAGAGAGAGAGAGAGAGAGGGAGAGAGAGAGAGCAACATCAATGTGCGGTTGCTGGGGGTTATGGCCTGCAACCCAGTAATGTACCCTGGCTGGGAATCGAACCTGGGACACTTTGGTTCCCAGCCCGCGCTCAATCCACTGAGCTATGTCAGCCAGGGCGGTTTCTTAATTTTTAAAAGCTCCGAAGCATGGAGGTTTATAAGGCAGCAGAATCTGTTTCTGTGACAGTATCCTTGTATAGATAATTTTGACCCAATAGAAAAACTAAAAGAGACACTTTAGATTAAAAACAAACTATAGCTTACACACTGTAGCTGCTGAAAGATTAAGATAGTTTTGCTCATTGTAACATGAGTTTTCATGACCCTGTCTGGGGTCATATCCAAACTGTGTGACTCTCATATATTCTAGCCCAGAAAATAATGTGATACATCCCTGTCCCATTACAGCTGGGGTTTATATGGCCTGGAAAGCAAACCCACCCACTACTGCTCAGAATCATAAGAACAACTCAGTTTAAGTCTGCTCTCCTAGCCAGGGTAAGAGACAATCAGGTCAAATAACAAATAACTGTAATTAAGCTTTGAGAAATTTAAAAAACAAATGAGTTAATTATTTTATTTCTATGCAAATAACAAATCGTTGGGACAGATCAAATGCATCTTTTACTTCCATATTGCCAAACTTTGATTTGATTGATTCTATATTTATCCCCATGTGGCAGCTGGAGCACTCACTCTAGAGGAAAACTTTCCTAATTCCAGTCTATCAAGGAAAATCTGCAAGTTAAAAACTCACTTTTATCAGCAGGCATTCGGAGAATGGCAGGTGGCAAATAAAGCTTTTAGTGGATTATCCTAATTGCATTTTCTTTTACCTTCATAACTTAAAAAGTTGTAAGAAAAGGGAGAGGGCAACTTTCTATGGTGTTGACAGTCGTGTTTACATCTTTCTCTAGTAAAACCTGTGTTTGAAGTTTTCACAGACTTTAAGTATGAAGCTGGTTTGGGTATCTATACCTTGTGCAATGGAGGTATAGAAAAAGGAACTAAGAATAATTGGATATATTAGATATATTAAAGCACTGATTAATGTTATTACAAATTATTTTTATGCCCTTTTCTACTTTTATGATTTTATTTACTGATTACTTTATACTGCAGACAGAAAAGCAAAATAATATAATAAAATGAAGTTAAAGAATAAAAATTAAGATGAGACAAAATTAAGAGGTCTAAGCTTTGGTATTGAATCTTCTCTCTAAAGCAAAATATATATTCTTACAAATCAAAATCCCCTAAATCTCCCTTTAAACTGTCCGGGTTTTATGGAATATATCTGAAATGAATTATCACAGATGTACTGGTTGATGAATATCTGAGTATTTCTGAGAATGCAGTTTTAATACAAGACAATGAGAAAATTTTTAAAACAATTTCAAAATTTTTAAGACAATTGAAGCCAAGAAACTTGGTTCCATCTAGATGGCAGATTTTATCATGATCATTTATCCAGCAAATGTAAGATAAGATGTAGATCTTATTAAGGTTTTAGAAGCAAATATGTACATGTGGTATATTCAGAAATATGGAAACACCACTATTAGGACAGGATGGACAAAGAAATAAAGTTGTTTATTAGAAATCAGTATGGTTTTGTTAACCCATGTCACCCTGATAGACTCAATTAAACAAAACATTATAAACTAGACATCTTCTCACACTCTAAATTTAAGAAGCCAGAAATACAGTGGTAGTTTATACATGGTGAATCACAGGGGTATGGGGAAGTTGAAATGAAAAGGTTGCCAAGAAGAAAAATAAAGCATTACCTGTGGCCTTGAGAATGGAGAAAATTAAAGATTCAACACATTTAGCAAAATCGTTTGGTTAGGAGATCGGACCACACTTCATTAGCAGGATAATTAATTTTGTATCAAGTGAAGACTGAATGAGTTGCCTGAATATTTTAACGACCTTAGTTTCTTCAGAAGCCAAATTTTATGTATGAACCAAAATTTTGCTGCTTAGTTTCAGGGAAGGGGAAGGGAAAACAATACAGGTGGCTGTTATTTCCATGCACATGATTAAAATAAGGGTTTGATTTATGTCCATTCAAACCGACAAGCAATTACCTGAAGAGCACATTTTAAACCAGTATTTAGAAATGTGCCACTCAGAGGCTCCTGCTTTCTTCTGAACTCAGAGGAGAGACCCTGCCCGTAAACAAAGGCCCCTGAAGAGGGATCTCAAAGTGTTGGAAAACCGCAAATGGAAACTAAGGGCTGCCGCTGATAAGAAGAGCTACGGCAGCAGGATGAAATGCTGATAGAGAAATAAACCAAAGGAAACGTAGAAAATAGGAATAGTAAGCAGATACAAAGGAGCATATCCCTTCTCCCTGTACTCCTTACCCAGGCTCTTTCTAGCACTCTGTATTGGGAAAGCCAAGCAGGGAGTCAGGTGGGCCGTGGGAAATGTGGTTTTCGGAGTTCCTCCTCCAGGAACACACAGCCAAGTGTGGAAGGGTGGATTTGGAGCAGGCAAACCATAACTTAATAACCGAATATCTGCCAAAGATCTAACTGTCTTTATACAAAGTCTGAAATTTTCACACGTTTCTTCCAACTGATAATATCACAATGATGTAAGCATACTGTACAAAAACCAATAGCATTCCATAAGTGATATCCAACTAGAAGACAGAAGAAGTCAAATAGTTTAATAAATGACTATGGACCTAATCATAACAGTAATATATAACATAGAATATAAAATAATGACATACAATACATAGTAGTTGTAATATATATCATACATTTATATTTAACATACAGTATATTACATACATACATGTAATATATAACAGTTTTATGTCTATATACAGAGAGATATTGATATCATTTTGTGCATGTTCTATGGCAGGAATTATATGTAATCAATAATAGAGCCCTATTAAAGGATGTGACTTAAAATAGCAGGTCAAAAATTTACTAGCATAAGAAAAATTTAATAATTTTGAAGAAAGAAAACAAGATGGGAAAACTTACTCTTCCAAATATCAAAATATGTTTCAAGGCAGAGTGATTAAGACATTGTGACATCGACATATGGGTACACAAACAGACCAGAAATAAAATCTACAGTCAGTCCCACGCATATTTGGAAACTCGATCAAAGTCAGAGGCAGTGTTATAAATGAAGCAGGAGAGACTTACTGTATAGTAAATGCCATTAGGCCACCTGGTTGTCCCTACGGAAAAAAAAACATTGAAATTAGATCACTATTTTATAGGATACACAGTGACTAATTTTAGGTAAAAATAAAATGCTCTAATATTTAAGAAGAAAATATGGAATATTTCCAATGGCATTATATGAAGGAAAAGCATATAAATATATTTGATTATTTTGAAGTTGCAGTTACCACAAATTACAATTAAAAAGAATTTTAGAAAATATTTTCAAAACATATAATGGTAAAATGATCAGTATCTTAAATATAAAAGAACCACCAAAGAAAAGAAACTAATCATCCAATAGATACGTGAACAAAATATACTAACAATAAATTCACAGAGAGGAAATAAATCCCTAGTAAGCCTGTGGAAAGATATTCAACAATTGAAATATAACCTTTAAAAAATACAATATTATATGTTGTTGAGCATGTGGGGTAAAAACTCTTATACTCTCATAGTGAGATAATAAATTTATTATATCAATTTTTAAAGTAATTTTTAAATAGCAAATCAAATTCAAAATATTCATACCCCACACTTAGAATTTCCACTCTCAGTTATATAAGCTAGATAAAATCTTGCAAATGAGAACAAGGTGACATGTAATAAAACTCTCCTTTCCACACTTTCTTATCAAATATTTGTAAACAACTTAAATATTTATCAATAGGAAGATGGATAAATTGTGATATAGCAGCAAAATAAAAGCAGTAGGTCAGCATAGATCAGCATGAATAAATCTCATCTGTTGTGCATATTGAATTAAAACTGAAGAATGACAGTGTAGAATTACATATTTTTTGAAATATACTTATGTATAAAATGTTTTTAAAAATCATCAGATAAAGACAGATTCAGAAAAGTCATTACCTCCCAGGGAATGGGATTGTGGAGGAAAATATTGTCCTCAACTGAATCTGTAAAAAACCTATCTTTAGTAAATAAAGACTCTGAAATGATATTTTCCAGTCACGCTGTAGGAGACTTCCTGTACTCTGAGTCCCTATATATAGTGATTTTCCATCAACTGAGAGAGAAAAACTGTATTTTGAATAATTGAAATATGGTCAAAGTATTAGGATTACCAGAAAACTTTCAGAAGAAAAACAGAAAGAAAAATTATGTAATACTCCATGTGATTCATTTGTCTTCATTCTACACTGTTTCTAAAGTACAGGTTTCCATGAGCCCTAGGTCCCGTGTTTTTAAGCAACCATCACGAAAGCCTGCACACTTTTACAAGGTGTGGGTGAAGGCAAAGGAAAGTATATCTAACCAAAGGCCTGAAACTAAGCAAGCTGTGTAGCAAATGAACGCTAAATGTTAATGAATGATATATTGCCTCCAGACTTTTCTGTTTATGTTATTTGATAAAGTTAATTAAAAGTAGCTATAATGTGATAATGAATTTCAAAAAAGAACACTGTGATATTTCTTGGAAACATTACTTTTTATTTATTTTTTAAACAAACACTGTTTTTGATAGACATTCAAGCATCTTTCAGAAACGACAGAGATTATTTCTTCATATGCAAACCTAAGGGGAATTTGGAATAATTTTCTTGCTCTGTAGGAGGATGTTCCTTAGAAAAAGCATTTTTAATAGAGGAAATATGTTGATTTCAGTAATCACAGATGTTTATTCCAGTCTATTTATATTTGATTCTACATTTTTATAATATATAAATAAACTTCATAAAATTTGGTGCTAATGAGAGCATGTGATGCTGGTAATCTTGACTAGAGTTAGAAAGTGTGCATGTGGCTATTCTCTAGGTTGGGTCACACATTTCTACCCACACACCTTCATAGCAGACCTGAAGCACCCCTGCTAGTCAGTCTCTGGCATCCAGTGTGCAAAGACTGCAACCTTACTAAAATTATATAGTACTTTGGGAAGGAGGACAAATTTTTATCAAGGAATAGAAGCAGTAAGTTGAGATGGCTGTGCTTAAAACCTATTACAGAATTGTTTTCTTTCTTTAAGAAGGTAAAATGTGTCAGTAGCAAGCAATGGTTGCATTTCAATATTGATCTGCATCAGATTTATGACAAAGGTGGTATAGCAGATTAGTGGGGAAATGATAGTATTTTTCAATATAGGATTACTTTGGACATTCATATGGAAAATGAGAAACATGCTATTTTCTTCATATCATAGAAAGTTAATTCTAGTAAGACTATTCATGATAGAGAAAAGAACAGTAAACCTCTTGAAGAGATACGAAAAATCTCTACAAGTTTTTATAATGTTCAAAAAATAACATTCAAAATACTAAATGTAATGAATATAAATTATTTTATTAACATCAAGAATTATTATTCACAAGACACCATTAAAATAATGAAATGGCAAACAGCAGATAGAGTGATCATATTCTCAAAACATATACCCAAAAAAGGGTTTCTACCAAAAATATATAAAGATCATCTACATATTAATAAGAAAAAGAGATTAGTCAATAGAAAAATGGCAAAGAACTTAATCAGGCACTTCACAAAGTGGGACATCAATATGGACAATAAACATATGAAGAAGGAAACATGACTTTGGGTAGTACACACAATACAATATACAGATGATGTATTATAGAATTGTGCCGTTGAAACCTATATGATTGTTTTTCATTTTTTTGTAATTATTTCCATTACCATTTATCCCCCTAATACCTCCTACCCCCACAATCACCACATTGTTGTCCATGTCCATGAGTCCTTGTTTCCTTTTTGCACAATCCCTCCACTCCCTAACTGGTCCCATAACTCTCCATTTATGAGTCTGCCCCATTTTCCTTATTAGTTCAGTTTGTTCATTAGATTCCACATCTGAGTAAAATCATATGGTATTTGTCTTTGTCTTTCTCTGACTGACTTATTTCACTTCGCAAACAATCCAATTAAAAAATGGTCAAAGGAACTGAATAAATACTTCTCTAAAGAGGACATACAGATGGCCAATAGACATACAAAAAGATGCTTAATGTCACTAATATCAGAGAAATGCAAATTAAAACCACAATGAGACACACACCTGTCAGAATGGCTATCATCAGTAAATCAACAAAAAAAGTGCTGGTGTGGATGTGGAGAAAGGGGAATGCTTGTACACTGCTGGTGAGAATGGAGATTTGTGTAGCTACTGTGAAAAGCAGTATGGAGATACCTCAAAAAATTAAAAATGAATGTGCCTTTAGACCCAGCGATCCCACTTCTGGGAATATATCTGAAGGGATCCAAACACTAATTTGAAAGAATATTAGCACCACTATGTTCACTGCATTATTTACAATCACCAATATATAGAAGCAGCCCAAGTGCCCCTCAGCAGAAGAGTGGATAAAACAACTATGGTACATATATGCAGTGGAATACTACTCAGTTGTAAAAAAAGAAGAAAATTTTACCCTTTGCGACTGCATGGATAGACCTGGAAAAACCTATATAATTTTATTAACCAATATTATCCCAATATATTCATTTTTTTAAATCATAGAAATATTATTTGCAAAAAGCCATATGAAAAGGTCTTTGATGAAGGATGAAGGCTACAATGAAATGTGATAACATAACCAACTGAACAGTTAAATTAATAAGCCAGGAATATCATATATTAACAAATAATCTAGCACAAACACAACTGTTCTATTTTATTGGTCAGAGTACAAACCGGCACATCTACTCTTAAAAACTCTTTTGGTCTTATATATTCAGGTGAATGTATGCATTCTCTGTGACCCAGCAAATTTCTAGGTAAAAATAACAGAACCGCATATACCTTGTACCGAAAATAAGAATGTCTAATGCATCATTAGTCATAGAAATCAAATACTGGAAACAATTTCATAAAGCATTTGTCTTCATATAATAAATACATTAAAGCAACTCAAGTAAACAAATTATAGTTATATTAAAACTATAGATATTTTAAAACCGTTGTGTGAAAGAAGCCAAGTTCACAATAATATATATTGTCAGCTACCATGTATACAAGTGCAAACAAATATAAAACTAAACCATCATGTTTAGAAATGTATATTTACACTGGTAGACCTACAATCTATAGGAATTTATATAATTTCTTGACCTCTGCGGTGATAGAAATGTGTTCTTATTGTGAAAATTTATTGAGCATGCATATCACTTTTTACTTATTTATTTATGAGTATTTATATAAAATGTTTTATGAAAAGAAAATTATAGAGTATTTATTTCTAAAATAATAAAAGAGGCTAAGAAGTAAAATATAAATTTAAAATACTTTTTGAAATTATGATGAAATAAAATTTTAAATTACCTCTAAGTGTCAGCTATGAACATTAAAAGAGAATCGCAAAAAATATTTTATGTTTATTGGAAGGAAAAGAAAGATATAGCATGCAGATAACATCACATACAAATTATAAGAAATAAAAAATAAAACTAATTAGTTTTCATAAGGAAATTATATTAGCTGTGTTCTTCCCAATATATAAATATTGGGATATGTTGACTGGAATAGTAAGAAATTTTGCAAGTTTAATACAAAACAATGAAAACATCTCATGTTGTACCAATCAGATTCAAAAAAGCAAAGTTATATCAATTATTACAAGTTTAAATAATTATAAGTTATCAAAGTAGAAAAATATAGTTTTGATTTATCTGGAGCCAAATAATTTCATTTCCTACTACTGCCACTACCAGAGCCAGTTAAAAAATCATGATAGATTTACCAATTTTAGTAATTTTGTATGGGACTAGTTATCCTAAAAATGCTTTTTAATCAATAGTATGTTTCAATAGAGTGTCATTCTCAAATTGTTATTTGGTACTCACCACCACTCAGTACTGGGTAGTTTCTGGAGAATTCTCTCTGCTACAAGCTTGAATTTCCTTCGTTTTAAATCTTAAAACAGAAAATTAACCTGCCATTAAATCATATAACGTAATACCTACAGAGTATCTGTGGGCCTACCATGTAGATATTAAAGCATGATAGTGGGATTAGATGAAGCATAATTATGTACCAATTAGCATTGCTATTTTAAGGAAACACTCATCCTCCTGGATGAGCTAAGAATATATACTTACCCAAAATACAATGAGTATTGATGGTTTCTTCTCACTTTAAATGCAGTAAAGATTCTATAACTTATATAGAAAAATCCTATAAAGTGGTCCTTTTAAAATTATAGTCTATGTCTAAATATGATGAGTTAACTCTTCTAATCATATTCCTGTGGCAAAAGAATTTGTGTGCTTTTTATCATGATGGAAAGAAGTATGTTTGCAGGGTTCTCCCAGTGGAGCTGGCTGAGAATAACCTACCTTCTTATTCAGAAAAGCTTGGGAAGAAGTCAGCAGCCTTGGATGTCAAATCAGCCTCATAGTCCAATTGTTATATTTTTTACTTTAATCAGAAATAGCATTAACTCTCTACCCATCTTTTTTAAGTGCTCTTTTTCAAATTTATTTTGAATATTTTTCATAGTCCGCTGCTTTTTTGCTCTCTATACTCATAAAAATGTAATTTAGTAAGCTCCTAAGAGAAAATGAAATTGAAATTATTGTCTTCTTTCTGGTGAAAGAAGAGAAAAGAAAATCATCCTTAAAAGGCAGTACTTAAGAACTTGTCTTTAAGTTATTTGTCATCTTGTGCAATAGCAAAAATGTTTACGACATAAACTCTGTCAAATTTCCCTTTATCTTGTGTTCTCAGCAAGACAACGGCTCAACAGTATTTGTGTATTTTTCTGTTTTATTTGTTTTTTTGGTTTGTGTTTTGTCTTTTTCTCTTAATAGAGTCCTACCTTGCCAGGCTGGACAAATGTCATGTCCCCTGGCCCCTTCCAACACATAATGAAAATAGACCTATTTCCAGCTTTACCTTACTGATAGCTTCCTACCTGCTGTTCAGGATAATTTGTTCAGTGTAAATGGAGACTTCAGCAGTTCTGGAAGAAAAATTTAAAAAATGTACAAAGATACTATCATGCAGCATCTACATACAGCTGTTTATATAAAAACAGTCCTGATTGAACCAATGTATCTGAGGTCTATATGAGATCTCAGGGTTTCAGAATTCTAATTTAACAACCATCATAATAATTGCTATAATCTAGAAAATCAACCATATCTGACAAATTAAAATTTATTTGTTTGCCTGATTTTGTGCAAATATATTTTCACTTGCTTCTTTCACTTTATCAAGGAATCTGGGAAAACACTCTTGAGATTTAATGCATTTGTTTTAAAAATAATTCCTAAAACTGGCCTGACTTAAATGATACAGGGAATCATTGAGTTGACAAAATCTTGAAAATTTCTGAAAAAGATTATAAGCTTTTAAAGCAGTAAACAGCATAATATTATTTTGCAGATTTCAGGAGATGATCTGTACTGTAGTTCCCCTTATCTGAGCAAAATACATCCCAAGAGCCCCAGCTGATGCTTGAAACCACAGATAAAACCCAAACCTGGATATGCTACTTTTTTTTTTTTTTTTTTCTGTATACACATAACTATAAAAAAATTTAATTTCCCTGGCTGGCGTAGCTCAGTGGATTGAGCGTGGGCTGGGAACCAAAGTGTCCCAGGTTCGATTCCCAGCCAGGGTACATTCTTGGGTTGCAGGCCATAACCCCCAGCAACCGCACATTGATGACTCTCTCTCTCTCTCTCTCTCTCTCTCTCTCTCTCTCCCTCTCTCCCTCTCCCTCTCTAAAAAAATAAATAAAATCTTTAAAAAAAAAAAATTTAATTTAAGCCCTGGCTGGCATAGCTCAGTGGATTGAGCGCGGGCTGGGAACCAAAGTGTCCCAGGTTCAATTCCCAGCCAGGGTACATTCCTGGGTTGCAGGCCATAACCCCCAGCAACCACACATTGATGTTTCTTTCCCTCTCTCTCTCCCTCTCCCTCTCTCTCTCTCCCTCTCCCTCTCTCTCCCCCCTCTCTCCCCCCCTCTCCCCCCCCTCTCTCCCCCCCTCTCTCTCCCTCTCTTTCCCTCTCTCTCCCTCCTTCCCTCCCTCCCTTCCCTCCCTAAAAATAAAAAAAATAAAATCTTAAAAAAAAAAGTTTAATTTATAAATTAGGCACAGTATAAAATTAACAGCAATAACATAACAAAATAGAATAATTCTTATACTGCAATAAACGTTATGTGAATGTGGTCTTTCACAATATCTTATTGTGCTAACTCATTTCTTTTCCTTGTAATGACATGAGATGATAAAATGCCAAACCCAGATTCCTGAATCTGTGCAACCATTCCTTATTTGGCAGTTAATGGCCGGTAGTCATTGGTTTCAGGGATTCCATTGCAAAAGTCTTTGTGTAGGCTCAATGCTTTCTGACACAACACACTGTCATCAGTTGGGACACGTTTTCTGTTCTGGTCTTCCACCCCCAAGCTGAATGTCTTGTTCGTGTTCACTAAGCACTTACACACTCTGGCTGTAGCTTTTGGACTTTGAAGTGTGATGCAAAACCAGCACACATTTCTTTTTCCTTCTTCACTGTACTCTTTAGAGAATATTTGTGATTTCGATGTGGCTTTAATTTTAATAATCAATATTATTTACTATATGCAGGAAAATTCAAACCAACTTATTTAGAAAGATCATTTTTAAAAGGTCAAAGTAATCAGAAAGCTCAAAAACAAAGACCATCGGGTTCAAGTGAAAAATCTGAAGAGAGAATTTGTAGGTTCTATATAAAACGTGTTATAATATTTGTGACCCAATAACAAGACTGACACATTCTTAACCTAAACCCACTAATACTCGTAGTGAGCTTAAAGGTAAAGGGGGTTCCCTTTCATATATACATAGTGTATATATATGTATATATATATATATATATATATATATATATATATACACACTAGTTTCCTACTTAATTTTCAATGTACATAATTTTATGTGGGAATGTATATATAAGTACTTTTAGCAATGGAGTTGAGGACTACATAACTTTTTTTACACTAAAATTTTTTTTTCTGGTGAAAATTAAACTTTGTCTATGCAATGCATCAACAGGAACATAATTATGTTATTTGTGATAGTCTTTGACTGTATTTTAAGTCAGTGTCAAATAACTCATTCCCTTCCCTGGTCACCCTCCTAATTATTTAGAAGACATAGCTCAATCTCAAGATAATGATTTTTAAGAAAAAAATGCCACCTTGTTGTCTAGTACTACTTGGAGCAGTGTAAGTCTAATAATATCATAAAACACAAAATTCATTCAATTTAAAACTAAAAGAAATGGGATCTAGTATTTATCTCTTTGTAGGGTAGTAAACTTCATGCCTATTGACAGGATGTTTTGTAAAGGCCATTTTTTATCTACACATTTTTCCCCATTTATATGCTTGCTTATTGATAGTGTTGTGTTATTGTGATTTTGAATGCCTGCAGGGTCATCCCTATACCAGGCCTCAAAGACTAAATGAACTGTCCAAAACCACACAGGTAGTGACAATGGTGGGAAAATGTAGATGGACTTACTTTCCCATCAATGTATGCAACACATAATAGAGAAAGAGAGTGGAGGCAGGTGCACAGTTGAGGTGATGAGGAGGAAGGAACAAGGAGATCCTCCCCAAATGTGACTGCATCACCACTGTCTTCCCATTGCTCCTGGCTGATTCCCTTCAGTCTCTGCATCCATGTCTTCTTTCTCTACTTCAAAAGAAGATACTAATTAAGTCTAAATTTATATTAGGACAATATTGGTTCAACTATTTTTAATCTGGAGAAAAGGGGGACTCAAATTTGAAATGGCATTTTAAAGAACTATTGATTAATAGAAAAGTGCTTTTCTAATTCTTGGCACTTTTAATAACAGACTGGAGGAAAAGAAAATAGAGTTAGGGTGAGTGGTTAGCTGGTATGAAAAAGAAAAGGACATGACAAAATATAGAGTTGCCTTATCTGATGGCAAGAATTCACCAGTGAGCCTTACTGGGCTGCTCAGTATGGTAGCCACTAGCTAGCTACATGTGGCTTTTGAAATTTTAAATACTAAAAATTTAAAAATATTTAAGGTTCAATTTCGTAAGCACACTAGCCACATTTTAAGAACTTAACAGCTACATGTGGCTAGGTACCATAGTAGACAAAGCTCAAATGGTGAAACAGTCCATTTCAGTGACAAAAAATTGTATTTGTTTTTGTTTAGCACTACTACTCCAGTTTACCAAGCACTTTCTTATTCTTTTAACTTCACATATACTATAAGAGGTTGAAAGTAAATGACTATTAGTAAAGCCTTCTTCTATTAGCCATGGTGTTCTTTTGGATTTGTGACATGTACAGCATCCTCAGATGGGGGCAAAGAAAGTAATTCAAATTTCACTGAGGCTTCCCTTAGGGCTCTTCTAAAGTCTCAGGATATTCTGCAGTGCTGGAAATCAGGCAGGTCCTCTGGTGGTCAGTTGTCACTAACTGATGCTGAAATGCCTATTGTTCTAGTCCAGTGTTACGGGGACAATGTGCCCTGCCTGATGTGTAGACTCTGACATCATCTAGGGTTTAATGTTCTTGGTTCATCCCAACAAATGGTGCCAACTGTCTGACATTCTGAGAAAGAGTAAGGCTTCTTAACCCTTTAATCATAGATCCCAATGTCTGAAAACATTCTACCGCCTCCTTTTCTAAGGCATATTTCCTCATTACACAATTTCTGAATCCCCATATGCACAGCATGTATGATGTTTTTCAGCAAATTTAAGCTTTTACAAAGTTAATGTGTCTCTTTGTGAAATGGGACTTGCAAAAAAAAAAAATCTGCAAGTCAAAGGAATACAGAGGATGAAGCTATCCAGAAAGAACATATCCGGATATGTCTGTATGGCACCATTTATGGAGACAAGTGCCAGGAAAGAATGGAGAGCCCAGTCCTACACAGTAGCAACTGACCTTTCTTCCCAAAAGAAAATGTAGCAGCACAGAAATAAGCTATATAATAAAGACATAAAAGTAGAGGTAGGAAAAATCATCAATCTATCTAAATACACTTGGGAACCAATCTATTCCCCAAGTGTATTTAGCTTATATTGGCTTTATAGCTTGTCCTGGGAATTTAGGTCCAGAGAAGAGTGCAGCTTTGAGTTTCATGTAGCTGTTCTACAACAGAGGACTAGAATTCATCTAGTGTGTAGCAACAGCAGTGCCAGTTTACACATGGATAGGTAAACAACACGGACACAAAATCTTTTATTTATTTTTTGTGTTCATGAAGCTGTTTCAGCTAAGAAATGTTCTGTTCAAAATGTCATAATTCCTATGGAGGGTGATACCTTATTTAAATACTTAGATTATGAAGTATGCTTGTAAACCCAGAACAAGAGAAGGAAGGAGGGAGGGTGACAAAGGAAGGAAGAAAGAAAGCAACTAAAACACAAATAATTTTTTTAAAAACTTACCAAACTGTTTCTGTAAACATTAGTGACACTTTAACATAATGTCTAAAAAACATAAGAATTTCAAAGTGAGGATAACAAACCTAGGAAAAAGAGTAATCAAGGAAGTCATGTAAAGATAAATTACTATGTTCATTTTGTACTCAATTTAACACAGAGTAAATATTATAATAAATAAATATAATCTGTAATTTCAGGATAAGGAGACCATTGAGTAGAAATGTCACTAAAACAAGAAGAAATTAATCATAAGTTAAACAAACATTTACGTGTTTTTATAGTTTCTTCCTTTCCGATGTCCATAGTTTAATATAGAGAAAAATAATAAAGTGAATCCACAAGTATAAAAACCTGAACCTTCTTTGTTGTTTTGTTTCTTTATGAGCTAAATCCTGATTTTGGATGAGCTTTAGATATTCCATCGAGAGTCAGTAGGGGTGGTGAATGCCCAGCCAAAGACTTTCTTGGCCTTCTGATTCTCGGGGAAGCAGATGTCCATGTCAGCATTCAAGACAAATGATTTTATTTGTAGAAAATATTGTAAAAGTTACAAAAATCATATGGATAGACAATCTTGAAAAAATGTATAGGCATAAAAGTTACATCTGATGTATTTATTTTAGAAGCAGACTATACCTATTTATAAATAATGGGAAACAAATAATAGCAGAAAAGAAAAAATCTAAGACTCATAGGTTAGTGACATATGTGTAAAGTCTTATTGGAAGCCAAGATAATGAAATCAGTTGATATGAAAATAGTAACAGAAATTTTCTGTACAATTAAAATTTAGCTACAATTGAAAATAATTTTTAAAATAATATTTCTAAACATGTATTATTTTATATCATAAGTTCCCACAAGAGTAAAAATGCTATGTTAGTGGTTAGAGAAGCAAATAAACAAAAAAAAATCAAAAACAAAGAAAAAAAACAGGTTTTAAAGATATCTTAAAGATATACAGCCTACTTCATAAATTAATCTCTTCCAAATCTAATTACCATATAATGAAACATATAGTTCATCTATCCATTTTTCCTTATTCTGTCATTGTGACAAATAGAGCAATGGATTATTGTGCACTGATTTATACTTAAATTAACTTGAGTAACATTTAAGTGCTTAAATTTAAGAACTTAAATGTTCAAGTATCATTACTTTTATACATGTTAAAATATGATTTAATATTATAATTAATGTATAATAGGAACTTATTAGTCTAACTCAATTTTTCTAAGTATAGAAATAAAAGTGTGAATGTATGGAAGACTTATTTGGTATAAAGTCAAATTGGTAAAAAGAATTATTAAATTGATAAAAGACATAAATAGAACATTAATAGAAGAAAAATATAACTAGTGAAAAATATAAAAAAGTCTTTACAGTTACTACAAATCAAATAAAAGTAAATTAAACAGTTACCCTTTAGTGTATATCACATGTGTCAAATGCCTTCCCCTTTGTATCCGTCTCAACTGGCCTGTATCTATGGGAATAAACACTTCCATAATTTGCTGATAGGAAGAAGAAAGTATAAAACTCTTTTTTTAATTCAATATAATTTATCAAGATACCAAAAATTTTTCACTACCATTAATCCAGTAATTCTTTTTCCAGCACCTGTTTAAAAGGAACTATCCTTTAAAAATAAACAAATGGAAAAAAAAACCCAAAAAGCATTTTGCAGAATTTTTGAGGTCTCACTCCCAGAGTCTAATATACAGCTAGCTCTACACACATTCAATGAGTAATAAAGGACCTATATTTGCTCCTGTCTTGTTTCCATGAGTTTCCTCTAGTAAATGCCATTTCAGATAACCAAGGGAATGTGTTCTCAAATCACTTGAATCTTGACAGTTGATGCAGCTAGCAGAGCAGCTAGATGATCACTAAACAGGTTCTTATAAAAGGGAACAAAAGACAGAACTACAGTGGTGGAAGAAAGGACTCAGCAAATCCTCTCTCTAAAAGGCCACAATCAAAGAAAATGTCACAAACAACAGTTTCAAGATTCTGGATATTGATAAAATATAAAACAAGCTGAGAAACACTTCTTTAAGAACATCTACTCAGTTTTCTGTAATGACAATGGGGTGTTAGCACAGGCTGCCCCAGTTTTCTCCTATTTACCCTAGCTTTGCTGGGTGCAACAAGATGCCCCGACCAGCACTGGGCAAGACATGACTACTAGACGTCACTTCTGGAGGGGGCTGAAATGGCTTTGAGCACAACATGGAGAAATCTATATCCCTGCATGTTGTCAGAAATAGTAGTGATCTCCACGGCAAAACAACAGAGAAGTCCAACATCATAGTTAGCCGATGCTGAAAATATGGATAGAACAAAGAACAAATTGGTAGACTAGCCAGAATTGAGCAAGATTATTTGGGAAATAAGACCAGTGAAGTAGAACTTGGTAACCTCCCAAATACCTTATCGTTAGTGGTCTGAAAGGGTATATGCCATACCCAACAGAATAAAGAGTGGACCCTAGTTATCCATACCTCCCTGGCTAAATGTGAGGTCAGCCTTCTTTATGTGTATATGAGCCGTGAAAGGGCCCAATGAAAAGTGAAAGCTTGAGAAGACTAGCAAATTTCTTTTATTATGATTGTGTTTCTCAGCTCACACACAGAACCATCAAGAAAGAGTGGATGCCTTAATGGCTCCAGATATTTTAACACAATGTTGGGCCAGTTGTAATCCATAAAGTCAACACTAAGCTGTGTTGACAGGAAAAAAAAAAAAAAAACTTCTAATCTAGGCTTAGAAATTAAAATGAGATTAAAAGGAATATAACAAACAGAGACTTTAGTTGCTGCTCACCACAAAAGATACTGATTCCATAGAATTAGTTCAGGCAATTTACAATAAACAAACACTAAAACAAACAAAAACAGCAGCAGCAACCCCTATGAGTAATGAGAATTTAGAGTTGCTACAATGTATTACATAAAATTTCCAGTTTTCAACAAAATATTATGTCTATTACCCATATTAAGGAAAAAAAAACAAACATAGAAACTGACTTAGACTGAACTCAGGCAAAAGACTTCAACATAGCTTTTATAAATAGTTGAAGAACTAAAAAAGTAATTTAAAGGATTAGACGAATGTATGACAATAATAAATCATTAATTAGAAAATCTCATAAAATAAGAATTATAGAATACAGTCAAATTGAAAATTTGGAGTTGAACAGTACTGAACATAATTTACTAGAGGGGGCTTAAATATTCTTAAGATGGCAGAAGATATTTAAAGATATTTTAATAGAAATCTCAGAGATGTTTCATAGAAATGATATATCTGAAGAAGAGAAGGAAAAAACAATGAACCAAGGTACAGAGAACTGTGAGGCATCCTCAGCATACCAACATATGAAAACGAGAATTCTTCCTAGAAAGAAAAGTGAAGGAAAAGAAGTATAGAATATACTTGAAGATATAATGTTGAAAACTTGCCAAATTTTATGAAAAACATTAACCTATACATTCTAGAAACAATACATTTTAGTAGAATAAATATAAAAGCATCTACAACTAAATATGTCATAGTCAAACTACTGAAAGAAAAAAACAGACAACTTTCAAAGCATAATAAACTTGTTGAACTACTTGCCCAATGCCACAGAAGCCCAAATACAATAGTATTATAAAATCTTCCACTGAATCACAGCCACTTCTTCTTTTTTTTTTAAAGATTTTTTACTTATTCACTTTTTAGAGAGGGAAAGGAGGGAGACAGAGAGCGAGAGAGAGAGAAACATCAATGTGCGGTTGCTGGGGGTTATGGCCTGCAACCCAAGCATGTACCCTGGCTGGGAATCGAACCTGCGACACTTTGGTTCGCAGCCTGTGCTCAATCCACTGAGCTATGCCAGCCGGGGCACCACTTCTTAATAGTTGTACATGGTACAATTGCAGTCCCGAGACACAGCCTTTTTCCTTTCATATCTTTTTTTCTTTTCTTTCTGCCAACTTGCATTGGCCATCAGAAGGTACTCTGTCAAGTATGGAGATATATACCTGGAGTCACTGTGCACTGTGGCTAAAATTACTTTTTCCAACACTAGTGACAATGAACTTCTGTATCCAGATGACATGACAGAACAGTATTGTAGATCCTAAATGTGAGAGGGGTGGCAATGAATGCACTCAACTGCCTAGGACCATGAAGGTGGGGAGAATATAAAGGGATGGAACAAATCCAGAGTCGTTGCCAAGAAGATAGTTCAGGGCATGGGCCAGATATTCTGACTATTTCTGTAAGAAGATAAAGAGGGTCTTTCTTTGTAGGCTGGTGACACCTGAAACTACTGGCGGTATAAGATGGGTGTACATTACTGTGTTGATATTAGATCCCAAAAGTATCTCAAGATTCTCTGAATTTGCTGGTGGATCTTTCATAGACTGTAGCCTCCTTGGGTATTATTTCAGGCTTCCAGAGCACTGTTCAATACTGAATGTTACAGACGGAAAGTTGTTAACCATCCAGGTATGTGCTGTGATATTGCCCTGCTCATGCTGCCTCTGGGCCTTCAGATGTACTCTATTGAGCAACCCTCCAAGTCCCTACCGATTAAAATAACTGTCATCAATGGACTTGAGGACTTGTGACTGAGTGAGCCTCATAGCACCTCTCCTCCTTTTTCCCTGGGTTCCCTGATCCTCAGAGTCTCTGGCCACTAAAACCAGTTTGAGAGCAGTGCTGAAGGTTCTAATTAGACTTTACTTGATCCCTGTCCTACAGTCGTGCTGCCAGCTGTGGTTAACTCCATGTGATGCTTATGTTTACCAGTTCAGAGAACAAACACTGGCCAAAATATTCCTTCCAGGCTGCTTTTCCTGCAAGGACAAGTCAACTTTCCCTGTTTGTCTCAGATGAACGAGAGCACATCCTGGAGTTGGTCACCTGACAATTTCTCACTTATTTCCAGTGCCTTCTGCCTCATTGCTAGGGATTTTCCTCATACCTAATGGTGTAGGCTTATTTCTAATATGGAAGCATGTGAAATTTGGAGGCCTTCCTTTGATATCAGAGTCATCAACTAACAAGTAACAAGTAACTGTGCCTCAGTCATCTGCCTCCTAGAAAAGAAGCTAGCCTCCTATGGAATTGGATGACAACCAGCTCCAGTCTGGTGTTCATGGCAAATGATCCTGGTAGAATGTTTAGATGACAGTTACATTTATAGGTCTGCCATGTCATATAAATGACAACTACAAGGCTTGGACCCCAGTCCTCTGGTATTCCCACAAACAAGATGTTGAAGTGGCAGAAAAGACTGTGGCCCAGTTTTTGCCACATTCCATTGCTCTATCTGTAAGGATTGGATCTCCATCCCCTAATAAAGCCAGGAGAGGGACTCTTCTCAAAAGTAGATATTGAGGTGGAAAAATAAGGTAGGGATTAGGATGCATTGAGACACAAAGGTTATATTTATTCCTCCTCCTTTCTCCTCTCCAATGACAGCAGGACAAGATGTGGTTTGTGCATTTTTGTGCAAACTTTTTGTGTAAATCTTATGTTAAGAAAACAAGGTACAGTATTAGACATACAGTATTTGTTACAACTGTCCATGTCTCTCTAGCTGTTGTGCTTTTGAAGTAGTAAAAACTGAAAATCAAGACCTTTGTTCATCAGAATCACAGGACAGTTTATTTACTTGCCACAGGATTCTGGAATATGTCAGACTAAGGCCTTCTCAGAGGTTTTACAAAGATTATATAAATTCCCTTATTGAACTACCATCCCAACTACCTTCTGAGCTGTTTCCTTTCAATATTCATCATCCACCTTAATTCACATGACAAAGAGAAAGAGGGTGTAGGTGAAGAAACATTATCAGGAGCATTATTGACCTCCCCCTTTTGTTCTGGGAGGTCTCAGACCCCCATCTAGTCATGTGAGTGCTTGGTATTTTACAGTTTTCAAACTGTGCACTTTAATTCTAAATTGAAATATTCTAAAATCATAGAGTAACCAAAAACAAATTTTCCACTTTTCCATCAATAAAATTTATTTACATGGTGATTTATTATAGTCTCCTAAAAAGCTGCCAATCAAAAATGATTTTATTCCATTAGAAAAAGTAAAACTATTATCCAGATACATTTTAGCAATAAATGCAGGAGACAGAAAGCTTTTAATTTTGTCTATGCCCTCTGAGAATTCTGCTAAACATAGTTAATATTTAAGCTCTGTATGATTAAAATAATATAACAATAATAAAATATGACTTTGAATGGTCAGAATATAACTATGTAAAAATATTACAAGACAAATATACTCCACTGAAAATAATTAAAAATAATGAATGGATTTAATATACAAAAATGTTAACAGTAATTGCCTTTGGTAGTCAGAAAATGGGCTTTATTTCTTTGTTGTATTTTTCTGAATTTTCTAAATTTTCTAAAGTAAGTATATCATAATATTGATACATATTTTTTGAACCTGGGAAACTGTATTTTTCAAATTGTCATAAACACATATATTATTCCCTGCAAGCAGAATCAGTCTAAAGTGTTTGGCAAATAATAAAAGCTATGGAAGAGTCACTTCACAAATCTCAATCTGTATATATTGTTCTTAAAGCATTCATTATATTTATAAAATAGCATTTTGGCTTTTAACTTTTTAATAATTTTACTCTGATCCCAGGGTTTTTTCCTTTTTCATTTTAAGTACTTGCTTTTGGCAGACATCTCACACCATGATATTTTTGGAGTATAGTTACAGTTAACAACCTGTACTTACCCTGCATTTAATTCTATCATGGTACACTTCTCTGGAAGGCATGGTTCTATTTTAGAGGAAAAAACAATTCTATTTCAGAAAGAGAGAGATAAGGAGAGAGAGAGAAGAGAGACAGAGAGAATAAGAATGTGCACAGAGACAAAATAAAAAAAATAACAAGTAGCTTTTTGGAGTGTATATGAGTTCTGTTTGTTGGACAATTCCCAGATTACATTAGAGGCAGTATCAGAACACTGGGGCTGGCACTTCCTGCTAGGTTAGTGATTATGACAGTTTTATCCTTATTGTTATAAATAGTTATATTTTACTTTTTCACCTAGAGCAAAAATTCAGCATGTGCTTTGGATTTAGTGTGGCAGTGAGCCAGAATGGTGCCTTGCCATGGAAGGAGCTCAGGAATATGGGAGTGATGGAACGGGGTCAGAAGTAAGGTGCAGACCTCGGTGACAGAATTGAGAATCTTGCAATTGGAAAGTAAAGCTCCAATTCTAACTGAGACGCTCAGTAAAAACACTACTGTATGCTAAATTCTATGGAAATGTACAACAGCTATAATGTGACAGAAGTATATGTGGATGTTACAGAAAACATTAAAATTAATTTGGCACCTCCTATATTAATTTGACTCCCCACATGCAGCAATGCACCACCAAACCTTAAGGAGAAGTCATGATTACCTGGGAGGAGGGGGAGAAAGATGGCCAATGCAAGGGAGTAACATGAAGAAAGGGTCTACTTTAACACTCAAAACTCCAAACCCTTAATCTTCTTACAATAACAAAATTGCATCTATACCGAATTGCATTTCTTCAGGGCCACTGACTCTTCTCCAGGGAAACCATTAGAGGTTAGATGTGAAATAATGACAATAGAGCTTTACCATCCCCTCCTCATCAAAAATTTTAATCCAATTTCATAGGTGATGAAACCTAAATTAGAAACAATAAGTCACAGACACTTATTTAATATAAGTCCCCTTTGGAATTTTCCTGAGACCATAGATGTATACTTTTACAGTATTTGAACTGACATAAAATTGTACTCCTATTTATTTTCAAAACTTAATTTTCTTGAAAATTATTTAAATTTATTTTAAAGAGTATTCTTATAATCAATTTGATAATCTTAGAATCACATGCAATAGTAAATTTTAGCCCAAAAGTTATTAAATTAAATGTTTATAACAAGGGTAGTATTCAGTCATGTGCTAGACAATGATGCTTTGGTTAACAATAGACCACATACATGTGGTTGTCTCACAAGGCTACAATGAAGCTGAAAAATTCCAATTGCTTAGGGACCTCAAAGCCATTGTAACATCATAGTGCTACATTTCTACAAATGTAGAAATGTTCCTCTTAGGGTATCTGAAAGGAACTTTCATTATTTATCTATTGTGGTTTTAACCAAATAACAAGGAAATTAAATTGAATGATCAGTTTTCCCCTTCTCCTTTTACAATTAAGCAAAACTATAATACATTAGGGAGCTATTTAGTCCAGGGGCTAAATCGAGAGGAATCATCCTTTTTCTCCTAGAAGTTTTTACGTGTCTTCTAAACTTAACATTAAGCGACTGCTATGGTCAAGGGCAGTAAAAGAGTCACCTTAAAATCTTGGAAAGTAAAACTAATGTGTCCTGGAGATTACCGTTAAATAATTTTTGAGATCGTGTGCTCTATGTTAAACCTGATGTGGCTTTGGCATTTTCTGGTAAATCCTTTGGAGATGGACATAGTGAGGAGGAGCAGGCTCTTCTATTTGGATGTACCTTGTCTCAAAAAATATTCAAAATCATGTGTGAGATTAACCCAGACTTTAATTCCTCCCCAAATGAATCTCCTCTTCACCCGAGTTGACATTTGGGCCCAGTTTCCTCAGGACATTCCTGTTGCCCCCGCACAATTATTAACACCCCTTTTACTCTCCAGTTTGCCACAGTGTGGATGATCCTTATCCTTGGACTCAGCCCTCTGAGGAAGAAGGTTCAGGGTAGATCTCCAGAATTGTGATGACAAAGTTCTCCTGCTTTATTTTCATCACAGTCTTATAAGCCCTGATAGCTCACTGGTTGCTCCAAAAGGATAGACAGAGATGCCAAGATAGATATTCCTGATGGTATCAATGGAGGTCACACCAAATGCTCAGAGGTCTGGCCATGTCCAAATTCTCATTCTTAAGAGCAACTATAATTTGAAATCATGTTCACCATATTTTTAACTAGAGAAAAAAAAAAACCCAGCATAGAACAGAGTTAGTTTATTATGAATTGACACAGGGCTGTCTCAGCCATGGAGAAAACTTCAATTTGTAACTTATTTATTATGTATAAACTGAAAACAAGGTGAGGATTTATTTACCTGGTGCCCAATCACAGGGATAAAAATATAGCATTTGATGGTGATATTTCAGTAATCCACTGTAGGCATCATATCTATGCCACTTTTAATATGAAATAGTATTTTAATCATTACCAGTTAACTTACCAATACATTTAATTTTATGATATTCCAAGGATACATCCCACATTTACACTGTGGGTCTATATATGCCTCAGCACAGCATCATATGTCCCTGGGAATATACGTATTCCAGGTTTACACTACTTATTTTTTTAAGGGCACTTTTTTTTAAAGATTTATTTATTTATTCTCAGAGAAGGAAGAGAGGGAGAAAGAGAGAGAGAGAAAAACATCAGTGTGTGGTTGCTGGGGTCATGGCCTGAAACCCGGGCATGTGCCCTGACTGGGAATCGAACCTGCAATGCTTTGGTTCATAGCCTGCGCTCAATCCACTGAGCTATGTCAGCCAGGGCTACACTACTTATTTTTAAATATTTAAGCATTGATGGATGTTTATGCCACTGTGCTGCTCTAATCCTGGTTCTTAGATTAGGCTTTCTTTCTCAATCAACATGAGCCTTAATTACTTTTCTCTTCTGGGAGGATGATGGGCTCCTCTCCAGAAACAGTGCTACTACTTTAGTGTAAGCCAAGACATTGATTTGAAACTACCCCCACCCCAGAATATGAGAATAGCTGGGAACTGCAGGTAAACAGATGCACATCTGGTTCACTTATGCTTTTTTAACAGTGGAACCAATTTGTTAAATACTGATTCCATTTTCACCGTCAAATTGAAGGGCATTTCCCATATGATTTGACATTTGATTCATGTTACTGGCCTGTTAAGTTAAGCGTCCCATGGCACACTGATCTTTCCTTTCTTTCAGTTGAAGCCTTTTGTTGTGTCTTAGGTGGAAGGACTTCGGGGCATTGTTCAAGGAAGTTGCCAAGTCCCAGAGACAGTTTTGTGGGGTTTGGGTGTCAGCCAAGTCTCTGAAAACATTTAAAATTATAAAAAGAGTCATTTTTTGTGTTTTTTTTTTTCTTGGCAGAATATAGCTCCATTGGGTGAGAATCAGAAAAAAATAGGAATAGGAGATGCTTCAATGAGTAAATGTGGACAGAGTTAACACAAAAAGATAAAGTGACACGTGACACCCTCTGATTCTGAAGCCTAGAACAGGGGAATGTTTCAGCCGAGTGTGGTGGGAAAGAAAGGAATTGTAGGCACATTTAGTGGAGGGTCTTTCTGTTTTGTGTTATGTTGTATTATTTTTAATAACTGAAATTCTCAAGAGTCCCTTGCTTATTCTAAGAAATGGGGTACCTAATGACAGTCATACCTAGCATGACTTCATATATTTTCCATGTCCAGACATTGAAAAGAAGGAAGGTGTTTCTGTCATTTTCCTTATATTTTTAAAGTGAATATGACCTAAACATTTTAAATAAGAAACATATTAAAAACTTTAGGGAGGAGATAGAGGGGGAAATTGGGACAATTGTAATGGCATAAACAACAAAATACAATGAAAGAACATTGAATGAATATATATATATCTGGGGGTATGATAAACTCAACACAAAAAACCTTAAAAGAACTCTGAAATCAAGAGCTTTTTTTTCTTACTCTACCCATGAGTAGATTTTGAACAAGTGTTAAATGCAAGCTGGTGTTTTGAATCCAAAAGAAAGGGGTGGGGGATGAAAAAGCTGGTGAACTTGCCATCTAAAGAGAAGTGGGAATGCAAAAATGATGCATGGGTCACGAGCCAGCAGTGATCATTGAATGCTGCGGATGGCTCGTGGAAATGCGAGAAAAACATACACAGAGACAACCAGGTCCTGTGGGGGAATAGGAACAGCAGGGCCACTCCTCACGTGGGGGAGCGCCTTGGCCACCCTCTCTCCTGGAGGGCGCTGCTTGGCCACCCTCCCTGGTGGGGAGAGCCCACGTTGGTTTCATTTGCATAAGAATCCAGGTAAAAGCTCATTACTCATTGCTAGGAAGTAAGGATCAAAACAATAGGTAGCAAGGAATTCTGAGGGCCTATTTTGGGTCAGGGTCAAAGAGCTGTAAGACTTTGAGGAACAAACTAAGTTCCTCCTTGGACCCTTCTCATTCAACTGAGAGCATTCTAAAACAGAGAAGGTTTCACAGGATTTTACATATTCTTTCTTAGGCCTGATCACCCGGAGAAACCCTCCCTTTTCAGCACAGAGCTGCACCACCCTGTCATTGTTTCAGGCTTAGGTGGAGCAAGGGAACTAAGACAACCAAAAGATAAGGAGATTTTCTCCCAGATGATGAGGACTCAGGCTATGTTAAAGCCGAGGAGCGAGGGTCCATCACCCCCTTTTGCTGTTGCCCCCAAAGTCCTTCCTTGGGGGCCTCCCATGTGATTGTGCCTGTCTTAGATCATTCCCCCTTTGGGGAATCTTACCCATCTTTGGCTAACCGACCAAGCTTTGGGGTTCAGTTATGAATGAAGCAGTAGAAGCTGCGGTCCTTTCAGGCAGATAAGCTTTTGTCTCCTCGCTGGCTTATGGTTCAAGGCCACTCCCTCAGCCTTAGACTTGGTGGGGGTTACAGCTTCTGATACCAGGCAGGGCAGTTCCCAACACAAAAACATTTCAAAAAAATTAAAAATCTCTATACACATATGACTTTTCCTATTGATAATAGGTCCACTATTTGTTGTGTATGTGAAATCTGAAGAGAGTAAATAAATGTGCAAAATAAATGCAATGCAAACTAATAAGTAGAAAAATGCTACTTAAGTTATAAAACATCAGGGAAATTGGAGGAGATCATAAAATTAGCAAGAGAAAATACTGATGAGGAGGAAGAATGGAAAGTTGTAAGAAAAAACATTTGAGAACATTTAATATAAGTTGTAAAAAATATAGAGTATATGAAAAATAGTCTTAGATGTAAGTAAAGAAATGAGATATTATATTTTGAGAAGAGAAGCTTTCAGTGAAAATAAAAAAGGACCCATGTCAAGCTTCAGATAGAATTGGGAGGATAATGGCAATAGATTCATTGGTTCTTGTATTTGAGAATTAGAAGAGTATATGACTTTGAGAAGAGTATATTCAATAGTTGGTTAGTCTATTTGAGACTGGGAAGCATTAAAGAATGAATACATAGTGACTAAATAAACATAGGGAATGCAGAGATCTTCTTAGAGAAATTTGTGAATTAAAAAGTAAACCTTAAAATAATGATACTCAGTTAAAAGATTTGCAAATCAAATGTGCCAGATTTGAACATTTTTCATTTTATTCTGACAATACTGAACAATTCTAACACATTTCATATTACTAGCAGCAATGACATTGACTTCAACACAAGTTAAAAAATAGACCACAAGTTTCCCCATTCGCATTCCTGGGATCATTTTAAAATATGATTTTCAAAGGATTTTTATCTTAACACATGTATATTAACTCATGCTAGTTTGCATTAATTTGCATCATATTTGCAATTGGTAATTCCTTTCTAGTTTTCTATTTCACAAATATTTTTAAACTAAAGATATTGTTTCACAGAAAATGCTGTGGATTGTTAGACAGGGATGAAATATGGTACACTTCTGTTATATCTGAAACAAGACATGTCAAATATTGTGAATTTAACCTTGCATAATGCACCATTTTTTCTACCATGCAGCACCAGAAGCAACACATCACGAGTCATGCCTAGCACTCATTTAAATGAGACCTCAGAGTCACACTGCATGTTACAAATATCTGGGAGCTGTGTGATTAGTTAACATCTTGTGCATAACCCTTAAAATTATAGCAAGTTCTCAGGAAATAATTAGCTTACTCTGTTTCTATAATAAAATGAACTATGTTTTAGCAATGACTCTTAGGAATTGTGGCAGGAAAATGCCTTTAAATCAGATAAAGTGAAGAATAGCAAAAGATAAAAATGAAAGAAAAAAATATTGTAATGAATATTTTCTTTTCCTAAGACAATTGGACTCTAAGGTAGCAAAGAAGTGAGTTGTTGAATATAAAGCATGCCACTCACTGCCACTAATCCATATGTGACTCCACTACAGTACCTTTTGCTCCAGGATAAGACTAAGAAATATACAAGAACTTAAATTCATTTCCTTGTAGAACTCTGCAAATGTTAGGCTTCTGCATAGAACAGAAACCTTGAAATCGAATGATGCTTCCAGTTCACAAAAGAGTCTGTTTAAATTAGAATGAAGTAGGATTTCCAGAGACAACATGCTTCAGGTTCCACTCCATCGCTACCTCTTGAGAGCAAGACAGAGATGGTGTTGTCATAAGAATTGAAACAACACTTGAAAGGGCAAAGAAGATAGTTGACTATTCACCTGTCATTCTTCTTACCAAGATCTTATGTTATTAGTTGGGGACTTCAGAATCTCATGAGCCCAGAATGTGCCCATAGCAACAGCAACAGTAATACAAAACCAATAAACCAACACAAAAGCAAAGGTGGATTAGATCTTCATGGCACATTACATAGATAGATATTAGAGACATATAAGGACTAGGGGAAATATTTGTGCAAATCTTCTTGAGTCTCATCTGTCTAGAAAAGTCTGTGACTTTTTCCTAATCCCAGGGGAGATCCTTTAAAGAAAGACAGGGTTTGACCAAAAAAAAAAAAAAAAAAAGTATGAATTAAAGGCTCAGTACAATGCTTCCTACTTTGGTTTCTCATTTCTAAGTAATCAAGAATTCATCAAGGCATCTTTTACTATTAGAAGGTGAATAAAATTTACACTTAATGGCTTAACACACTTAATAGTGTGAGATTTATCCACAACAAACATGCGAGTAGACAACACTAACCTAAGGGCTCAAGTTACATCAGAAGTCTAATTGCAAAACTCTCACTCAGAGGACAAATTGCTCAGTATACAGGGCACTTAACTTCTAATCAAAATCATGCTACATATTTATTGACCTTCCTTATCCTTCCAAAAATGATTTCAGACAACCTTATTATTAAACACATATCAAACTCCTAAAAAGAGAAAAGATATTACTAAGTACCTTAAGAAAAGAAAATAAAAGCGTCCCAAAACCAGACCTAGGAAAATTGTCAACTTGCAAAGAAATTAATTTTAAGCTTTGTAAAATTAAAGACTCAAACTGATTTTTGCCATATGAGAAAAATATATTCTATTTCATTATTTCCTAACCCTGAGAAAAATATGATATGATAAAATTTAAAGAATGTTGACCACCATAGAAGAAAATATACTTGATAGTAATTTTATATAATATACAAGATCCTCTATTCATCAATAGAAGACAAATAATTAAGGGTAAGTTTAGATAATATGATTATATAGCTGGCCAGAGTAATACATTCATATGCATTGTTCCCTGATGAGGTTGATTAGAAAGAAAACTATCTGAGAATTTTGATCAATGACTATCATATCTCTTGGTCTAATGGTTTTCCAAAACTGGTGAAAGAATTCTGTCTTTGTGATATATTCAATTGTCTACATCCTTTGGAAAAATATAGACAATTAGCACTTTCTCATAGATGTAGTTTGTTTAATGTAAGATAACATTTTACTCTGAGACTGTTACCTAAATAATTCACATTAAAATGTCTTTTCTCTTGTATTTTGGTGATAGCATACCACAATTTTGTTTTTTTGTTTGTTTTATTTGTTTTATAAAATGTCCTTTCTTGGAAAAAATTTAAAGAACTCTTATGATACATTACTATTCTCTGTTCCTGAATTATATTTTCAAATGTCATAATTGCAGAAATCCCACATGCCAGTAAAAATTGCTTTAGTGTGTGACATCAATGTCTAATGACATTGGTGTCTAATGACACCAAACATGTGAACCAGGCTTGGAGTAAACAGTAGCTACTCAAAAAACAGATACTTTATGCTGTTTATCAAAAGACAGTTTGTATACTCTACATTTAGAATTTTAGACAGTAATAAAAATTCTTTTAAAATTGAGCAGCTTGATGTGTATTATTTTTTTAACTAGCAGGCCACCACTTTTACAGAAAGAAGAATCTTGCATGACCTAATTTTTTTGTGTGAATAAGAGTCTCTTTAGTTCTGTTGAGGTGTTGTAATCAGTTCTCTGCTAAAATCCCAGAATTCAGTTGTATATAATACAAAAGTAATCTTTATCTTGATAATTATAAGGGCTTTAAAAGAATGACTAAAAGTTTTCATTAACACAGTTGCTATCAAATTCAACTTGGACATAACTATAAAATAAAGAATAATATTAAATTGTCCAAATTTAGAGACCAATGGAAGTATTACGTAACTAAATGTAAGAACTTGTTGAATAAGTTTTAGTATATTTCATCTGTATACTAGGATTTATTTTTCTAAATGTGATATTTATAGCTTTAATAAAAATTTTAGTTTTTATTTAATGTTTGCTTCTCCTTTTTATAATGATTGTCCAGTATGTTCTGGTACTTCCTAAAACTAGTTCTGGATGACTACGGCCATATGAGGGAATGGTTGCTCCCTATTCCTAAATGAATAGTTGCTATCCATATATTATGAATATATATGCAAATACTTGTTTAAAGCTATACAAGTATTGTTTAAACAATGCAGAGAAGGAACTATCAGAAGAAAATTTCTGACCATCATAATTCTTAGGGCAATAATGTAATAACAATCCTAAATGAATGTTCAAAGATGCGTATAAATATCAAAGTTCCACAACTGGGCCTAAGTAAAATTCCCAGTTTAAACACAAGATCAATTCAACAAATATGTCAAATTCTTGAGCACCCTTTATATGGCACAAACTACAAAAAAGGAAAAGGATGGTTGGAACTAAAATCTTATTCCTCATGTAGGATATCTAATAGAAATTATATGAGGTTTAATTTATATGAATGAAGTTGGTGATGAATTTTGAAAAGTCAGATTAAAAATTGTTTTTCTAATTTAAAGTTACCAAGAACTATTATTTTGGTAAATGGGCTAAACAGTTGGTTTCTATTTTGTTAACCTCTAAGGAACATGCAAGTAAAACAGTGATTTTGAAAACACTGTATTTAAGCTTGGTGAATGTAGAGGTTACTCTCACCCATAATGACTAATGTCAAAGTCCTTTTCATCAAAATGTCTTCATTGCCCTCAATGATTGGACCTATTTTTACAGAGTAGAAAGACTGTTTCCTAGTATTATGGAGGATTAGAGAATGTTAAGTACTCCTGAATCATTATTTGTAACAAATAATATATTTCCTCTAAGAGAAACTTTTAAACTTAAACTAGTCATGATATACACAGGAAAAAGTAAGGCAGATATAATCCCTTATAAGTAGGGCACTAAATAGTTTCTACTTCAAAACAAGTGTGGTTTTTTTTTCAGTAGAAAAGGAGACAATAAATAATTTCACAGTACAGCAGGCAAAAACCAGGACATTCCCAATCAATCCAAAAAGGTGGGTCACTCTACTTATACTCATTTTTAGATTAATGAGATGATAAGCACAAATTAGATTAGTCAACACATTATAGCTAATTATTAAATAATAAATCACTCATTATTAATTGTTAAAAATTATTGCCAGTAAATTCACATTAATGAAATGGGTTGTTTCCTATAAATATGTTTCTTTTTTCAATTTTATCTTGTACTGGTTTTAGGTGTACAGTTTAGTGGTTAGGCAATCATATACTTTACATAGGGTTCCCTCAACATTTCCAGTACCCCATCCGGAACATAGTTATCACAATATTATTGACTGTATTTCCTACACTTTACTTACATCTCCATGACTGTTTTGTAACTTCCAAGTTTTGCATCTTAATCCCTTCACATCTTTCACCCAGTGCCCCAGCATACTCTCCCCTCTGTCACCACTAATTTGCTCTCTGTGTCTTGACAAGTCTTCAAATTTTGTTTTTGTTTTGTTTATTTTGTTCTTTAGATTCCACATATAAGTGAAATCGCATGGTATTTGTCTTTCACTGACTGACTTCTTTCACTTAGTTAGCATAACACCCTCTGGGTTTATCCATGCTTAGCAAATGGTTAAGAGTTCATTCTTTTTTATGGCCAAGTAATATCCCATTATGTATATGTGCCACTTCTTTTTTATCCACTTTTGCCTATCAGTGGACACCTGGATTGCTTCCATAGTTTGACTGTTGTAAATAATGCTTCAATGAACACAGGGGTCCATGTGAATATGTTCCTTTTTAAGGTGATTATTCTAAGACATACATTTTCTTAATAAATGCGTCCCCCCCCCCCAAAAAAAAAATATCTTACATAGCCTTTTAACAAGCTATTGCCAAATCCTAGCATTTAGGACACCTGAACTGTAAGTAGTAGTCATAAGGTGTGTTGAATAATGTATAACAGCCCACAAATTCAGAAAACCAGTTTAATTTTGTATGGAATTTAATTTTGTATGGAATTGCTTAAATGGTCATTAAAATGGCATGTCCACCTTGCCTAAACTTCCTTTCCCTCATTGTGGACTAGGTAGTGAATATGGATGAGGAAGGGCAGAATGTCAAAACATTAAACCTTTTGCCCTTTATTACTGCTTAATGATTTTCTACTTAAGAAGCTGAACCAAGAAATATACACACTGTCACTGAAAGACTGTTAGAGCTTAGAAGGCCACAGGTGCTTTTGATTGTCAATAGCCTAGATCCCCAGATACTGTTCAAAATAATGGCAATATGGGATGACTTAGACACCAGTCTAGATAAAACCTAATCAGAATGGCTGGAGAAAAACATATTTTTTAATATAGGAAAAAATAATTTTTTGAACAAATATGAGCTTGGATCCTATCTATGCTATGATAGGCACATGAGACAAACAAACAAACAAAAAACAAAGTAGGAATAGATCTTAATGGCAAAATGATTTGGGCTGTAATTTTCTATGGAAAGCCCAGAAAATGGCCAGGACGCCAGAGTAGCAGAGGTGACCTGGTACAAACAGACAGGTGGGCCTGAGACAGCCTTACAGAGGTTGCCCATGTCCTAAACAGGGCATGTGAGCTGTGGAGCCATGCCTATGACTTGAATACCGTGTGGCCCATGTGCTGCAGAACTAAGCCCCTGTCAATGCAGCACCACACACAAAACTATCTATTTGACTCAGATAAGAAGTAGGCACAAACTGAGGGGGGCTTAGATCTAAAAATGTACAAAGGTTGATGGAATCTGCACTCCTGAGTAGAGCCCAGACTGGAACAGAGATTTTGATCAGGGCCAGCAGTCAGGGATGACAGACATAGGCCAGACACTCCCCACCCCACCCCTCAGTAGCATGACATTAAGTTACTTTTCACCTACCTCACAGTAACCACTGGAAGAGAAGTAGAGGACCTCTAGGTTTACTGAAAGTCAATTTTAGCCACTTGCAAATTATGATGATGAAAATTAGTGTCAATTATAGAAAAAACCATTGTTATATTTTTATCATACAAGGTCCATCTCTACTGTATAAGTGATTTAAAATAACAGTATATATACAGAGAATGCTGTAGGGTGCTTCCCAACTAATGGCCATATTTTACAATCAAATCAGAAAGAAGAAAATAACCTCCTGGTAAATAAAACCTCTCATAATGCATCAAATATGGGAAACAGCAATACTGTCTATCAACCAAGAATAAAGTATTAGAAGTTTGGCATTTTTATTTTTCAACTACAAAATTATAATGCTAAAAAGACTAAAGTCAGCTATGGTTTTTATTCTTATTTATTTGATTACGGTTTATAAAACTAAAATTATATTCTTGGTCACAGAGGAGGTTTGTGACCTTTTATACAACTTACTATCTTTTTTAAAATTGTTATTTTAATACAGTTTTCCCAGTGTTCCTCCCTTTGCCCCCTCCACCCAGCCCACCCCTCCCCACTCCCACAGTCAATCCCCACACCGTTGTCCGTGTCTATGGGTCATTCATACATGTTTTTGGACTAGTTCCTTCTTTTCTGTCCAGTACCCCTTCCCCTCCTTTCTGGCAGCTGTCAGTCTGTTTCATGTTTCCATGTCTTTGGTTTTGTTTTGCTTGTTAGTTTATTTTGGTCATTAGATTCCTCTTATAAGTGTGATCTTATGGTATTTGTCTTTTGCTGACAGCTTATTTCACTTAGCATAATATTCCTCAGTTTCATACATGCTGTCACAAAAGGTAGGAATTCCTTCTTTCTTTCTGCTGCATAATATTCTATTGTGTTAATGTATCACAGTTTTTTAATCTACTCATCTACTGAAGGGCATTTAGGCTGTTTCTAGCACTTGGCTATTGGAAATAGCACTGCTTTGAACATAGGGGTTCATAAGTTCTTTTGAATTGATGTTTCGGTGTTGTCAGAGTATATTCCCAGCAATGGAATAGCTGGGTCAAAAGGCAGTTCCATTTCTAATTTTTTGAGGAAATTCTATACTGTTTTCCATAGTGGCTGCACCAACAGAGCACTAGGGTTCCCTTTTCTCCACATTCTCTCTAGTACTTATTGTTTGTTGATATACTTTGCAATGGCCATTCTGACAGGTGTTGGCTGATATGCCATCTTGGTTTCAATTTGCATCTCTCTGATGGCTAGTGATGCTGAGCATCTTTTTATGTCTATGGGCCCTCTGTACGTCCTCCTTAGAGAAGTGTCTGTTCAGATCCTTTGTCCATTTTTTAAAATTGGATTGTCTTCCTGAGGTTGAGTCATATCAGTTCTTTAAGTCTTTTGGAGATCCAACCCTTGCCAGATGTGTCGTTGGCAAATATGTTCTCCCATACAGTCAGTTCCCTTTTCATTTTGATGATGGTTTCTTTAGTCATGCAGAAACTTTTTAATTTGATATAGGCCCATTTATTTTTTTCCTTTATTTCCCTTGCCCTAGGGGATGTATTGACAAAAATATTACATGGCATATATGAAATGTTACTATGTTTTTTGCTAGAACTTTTATGGTATTACAACTTATATTTAGGTCTTTTATCATTGATATTTCCAAATTAATGAGTGAGGGAAGTAAAGCACAGCAATGGAAAATGATAATCTGAGTTAAGTTTAACTTTAATAATATTTGTTACACTGAGTAACTGATTCACTTTCTAGGTTTTCCTATAGCTTTAATGATATTAGTCATTAACTGGACTAAATTTAGAAACATTTGTCCCCATTGTATGAAATGAAAAGTTGTCTCCAGTGAGTAAGAAACACTACAAGTTACACCCATACTAGCTGGCAGAGACTTGGATTTAATCTGGTTTATGCCATTTACTATCAGTGTGAATGTCTCTGTGTCTTAACTCTCTTGTTTCCAGCTCAGGAATAGTTTGCGTGTATCTCATTACTGTCATTCTAAGAAGAGTAGTAGAAGAATCCCCTAACTGAATGTTTTATTATATATGGACATTCAATGTGTCTAATATAAAACCTGATAGTATTGCCTTAAAACTTAATTGGTAATCAACCATTTTTATTGATCAGTTAGGCTAATTGACCATTACCTTTCTCCAAACATGCTCTATGGTTTGACGTATCAGGCCTATGTATTGCCACTCTGTGTTAAGATATAAGTATGTTGAAATATATCTGAAATGCTATAAAAATAGAAACAGTAACAAATGAAAGAAGAAACTGAATCAGTCTTAATAGTTGCCCTCTTCTGTAACACTTGAAGTTTTTAAGTTTGATATATAACCTATTAAAATATTTGGCTTACCTAGTTTAGAGTACATTGCTATATTGTTACCTCATTTATGATTTTAGAGAAATGAAAATATTCTACACATCCATATATATTCATTGTATTGATATTCTTATAAAACTAATTTTTTTTTTTTTTTTTTTTTTTTTTTTTAGGGAGGGAAGGGAAGGAGAGAGAGAGAGAGAGGGAGAGAAACATCAATGTGTGGTTGCTGGGGGTTATGGCCTGCAACCCAGGAATGTACCCTGGCTGGGAATCGAACCTGGGACACTTTGGTTCCCAGCCCTCACTCAATCCACTGAGCTATGCCAGCCAGGGCTATAAAACTAATTTTTTGATAAAACAATTCATGTGTTTAACCTATATATTTGTTTAAAAATGCATATTGCTAATTTCTGTTTTGTTATTACTATTCACATACATGGAGTTAGCAAAAGTAGGTTTACATTTATTGGTATGGAAAAAATACAGTAATTAATAAATAATAATACAAGAATAAACTGTTTTTGCATACTCACAACTGAAAACCTCCTTTTGCCACTCAAAACCAGCATTTTTAAAACCAGATACAAAGTTAATACTCTTGGGAATTTATTCTCTTCTCAGACTGCACATTTTACAGAATAGTTCTTTAATCTCCTATTTTTTAAATGTAGCTTTAAAATGATACTCATGAAAAGTATTTACCTGTTTTATATTATTTTATTGAATTATACATTTAATAGAAAACTCCATTAAAATATTAGTAGTTTTCAAATATAAATAAATATCATTAAAAAACAAGAAAAATGAATAGACTTAGTTTAGTTATAAAAACAGACCAAACACTTATAAAGAAATATTCCTGTTTCATTTGCATTTCTCATTTCATCAAAAAATTGAGTTGGCAATTAATTAGAATGAAAGACTCAAGTCAATTTTTTATTTAAAGGGAAGCTCCAATTTTATGCAGTTGAGTAAAACTGAGGAGTCTCTCTTCCCCACTCCCTTAGCGATATGAATACGGATTTCAAGCCTTCATTCTCAGGCACTCAAATAGTTAACATTAGGGTAGTTTATCATTTCCTATTTAGGCTTTGGAAAGACATTTGGCAGAGTTTACCTTTGAGCAAAAGAATTCTGCTTTGTGTTTTTGGCAGATTTTTTTGTTTATTTTTTTATTGTTATTCTATTATATTGTTCCAATTTTCTCCTTTTGCCCTCCCCCACCCATCCCACCCGACCTCACAGTAAATTACCACACTGTTGTCCATGTTTGTGCAGATAAACAACCCGCAACTGCTTCCATGCTAGGCTTCAGATTTTCCCTACTCCCAAAACCGTGGAGGGCTTTCGATTACGATATGGTGGAGAGGCTGAGATTTCCCTAACCGCTGGAGTAAGGATTCATATCTGGAAAGCTGGCCAAAAGTTAAAAGAACCAGGTCACTGGGGAGGAGAGGGATTAAGGTGGGAAGTGGTAGCATTCTTCCCAGCTCTAAGTTTGACTCATTTTTACTGGAATTGGAAGGTCTTATAGAAGTCTACCCCATAGGGCACAGAATGCACCCTGTTCCCAATATCTCTCTGCTGAACTATTCACATGTTTGATTTTATGGTGAAAAGATTGCTTGTGTGGTTCACCTGGCAGAAAATGAACCAAAAAGAAGACAGCTTTTCTCAGAAAGAAAATCACAGATCTTCCTTAAGGTCCAAGGACAAGGTGTTAAGTTTCTGGGTCACATATGTAAAATTTTTCATTTTTCTCCTCTTAAACCTTCCACTTTCCCAATCATCAATTTTTCCCAAGTAAGTTATCAAACTCCTCGACAGCCTTCACTCCCCAAACCTACTATTACACATTATTTGGAAGCATTTCCATATGCTTTCCATCACTGAGCCACTTACACAAATCCCAGGACAAATGTATCATTTTTCCATCTCTAAGTGGCCATAAGAAGAAGCACAGATGGACTAAGTCTATTACAACCCGGAACAGCACCAGACAGGAGTAGAAACAGAGACATTACTCCTTTTTGTTAAAAAACCAAATCAAATTCATTAAGGAAAATAATATAACAAAAGTACATGCTCGTGAGTAATATATTCATATGCAAACATTATGCAAATGATTTACCAGTAAACAATGTCCAGTTCTATCACTGATCGTGTTTGTATTTCTTTCCTGTGATTCTTGTCTGGGAAATGAATTTGCATTCAAATTCATTATGTCTTTGAATGCATTCCACCCTATAATCATCTTCAATGAAGAAAGGAGAAGAATTTGCCCTTTGTCAGCTTTCATCTTGACCATGTGACATTTCTTTACTAAAAGGCCTTTGCTGAAGAAAGGGCTGGGCGACCCTATGGAATTAGAATCCCTCACTACATGCCTACAGCAAAGCAGAGCTGATATGGAGGAAATATCCGTATGTGATATTCCTAGGGAGGGATAGAAATGCATCAACTTGTTTTCAAATACATGTTGGTATATTTGTGGTCAAACCCATTTGGAGAAGCACCACTGACCTTTACTTCCTAGATCTACCAATCAGTCCAATGGCTGCTCATCATCACTCATTCTTTAGCCTGCGCTGAGGAAGTTGTTTAAGTTTTGTCTTTTGGTTTTTACCATGCATTAGGTAGTTATCTCCCAATTCCATTCTTATTATTAAAATTTTTAAATGATGTCCTTGTCTTCCTGACCAGGTACCTTTTTTGGTGTAGTAAGAAAATAGACTTTTAGAGGGATTGGTAAACTTAACCAAATCTATCAATATAATTCTGAAGCATTCAGAAAAAAATATCACAGTCATATCTTGTGGTTTAGCATGTCTAGCTAAAATATAGAGGTAATTGATTTTTAAATATTCGTTAGTAGAGGATAGGTTGTATAGTTGTCTAAATTAATATAAAAATCATGTATGTTAATCTTTTGCTTTCCAAATTGTTCACATAATCAACTAAACTTACACTAATGATCGACTTCTGTCTAATTATTGAAGAAAACGGGCCCAGAGATTTTATTCAGCAGGTAACAGCAATGACAATAAACACGAGGCCTTTCCTGAGCATTTTCTATATATCAGACTTTGTTCTAAGAACTTTATTGAACCCTCCCTTTCATTTTATATTGGTA
This sequence comes from Phyllostomus discolor, assembly GCF_004126475.2. NCBI lineage: Eukaryota > Metazoa > Chordata > Mammalia > Chiroptera > Phyllostomidae > Phyllostomus > Phyllostomus discolor. Next base: position 22,065,061 of record NC_040912.2, on the reverse strand, counting down.
ATATTTAAATAAATTAAGTCATATTATTTTCCCATTTCTCCAAATTAAAAAAAAAAAACAGTTTACAGCTATAAAATAATCTGTTCAAGTTCATTTTGATATAGTCACTGTAGTGGTTAAAGATTTTTTTAAGTGGGCTGGAACAAAATTTCTGAAAAGTAGACTTTGTAGAATAAAGTGGAAATAATGTAATATATATTCCAATTAAAGTATTACAGGGAACGAAGCCAAAATTTACACAAACACATCTAACACACAGAAGAGAATTACATGGATGGTTGGTACAAACACTTTAGAAAACAATGTAGCATTATTTCTTAAAGTTAGCTAGTTATCTGCATGATGATTTGGCAAATCCACTTGTAGATTTGAGAATATTGTACCTTAGAGAAATTGCATTTGTTTGTGAAAATATGTGTATAATGTTCATAGCTTTTCTGGTCATAATAAAAAATCATTAAAAGTATCCCAAATACCCACCAAAAAGAATGGAGAAATAAACTGAGCTACATTCCCACAATGCAATGATATATAGTGGCATCAGTGAATAAACTCTATCTAAATGCAGTCACAAAGAGTTATGGATATATAATGTTGATAGAAAATAATAAACCCCAAAAGACTAATAAATTATGATACAATTTTAAATATACCACCAGTGGTTATGTATCATTATGTATATTATACACTAAATAAATGGAATGATAAATAGGAAGGTCAAAATAGTGGTTACCTCTTAGCTGAAAGCAGGGTGAATGGATATGAGAAAACAGCATTCGGAGATGCAGAGAGATGGCTTCTTATCTGTAACTATATAGCTTTTAGACAGATCTTAAATTCAGGGTGATTACTATATTTTTCCGATTCACAGCACTGCATCTATTCTCATTGTGAATCAAATATGGTATTGTAGGGTAAGGTAGGTTTGGGTCAGAATGCAAAAATTCTGTAATTTCTGTGGTGGAAATGTCAAGAAGCTCTTGGGAGCAAAGAGAGGCAGAATAAAGAATGAGACTTGTCCTGCTATGTATTAAAATATATCATAAAGCTTCTGAAATTAAAAGTTAAGTACATTAACAAAGAAATAACAAATAGAGGAAAGAAACAGAATAGAGAGTTCAGAAGCAGATAGAAGTACATGGGGATTTAATATGTAATTATATTTGCAAGTAAATCTAGTGATTTGGGATAAATGATGTTAAAAAATTGTCTATTTGTTTAAAAGAATATAACATGAGATCACTACCTCTCATCATATGTTTTGAAAAATTCCTAATATATTAAACCTATAAATATCAAAATGAGACTTATGAAGGCTTGCAGTAAAACCAAGTAATATCTTATAACCTTCCATGTGGAGAAGTTCTAAGAAAGGTAAAAATTCAGCAGCTATTAAAGAAAATAAAAGAATTAATTACACAAACATTATAAAAATACATCTATTAACAAAAGAGAAGGCAGAGATGCAGTAAAAAGAATTTAAACAAAAACTTGTTTTGGACATTAAACAAGTGGCAGTAAGTCTTTCTCCTGAAACATTTAAAAATAAGAGCTATTCAAACTTTGAATTTTTATTTTTCTATTAATACATACATACATGTATTGATCTTATTAATTAAAACTAATTTTAATTCAAAAATAAGGCATTTTGAGTATTGAGAGGGTACATTTTTTGAATGTGAGATGTGCCATTTTTATTTCTTAGGATGTAGTTAGCTGAACTTTCATAGATTTAACCAAGTGAGATGTTCAAGTAGTTTTTAAAATGTATAATGTACAAAATATCCCAAACTGGGCACCCACTGGGTATTCTCAACAAACAGCCCTTATGGAGAATGGGTCACTAAAGAATGAGTCAGTCATACAGGGACCAATTTCTAGTTACTGATCATCTGCAAAGCTAGGGCTAGTGGCAGAAAAGGGGGAGGAGAGTCATCTCAGATGAGAACTAGAAAAATGAAATTTTTCGACCAAAAATTATTACTTGATTTCTGAGAGACAGCATAAAAATCAATAGTGTAGACAATGGCTCTATCAGTTCAAGCTGTGCTCTTACGAGGAATACCCAAATTTCTAACACCTTCTCTGTCACAAGTCAGCTGTTAAAGCATTAGAATCGAAGTGTTTTACTTACAATGATTTTGCTGTTGTAAATTAATGATCAAAGTGATTTATTATTCAGTTGTTCAACTGCTGCTTTATTTCTGTTGATCTTTGTTTTTCTGCTTAATTTCTATAAATTACTGTATAGTTTCCCATAAGGTATAATTAAGCAGAATTGCTTAAGTTTTAATTATTGTGTATTATAGATGTTGAAAGCAACATTAGCACTTGGCTTTTAAAAATGTGATCGTATATTTATAAGAGAGCATTTATAAACACATTTACATATAGTTAAGAAGAAAAAGGTATTTGAATTGCAGTCATTAGCATTTCTTCAAACATATGGCAGAGCAGCGGAGGCCATGGGCCATGCCTTCATTAACTGAACACTGTTTCATCAGTGTCTCAGCTTCCTGCTGTGCCACCCTGTGGCGTACCCTTCTGTCCCCGAGGTTTCAGTGACAAGGGACAATATGTCCCCAAGGTGAAAATCTGGAAAATATAGCAGATTAGCCCTTAGAGAAGTTCTTATGATTATTTAATCATACTCAGAGCAGAAACACACCGCAGTATTAGACTGGTTGCAGCGTTTCCCTGTCAGTCTCCGTTTCTCAGTTGCAGTGGTGGAGGCTGCAACGCACAGCAAGCGAGCAGGGCAAGTGCGGCGTGCTTCTGCGGCCATCCTGAGTCCGACCTGCTTCAAATTCACTAGCATGATGGTCCAAGCTAACATAGCTACTCACAAGTATCACTGGTTAATTATCGTTTGCTGAGATGATATATATCAGATGATAGATCAAGATAAAACTTTCCTTAAGAGCGTCACATGTGACAAGTTCACTCCCTATTAAAAAAAAAACTAGAAAATAAAAACTTGTCCTATAAATGTCATGATTGTCTTTTAAATGTGTGTTTTGCTGGTACACAAAGAGCCCTAAATCTGAGAGACAAATGCAACTGTCTCAAGGTATTAACCACATTTATGTTGCATCTGTTGAATTCCTTGCTTCAATATAGTGTTAGCACCTGTAATATTTCTGACTATAGAATGTACAAAAATATAAATCTATATCATTCTTATTGGCTTTTAATGTGAGACTTAAAATTTTAATAAGCTCCTATGACAACTGAGAATGATATGTTTTTATGTGAATATTTTGATCATATGTTTATATTATTAAGCAATTGTCATTAATTTTCAGTGGTTGGGAAGATCAAATCTTATACAATTATCCTATTTCTCCTTTAATAAATATATGAATATTTTATTTAGGATATTTTTAGGGGAAATTAAGTAAATCAACCAATAGAATAATCCCGAAGTTCCCCAAAGAAAGGGAAATAAGTGTTGATCCTCTTCTGATTATAAAGGTCTTCAGGAAAGGAATTACTAGTAGCAATCTAATCTTAAATTTAGGAAACTTTCCAGGTTTATTTGAATTAATAGTTCCATCAAAAATACTGCTAATGGCATGAACAGATTCCAATTGTAAAGCAAGATAAATGTGCATTCACTGGAATAGCAATCCTTATAAGAAATTGTCACGTTATAAAAGAAACGATTGTCTTGCTATTTCTGCTTCTCACATTCTCCTATACATTCTTGAATATTATAAAAATATTTTGAATTTTCCTTTAGACCTGTAAAATCTCTTCCTTACTGATAGGATCATGTAGTTAATTTAAGACAGCATATTGTACTGTACTGAAAAAAATAGACATAATAAAACACAATTCCTTCCCTCTAGGATGTCTTACTCTCCTGTAAGGTTTTAAACCAAATATGTCAGTCTTGGTTGACAGAAGTCAGATGATGACAATTCCTCCTCTGCTCTTCAGTGCAAGGAAGGAGTCCCTACTTTCTTGTGTCCAGCGTAGCAGCAAGATCACAAATCCTGAAGCCAAATGGCCTTAGTTTGAAAACCAGCTCCACCAGGACCTGAGACCTCGAGCAAGTTATGAAAGGGCCCTGCACCACAGTTTTCTCACAGAAACACTGTCAGTTCTCACCTCATTCACTTGTTCAGAGCAGTGAGGGAAGTTACCATTTGTAATGTCCAGAAGACTGCTTGGAACACAGTACATGCTTTAAAATTTAAAGTCTCATTCTCCCATTGAGAAAAATCTTCCTCTGTCATTACCTGCTCCCTAGCCTTCCCACTAGCAACCTAATTTAACCCCATCTTCTTCCTCTTTTTCCAAACCAAGGTTTTGACAAAAGCCATAGGCAAAGGAGAAGGAATAATAAGACTCTGTCAGCAACAACAAATTCCAGAACATGGGACCAAGTAGGAAAAGTCATTTTAGACTCATCAGTTGAGAACTTCAGAAGGTCAACTTTTGACATAGCTCACTGCACCAAGTCCTCTTTCACTGGTGTGACTCTTGGTCGTCTTTGTGGGAGCACAAGAAGTCACCACTTATAATGTCCTACCTGCATATCAAAACAAAGGAGAGGACAAAGAACACATACACAACTAATGGACTTACGATATGAACCACCAGTGCTCCAATAGTGTGCTGAATAGTACAGTTAATATTTTTCAGAATACATTTAAATAAAACATTAATTAAATGGAATATATAGGAATATATATGTTATATTCATCTTTATGATGAATCAGTAAGATAGAGTATCGGATCATATAAATATATTTGCTTTGGGGAATTCCCTTTTGAACCTTTTTTATTTTTCATCATCTCATAGCATATCACAAGTCCCCAGAAATATGCCATGCTAATATTGCCAACAGAGTTCTTGCAAGCAGAGATGACATCAGCCATCTGTCACACAGTACTAATGCTGGGAAGCAAAGCCAAGTATAGAGAAAATAAATACCTTTCATATCGATTAGCCAAATATTTATGTTGAGAATGAAATGATTAAAATCTCACTATTCAAGCTAATTACCCTAAGTGAATATTTGCCTCCAAGTGAACGACATACCACCAATATGCTCGCCTTATTACTTTCCTAAACCCAAATTTCATTGTGAGCATGGGTAGTGCATGAAGGGTTTGTGCTAGACTTTGCAAGGTGTTGCAATACACCAGCACAGCAATCTTTCAGCTTGCAGGTGTGCCTCCTGCTGCCTGGGAAGATTCTCTCTCTACATTGTGCCGCATTGGTATCCAGATGGCTGTTCTCTGGTTCTATTTTAAGTTACTCTGTCACTTAAAGTCTGATACTTTGGAGCTGGTCATTGCAGGGTCAAACAGTCGGTGTTCCCTAACTCTGACTTCATATTAAAGTATTAATTTTTTTAGATGTTCTTATTTCAAGATAGGCTAAATAGCTACCTGGCTTGAATACAGTAGATGATTGCATTACTTTCTAAACTGGGTAACCCTATTCAAAGGCGTGAGAAGGTTTTCTAAATTCAGTCACTGCTATTCTGGTTACACTGAGTCACCCAGTGGCAATCAGAGAAAACGTTGCTGACTGCTATGTCACCTTTTATTGAATACAGGTACATACCGGGGACAGAGTTTGTTCCACATTACATTTGAGTTTATGGAGAGATTAGCTATTTCATAATGATGCTATTGTGTATTTTTCTCTTGGGAAAGAAGTGAAATTCAGGCTTTCATAATTGGATTAAGCAGTAAAAGGTGCTTTGAGCACTCTTCAGGCGACTTAAAGGTCACGGTATAGAATGCTTCTGCAAGCTCAAGTATTTCCACTTAGCTTGGCTTGAAACAGCATTGTTTTCTAAAATAAATGAAACATGGTGACACAAAAATATTTTAAGAAAGACTTCAGCTTTATATAGTAACCAAAGTCAAAAGGTTATGTGACCAATATGAAACATCAATTCCGCCTAAGTCACTCTGGGTAGCTAATCTGTGTGGTTTCCAGGGGAGCCAAAAATACAATAGAATTGAATAAACACTTACTTCATCTACTCCTTCTTTTAAGTATTAAATTTTTCAGATGTATAAAAAAATGTGAGTAAAAGAATCACCTTCTTAGATATTTTTCCCAACCACTGAAAATTTCAGAGAACAATTGAATGAAGACCTGCTTAGGTGTATTTGAAAAATCCACTTTATAAAATATCATGCTATTTTGTCTGTCATATTACTGCTAATTTTTACAATAAGGGCATTAACCTATCATGGAATATATTTGCAAACTCTTCAATTTTCCTTATATTATGTTATTCTATAGTCAACTACAACAAAATAATGCATATTTCTAAACCAATTAAAAATAATGCAATATTGCAATAGAGACCAAATAATCACTATTTTAAAAAATTTTTGATTGATTTTTAGGGAGAAAAAAACAATGATTTGTTGTTCCACTTACATTGGTTCATTCTTGTGTGTTCCCTGACCGGAGATTGAACCTGCAACCTTGACTTATCAGGATGACACTCTAACCAACTGAGCTACCTGGCCAGGGCATAATTGTCATTTCTTTGGAATGACATTCATTGGAATGTTCCTTTTCTGTACTGCACTACTATATTGGACAAACCCTAGTCCTGGGAGCATGGTCACAGCAGGTCTCCCCACTTGCTCTCTGTTATTCATAAGGGCAGAATCTGCCCCCGGTATGTGGATTGCACAAGGGCTGCTTCTGCAAGTCAGCTAACTTCAAAGATGGGAAATGGTAATTCTCTGTTGACCCAACCCATTTATTCTCTTTTAGATGACTCTCAATAACACTTGCTTTAATTTTTGTTAGACTCCTACACTCAGGTATAGTGTTATAATGCCTACAAAAAAAAACAACTTCAGTAGAAATCTTGTTAACCATTAATTAATAATAGTCTCTAAAGTTATTTTTGTATACAGATAATGAAAAAAACATTTATTCTCTTTGTCCAAACCCATGTATTCTTCAGGTAACTTCCAGACACCTCCCTTGGGCAGAATAAGTACATAGGTGATGAATGGAGCGTCCCACTATTTGAGCACTTTTTGAATTGAGGAAGGAGCAAAAATGTCCCATAAGCATTCTCTCCTGGCATACTACTTAAAAACACATTAATAATGACCTTTTTTCAATTTTTTAATTTTATTATTGTTCAAGTACAGTTGTCTGCCTTCCCCCCCCCAATAATTTGCTTTTTCATACATGGATAAAACAATTTTTCTTTAGTTAACCACTGTAAAATTTGATGTGTATATCTCATCTTTCTCCTGGCAAATATGAATGTATATTGTAGCAGTTTCTTTTGCTGTATATTAATCTACACTAAACTTTATTGGCTTAGCCCTGGCACATGAGGCTCCGTTGTTTGCAGCAATGTTCTGTAAACTGAGAAGCCACTGATTCATTTCCCAGTCAGGGTACATGCCTAGGTTGTGGGTTCAGTCCCCAGGCTGAGGTGTGTGCAAGACTGATGTTTCTCTTGCTCTCTGTACCCCTCCCTTCTCCTATCTCTAAAATCAATAAGTATGTCCTCCAGTAGGCAGGGATTTAAAAAATATTATTGCCTTAAATAAATAATCATTTATATGTTCATAATTCTGTGGATTAGCAGTTTGGATAGGACCTAACTGGGCTATCTGCTCTGTGTATCGTAAGGCTTACTGGCTCTTAGTCATGCAATTTGGGTCAGTTGGAATGTCAGCTTGAGCTGGAGTATCCTGTATTGCTCTGCATTCACAGGCCTGGTTCATCACTGGGGCTGTTCCTCTGGTTGTCTCAGTTCCTCCACATGATTTCTCATCTTCCAGAGGCTATTAGCAGGCTTCTTTATGTGATCATGGGAAAGTCCCAGGAAGGTGAAAACAGAGAGAGAGACAGGGAGAGAGATTTATATATTGTTTAATATTTGAGATTGTTGCAAGTTTTGAAACCATACTGCCTTGAGATGTTATATCTTGAGCATGTAATATATCTTCTCTTAATTTATCTTCTCTTTAATTTATCAACATAAATTAAAATTGACTAATAATTACATACATAAAGACCGATAAAAGAATTATTTTAGTATTATTATAATTGTATGTTGTTATTATAATTATTAATATAAACTATAAGAATATATTATAACATAACATAAGTATATGTTGTATTATATTTTTATAATAATAAATAAAAATGTAAATGATAGAAAGCAAGAGATATACAAGTAATAAAAAATGTGAAACTATAAATCTTTGAAAAGAAGTTAAAATATAAACAAATTGTGTAATATAGAATATAATGAATAAATTAGAGTAAGAGATAGTTAAGACATGTAGAAAATCAAATTAGGTAAAGTTAAGAAAATCAAACCAAAAGAAAGAGGGAAGTAAAAGGAGAAAAGAGAGGAAAAATTATTCATTAACTAGAAGATTAATTTTTTTCCTGAAAAAGGAAATTCATGTTTTTAAATAAGGAAATCTAAATATAAGAAGGCTATACTACTTACATGAGAAAATTGATCTAGTCAACTTGAAAAATATCTCAGTAAAATTGGATTTCAAAGAAAAACTTTCCAGTGGCTCTTATAAAAGTAGAAAATTAATTCTACATTAAACATATCTACAGCATTAAAACCAAGAAGAGAGTAAAGCAATATTTATAAGATAATTAAATGTAATCTTAAGATTTTATGCACAAACTCTCACTCAATGATCAAACACACACACACACAACTGATGAACATGTAAATTTCAAAGGATATTGTATACATGAGTATTTTTGAGGAATCTACCAAAGCATTCATTCAATAATGAGATGATTGAGAAATTTTAGCACAGGACTAGTAGTGATTATTGGATAAATATAAAAATAGATTTAGCTAAAACAAAGGCGGAATAAAGATGAAATGGGTTTAATTTTGACCCCCTAATGTGTAAGCCTTGAGTCATACTTTCAAATAATGTCTGCATGTATAAAAATAAAGTTTTTCTACATTTATAAATAAATAGAACAGAAGCCTAAGACTTAGAATGTTTACTATATTGTTGAATTAGTGTTATAAAATTATATATTTAGACAGAATATTTTACAATTAATAATAAAATGATCAAGTATTTAAGAAAGCTCAGGTAATAGAAATATTACAATGCTAAGTTTTAATGCCAAATAAGCTAATAAATTCTGAAGTTCCTAAAAATCAACATGATGAGAAATCAATAGCAATTAAATTGTAAAAGCCTGAAATGAAATTATCTTCCTCATGCTTTTTCAAAGGATCAAGCTCTGTTAAAATGAGAGTAGAAAGAGATAGTTTAAAAGTCTTAAAAATGCCATACAGTAGAGTGATATTGAACAGCCTAGTGGCATTTAAGTATTACTTTTTTTCCCTTTTTTGTGGTCTTCAATGGTGGTTTAAATGAAGGAAAATATAATGTATTATAAATAAAAACATTAAAATGGTGTATAGCAGGAAAAACTTGAAATATACCATATTATAATAGATTTTTTTACCATTGCATTATAAGATATTGACAATTTATTTTCTTTTTCTTCTATTCACTTGTCCAAATTTTCATATTGAGCATTTTTAATTTTTACAAGAAAATTACAATGTTGATTATTTGAATTTTCCCAGAATTCACTAATAAAATCTTTTTTTCCCTTTACTCCCATTCCAGCCTCCCACCCATCCCTCCCTACCTCCCTCCCATTTCTACCCCCTCCTAGTTTTTGTCCATGCATCCTTTATGTTTGTTCCTGTAAACCCTTAATTGACCATTTTTCTATTTATTCATTTTGAATTTTTTATTTATTTCAAATAAACATCCTATGAATTTTGAAATAGACCTGTAAGAACTTACAACATGGAATGTAGTTTAAAGGAAGTTAATTAGAAATATTTAAGAGAAGGAGGGAGTGGGAAAGAGAGAGGGAGGCAACTAGAATGTAAAATAAATAAAGAAGTAAATACTACCAACAGGCTTCCTTCTTTCTTTAAATCAAATTTATTGGGGTAACATTGGTTAATAACATATGTTTCAGGTGTTCAAATTTATAATACATCATCTGTATTGCACTGTATGCTCACCTACCAGCCTAGTTTACTTCCATCCCCATACACATGACTCTTTTTACCCTCTTCAGCCTCCCACCACTGCCTTTCCCTCTGGTAACCACCATACTGTTGTCTGTGTCCATGACTTCACTGATTTGTTTTGTTTGTTTGTGTCTTTCTGTTCTAACATATATCCCATGTATGAGTTAAATAACATGGTTCTTACCTTTTTTCTTCTGACTTATTTCATGTAGCATGATACTTTCAAAGTCCATTCATGTTGTTGCAAATGACAATATTTCATCATTGTTTATGGTTGTTTCCATGTCTTGGCTACCATTAATAATACTGCTGAGATAATAACACTGGGGGATATATCTTTATAAATAAATGTTTTCAAATTTTTACAGTAGATTCCCAGAACAAGGATTGCTGGGTCACATGGTGGCTCTATTCATAATATTTGAGGAACCTCCACACTCTTTATCATGTATGTGTCTGTACCAATTTACATCCCCACCAGCCTAATGAGGGTTACTTTTTCTCACAACTTCTCCAACATTTGGTTTTCCCTGACTTGTTGACAATAGCCACTCTTCAGGTGTGAGGTAGTGTCTCACTGTGGTTTTGATTTACATTTTTCTGATTGCTATAGCTAGTGAAGTTGGGCATATTTTTTATATATCTGTATGTTTTCTTGGGGAATGTATCTGTTCTGGTCCTCTGCCCCTTTTTTTAATTGGATTTTTTGTTGTTATTGAGTCGCATGTATTCTTTATATATTTTGGATATTGTCCCTTTTGATTTGTTGATGGTTTCTTTTGATGTGCAGAGCTTTTCAGATCAATATAGTCCCATTTAATTTTTATTTTACTTCCCTTTCCTTTGTGGTCAAGTTCACAAACACCCCTCTGAAACCAGGTACAGATCTGTACTTTCTTCTATGTATTTTATTATTTCAGGTCTTGTGTCCCAGTCTTCAGTCCATTCTGGGTTAACTTTTGTATATGATGTCAAGTAGCAGTCTAGTTTCATTCTTTTAAACGCAGCTTTCCAATCTTCCCAACACAACTTATTAGAGGGTGAAGAGCTTTCTTCCCTGTAATTAAGTACTGAATTTGGTTTCAAAGCTGAAAGTTAAGGTAGTTAGAGATGTAATTATCTTATTTAATTTTTACTTTCTCCCATAAGGAAACATTTTTGTTTATACATATAAACTTTTCCTAGAATTAATGTCAGGTAAGAATTATCAAATCCTTCTATAAGAAACAATCATGTAGAACACATTTCATTAACAAATAAAACAGGTAAATGAAGCAGATAAATACTGTCTTATGAGTCTTGCATTGACCTGTAAAGACAGAACCATTTGTACTGAACTGAATCTCTTGATACTGAACTACACTTTAGGGCACTGAGATAATAGAGTCCCAGACATTTCCTTTAAAATGTCTTAAGAATATGAAGAAAAAACTTGGGAAGTCCAGATATTTTTCTATAGTGTGTCTTTGTCACCATTGTTTAAGTCAATTAGTGGCCTATGATCTGTTTGTGGCTGATTTATATTACAAGTAACTTTAAAATAAATAGTTTACCTCTCTCAGTTCAAATGATTGTTGCATGTCCTAAATATTATATGTGGCCTGGCTTTGAAGGCCATTGACAACCCTGTGCTAATAACATACCTTCATTGTGACTCTGCTTTCACCTTTATAAAATAGGATCATTTATTCATTCATTCAATACATATTTCTTGCTTATTACACCTGTCAAGATAGGATGGGTTATGCTGTGGTCATAAGCTCCCCAACTCTCAGTGGCTGCACACCACACGTTTGCTTCCCTGTCCTGAGAATCTACTCTGGGTTTGGGCAGTTCTCCAGAACAGCTGTCCTCCATGTGTACACTCAGCATTCCCGGCCGCGTCAAACTTCTGGCACCTCCACATGGACATGAGCTTCCAAGACCTTCACACAAGGAGGAAAATGGGGCTGAAGAGGCAAAAGTCAACAATTAAATGCAGCCACCTAAAAGTAATATACAGAATTTTCCCTCACAGTTCTCTGACAAAGCATATGGTGTCCACCCCTAACTTCAAAGTATTAGGAAAGAGCATATCCCACATATGACAAAAGAAGAAGAGATTGACTCTCATTGGGCAGTAAAAGTACCCGCCACAGTCATTCTCAACGTGTCAGATGCTGTTCTTAATTTAGAAGACAGAGTAGTGAACAAAAGAGTCTGAATCTTTAAGCTTCATGGATCTTAAATTATAGTAATGGTCATGTGGCAGGACTATATAGACAATAAACAAATAGAAATATACAACACATCACAGAGTGCTAAGTATTGTAGGTAAGAGATATGTATTCTAACAGAGATGGCATATGAAAGAATAAAGGTGGCAAAAGGTGCTTATGATCTCTTCTATGTCATTGGAAGGCATGAAAAACTGTTCTGATAAGGTGGTATTTGAGTAGGGACCTAAAGTAAGTAAAGTAGGAAACTATGCAGACATTTGGAAGAATGAATAGCAAATGTGAAAGTGATAAGCAGATAAGAATGTAGCTTAGCATATCAAGAAGAAACTAGAGAGAGAGAGAGGATATGAACATACAGTGGTGTCTGGATGGCAAATGAGAAGAATATTTCAAGAAGGAGTTTGTGATCAAGCGTGCTAAATGCTGGATAAGTCAAATACAGGCAAACATGTCATCCAGAATAATGGCCAGATGGTAAATATTCTAGTGGGTATAGAGGACATGTTACATGCAAATGGCTGTCTAGTATTTATTTAGTAAGAATTCAATAAATGTTTATAATTACTACTTTTTTGAGACTAGTATTATTGTGTTGTGAAAGTTTATTTACACACTGTGATTGACCCTAATGACATTTGGTTGAATAAGATTCATGGAACTCAACAGCCAGTGTTAAAAGAAAGAAGAAACAGATAGATGGAGAATGCTGATCTAAGCCTGTCATTTCCAATTGATGTGAGTACATTGAGGGAAAAGACAAGTTATGACTTTAGATAGAGGACAGATTTTATATGCCCTTCAAAAAAACTCTAAATTTGTCCTTTAATACAAGGGACACTTATGGACTTCAAGTGAGAGAGAAAAATAACTTCTCCCAATGAGTTATTAAAGATTCACTCTAGCCAAAAAGAAAAAAAGAAATAATTTGAAATATCAAAAATGGAATGTAAACATTAACTATGATTTATTACAATAATTGGGGTAAAATATTTAGTACTGAGTTATGTTAATGACAATTTGTTTGAAAAAGAGAAACTTGAAAAATATTTAAAAGTTAAAATCAGTTGGATTTGATGAATTGGGTATATGTAAGTTAAATAGGAGTGAAAAGAAAGAATCCTAGATAACTTCCCAAAATTCTAATAAATGTATATTATTCAATAATAATTTTACTTACCAATGTAAAAATACATTAAGAAAAACTTTCAATTAGGAAAGGAGTAGGTGAATTCTCTTTTTGATTGACTGACTTTAAAAGAGCCTGGGGAATGGATAGAACACTGCTGGGAGTGTCAGTTTCAAATCCAGGAAAGAGGAGGTGGCCTTGATTATAGAATTAGGAGACATCAGAAAAATAGTGGTGGCTAAAACCACTATTGAGGAAGTTGCCCGGTACAGGTAGTATGATGATAAAACAGTCAGGGATCAGCCCCATTGTCTTTGCTAAGACAGGCTATCCCTTGTCAACTTGCATTTTACTTATTAACTCAATATTGTTCAAAGAAAAGAGTTTCAGTTCTGAGTCACTAAGAAAGCTGTTTGATCAATAAATGAATATTCTAGTTAGCTTAAGATTAGATGGTCTAAGGAAAGGTGTTAATAGACAAGTGTGGCATTTAAAAAAAGAGAAAATATTTGTGTAATGTGAAATTTAGACAAATAATGAACTGTCCTATAAATGAATGGGGGGAAGGGTCTTATTCAAGCTTATATTTAAAAATTTGGGAATGACTCCCAATGCAGCACTGTTCATTTTGTATAATAATATTAATAGAAAAATTACCTCTTAAGAATTAGAAATTATATCCATTTGTCAAGGCTTCTCTTTGACATTGATAAGCTTATTCCATATGTCTAATACTAGTTGTGTATCTTCTATTAGCTAATATAGAAAAATGCATGTCCAGTTTACTGTACAATAATATTAGGTTCTCAGGGTATATCACTGCTATGGGGATAGTTATTTGAACTTGAATAATAATACAGACACAGAAAAGTGTGATTCTAGCTGTTAGCATGACTTATCTTTTGTATTGCACTGAACAGGGTGACTTTTAGAAATGAAAATGTGTAAAGAGTTTTTTAGAATGTTACAATAGTCAAAGGAGTGGAATGTGTGGAATATATCTTCTCTCTTGTCTTGCTCTCTCTGTCTCTCTCAGACACACGCATTGCATTGCACACATGTGCATGCCAAACCAATTGGAATATTAGTTCATCCTGAGAGCAGAACATGCCATGAGTTCAACCAGCTGGACAATTTGACCATAATTAGGGCAGTGATGCAAAGGCAAAATAAACAGCTGTCTTTCAACCTGGTGTCAGTCTTCACGTGCAGAGGGTTCTCACCAAGAGTTTTGTTCTATGAGCTCATTGTTGTGGTTCATGCTGACGGAACTTCCAGATGTCCCTGGTGTTTTGATGATTTTTTCAGCTTGGGGTTCAGATGGTTTGTGAGCCACCAGCATCCTCCTAATAAGTTCTTTTTGCTTAAGTTAGTCCATGTTACTGTCTGTTACTTGAAATTGAGACTTACAGTTGAAATATTATTAGGTGGTCAAACATTCAAGTATTTGATGCTCTATTGTAAATAAAACATAGATATAGATACATAACCTAGTATTAAATTTTAGAAAGAGATGTAATCTTAAAAATTACATTCCACATTTCTCTCTGTTAAATTTGCTTCAAGGTGAAAAAGGAGGACGTCTCATGCTTTCTTCAATAAAAAATAAAGGCTACTTTTTTTTTTATTGTTCTAGAATCTAAATAAATGATAAATAATTTTAAAATTGTCCAGCCACTGCTATTCAATTGAAAAGAAGCTATGGTTTCAAAACATGTGTCCTGAGATTAACTTTAATTTTGCTGTTCTCTATGAAAATCTGCTTTATTTGGAATCAGTTGCATAGCTGAGATTCTGATTGCTTTGGAGCATCAGAGGTTCCTTGGTTATTTACAAAAGTCTCAGAATGTTTACCTGAGAGAGCTAGGCAGATTTGGTAAAGAGAATGTATCTAAATTCAGATGATTTTCTGGAGACTTTCCTGAACTTTCCCTTCAACAAGGATTTGTTTTCCACCTGTGTTTTGATGCCAACTTGAACTACAAAGGAATTAACTAGTACTTCATTAGCTATCATTCACAGTAATTGACTTAAATACTGAGATAATTTTTAGTGTGTGTGGAGAAAAGTTATCCATTCAATTACTTGATGAGCTTCAGATTTATAAACTTTAAAGACACACTGCATATTTCTATAGAGAAAACAAAATAATTTTTTGCTTAGTTACCCAAAGGGGCAATTTTCACTCATGTCTTTGAACTTAAAACTTTTACTTCCTGGGGTAGATGTTTGGGGATGAGAATTTTTGCTGTTTTTACCTAGAAGCAGCATTTTAAAAAAATAATGGAGTAAAAAGATTCTATTTTTTTAATCTTCAGGTACGATATACCACTATACTTATAATTTTTTTTGTTTAAATAGTGAGAATTATTTCAGCCAACTTTAGTGGTCACTTCAGAAAACTACTAATAACATTGCATATGCAAGTGAAGACGAATTTTTACATTTACTCATTATTTAAAAATACAGCTATCATAGAACACCCTTAGATCTATATTCATCTGAAGAAGATAATTTTCTTTTTCTTCTGAAATACACTGAACATTTCTTCTGAAATATACTGAACTGAATATACAGGAAAATAACTGAAATATACAGAACACTTTTTTTTTTTTGTGATGAGCTGTTCTCAGTTTGGGCAATTTGGAGAATTTTAGCAGGCCCCTGGATCAACAAGGGCTATATGTGCAGGTGAGTCTTACATGACACCATCCTTACTGACAATTAAGGATACATTTTAAAAAATATTTTAGTTTTCATTCCATTCTTAAAAAATATTTTCATTTTAACAAAAGCATGACTTAACATATAATTAACTACAGTCTCTGAAAGGAACTCAAACCAGCCTTTAATTGGTTCATAAAGTTTGCTAACTTCTCAAAAATGTCAATTTTATAACAGTCAAGCCCCTGTTTAAATCAGGGTAGCCAGCTGCCAAAAGCAAACTCTAACATTTTAGTGGCTTGATGTGTTCTGAGCTGATGTCTAATATAGGAAGTTGGTCCTTCCACTAGTAGCCGTGTCCTCCGGGACCATGAAGCCACAGAAGAGCCTGGAGAATGCAGCACAGGGCTCCTAGTGGACCCAGGAGTGACAAACATCTCTTCTGTTCACTCTTCACTGGTCAGAAATACTCATGAGGTTCCCAATTTACTCTAAGGTTGCTTGGGAATACAAAAGAACACATGCAAATTTTTATGAGAACACAAACATTAAGAAAGTCTAATGCTTTCTCCACCAAAGCTGTACTATTGATTGAAAATTTTTCATCAGAAATGGATTTGGTCCCTAATTCCACAAATGCAATTAAAATATTGTCAATTGGGGCAAATGAGAGTGAGCAGAAAATACTGAATTCAAAATTTTGAAAATATTGCAATCACTAGTTTTCATCAGCCTGGAAGACCAACTTGTCAGTGCTTACTCAACATGAGTGATTATATAAATACGTTTTAAAAATTTTGTATTTTCTCCTTACCATTTGGTCCCTTATACCTGCCTCCTCACAGCAATCACCACACTGTTGTCCATGTCCATGAATACTTTTTCTTTTTGCTCAGTCACTCCACCCCTTAACCCCACCCCACACTAGCTGTCATCCTGCTCTCTATGAATCTGTCCCCATTTTCCTTATTATTTTAGTTTGTTCATTAGATTCCACATATGTGTGAAATCATATGGTATTTGTCTTGCTCTGACTGGCTTATTTCACTTAGCATAATGTTCTCCAGGTCCATCCATACTATTGCAAAGAATAAAATTTTTTTTCTTTTGTCCCTTCCCTTCCCTTCCCTTCCCTTCCCTTCCCTTCCCTTCCCTTCCCTTCCCTTCCCTTCCCTTCCCTTCCTCTTTCTTCCTTTCTCTTTTTACAGCCAAGTAGTATTCCATTGTGTACAGGTCCCATAGAAAAGCACAATTCATATTATAGAACTAAGCTCTTTTAGAACTTGGCATGCAATAATTCCAATTAGAATTACCTCTAGTTTCTCTAATGACTTCTTATACTGAAAGTGATACAAATATATATATATATATATATATATATATATAACTTAATTTTCTCAAAGGGAGGAAAAAAAGCTAACCTTTACTAGAGTTTGTAAATGTTGGCACAAAATGTAAGTCTTTTTTCATAAATTTCACAGAAAGTAGAACTGTTATTATCTTTCTTGTTTTAATAAGTTAAAAAACTGAGGCTCAGAATAAGTAACCTATCCTTAATTGGTAAGGAAAAATAATAAAAATGAAGGTTCTAATATTTTCTTCCTGTACGGCAGTAGAATATCCTGTGTACTTTTCTACAGACCCTCTGAAAAAACAGATACTCTTTTAAATGTTTTATTTTGTAATAATTATAAATTCACAAGGCAGAAAAGAACAATAAAGAGAAGTTCTATGTATGCTTCTAGCTTCTCCTAACAGTAACATTGTATATATCACATTAAGGAAATAGCACTGACACACTACAATTAACTGGACTTGAGACTTTACTCAAATATTCCCCTCCAAATATAGATTGTTATAAACAAAATGTTCTTGTCATTTAGAAAAATAGTAAATAATCCATGATATGTTGGGGATGTGCTTTTTAATTTACCAAAAACCTTTGTAATTCACCAAAGCCCTTAAAGTATATAAACAACCAAATGAAAGGCAAGAGCTCAGTCAGGATGTCAGTACTTGGTAATGTCTAGGAGCACATGCTCTGCCTGTGTCTGAAACCTAGTGTAAACATTTTTTTCTGGGACTCATTTATTCACTTCATAATGGAGCTAATAATTCTATACACTTGTAGGATGCTAGCTATTAGTAGTAGTAGTAGTCTCCAAGTTACAGATGAAGAAATGTACTCAGAGACTCCATCCAATTACCTGAAATCCAGCTATGAAGTAAATGGGAAGATGGACTTAAATTTGCTTCTTTCCACCTGACTGCTTTTTGCTCCAAGTCGTGTGTCTTCTACCCAGACAAGGAAGAAGGGCTGAATAGAAAAGACTACAACATAGCTCTCATTTCACATTATACAGAGCATTTTTAGCCTCTGATTCATAGTTTATTGCTTATCTTTTGTTAATTATCTGTACTGAAAACCACATTTCTCCAAATACACAAATTTTAATTTTAGTCAGTTATTAATAAAATACACTATTGTAAATGGTATCTGGCTGGTCTAAAAATCACACATATTACAAAAATAATCAGATATTAAAAACATTTTAATTTCTGGAACAATTTATATCCTGAGAAATCTGGTGTTCTGTTTAGCTAAAAGATTCCAAATTATAATTGTCATTTACATTTTCATTTAATTTTTTTCTTTGATTTTAATCTTATAAAGACTTTCTTTAGCCACAACAATAAATCACACATACAAAACAAAAAAAAAAACAATTTATTATTATTAATCCAAGGTGTTGCCTGATGTTTTCAGGTTAATAGCAGACAGTTCCAAGTTAAAGACAAAAGGGTTGCTAGGCATCAATGTGTAAACCTGAACATTCAGTATCAATTTCTCTTGAACAAACTTACTCAACCCCAGGTTTGAATTAAACATAGACTTGTTCTGTTTAAAGCCACGGTGTGAAATGAAAGCCAACTTCAGTTCAAAATCACATGTTGAATATTTTTTCAAGTCATATGGGTAATTTTTATTTAATTTTTCAACATTTTCTTGAAGTAATCTTCACATTGTCTTGATAAATGTAAACATTAACTGTTGCTATTATCCTAGTTTTATTTTAAGAGAATTGTATTTACTATACCTACGAATAGTTCACATGAAGCAAGAAACCTAATATTTATATTTTACGATAAATATTATGAATATCTCCTTCAGGGAAAGAAACTGTTTAGATAATCTGCTTTTTACAGAAAATCTTGCTTCTAAATCTTAAAGACTATAGTTTTTCATTTTAACTTTATTATATTAGAGACAGATTTTTACTCTAAAAGTAAAATAGTGCCTTTTAGCTATGGTTAAGAAACTTTGTTTTTTATTTGCAAAGGGGAAAAATTATAGAAGCTGTAAATAAGTAATGATTGCCAAAGATCAGAGGAATTATACATAAGACCAAAGCAATTTAATCTGGTGCTTTGATACAAGTTTGTAAATAATTCAGCATAATGATAATAATGGCATCTTGAGAATTCCTAGCAACTGAATTGCCCTTGAAGGCATTAGAGGATGATTAGAAATTGAATAGTTTTAAGCCATGAGTTAATTTTTGAATTTTTTTCAATTTGGCAGCAAAGTGTATTCTTTTAAATTGTCGCTACCCAATCTCTTTAGTGTAAATACAAAAAATGTTAATATACTGGTCCTCTGTGGAATAGCAGAATCTACTTAGCTGGAGGCAGAATAGTACAATTACCTCCCTAAGAGTCAAGAATTCAAAATCAACAGGGTTTTTTAAACTTCTCCACGTATTGTACATTGACTTCTTCATCTAATGTTTCCTCCTCTCCTTAGAAACATGCCTGCACATTGATCTAAAAAGGCCTGGGTCTCAGACTAGAGTAAACCCATCCCTGCTCAGTGGGTCAGGTCATCACTTTTCTAGCTAGTCAATCTTAGCCATTTTTTTTTTTTCTTTTCCAGAAGTTTAGAGTTTCTCATGGGTAAGATAAAGAAATGTGGCTCTGTGATCTCAATGATCTCTATATCTGAAAGCCTTCAAGCATATTGCTTTCTAAGTAATTTCTAAAAATAGATGGCCCTCCTTTACCAGCCCCTTCCTGATTGTCCAGCCAGCCAGGTGTTTCCTTTGGGCTCTGTAGGCCCAAAGCTGCTCCATCAGCTGACGCTTATGGTTGTAAATACAAAGTCCTCGCTGCTTTACTTCACAAAGGAAACACCTACTCATCCTTCAAAATCCCCTTCAGTTCCTTCTCTCTGAGAAATTTCCGTATTCCTACCTTACAGAGCTCATTACTTTCTCCCTTAAACCAAAACTTTTACTGGTGTACCTCTCTATTTTTATACCAATTATGCCAGGTGTTGATACTCTTTTAATATCAATCCCTAAATAAATTATGATTTCTATAAAAATAAGAATGGTATGTTGTCTGACTCTCCAAAAGCATTGAAATATATTGAGATTCATTGTAAATGCTCAATAAATTTCTGGTTAATGAAAGATGATTGGGTAGCTTAAGAAACAAGTGCAAGCCCTGGCTGGCATAGCTCAGTGGATTGAGCACGGGCTGCAAACCAAAGTGTCGCAGGTTCGATTCCCAGTCAGGCCACATACCTGGATTGCAGGCCATGGCTCCCAGCAACAGCACATTGATATTTCTCTCTCTCTCTCTCTTTTTCCCTCCCTTCCCTCTCTAAAAATAAATAAATAAAATCTTTAAAAAAAAAGAAACAAGTGCATAAGAATGGTAAAACTGGGGTACCTAAGTTTTTAAGTTCTATTAATGATGAATTTTGTATCTTTGTATAAGTCACTTCAACTTAATGAAACATTTTGGTCAAGTATCACTAATAATACAAACATTGCCTATTTTATTAGATTGGTTTTATGATACTACAACATAATAATTCAAATTAAATTACATAATTTTAATTAATAACATCTTAAAACTGCAAAGATATATACAATTATAAAAGATTAAAATTATATCTGGTCAACCAGCACACTCTCATATAATAGTGAAAATCCTGCTTTTGGCCTATCAGATCTAGATTTCTTTTTCTTTAATCATCAAGAGCACCTTTTAAGTTCCTAGGTGGGAAAACAGTTTCAAAGTTCCAGTAGAGAAAACTCAGTAGTAACAGGAAAACCATAGTAGTTTTTCAAACATCGAGATGTCCTCTAGAATGTGCTTTCCAGCCAAGTCAATTAACATTGTTCTGATCTTTGTTAAGACATAATCTTCCACAGGATATGAAAAAGGCTTTAGAAATACCTGATTTTTTGTTACTAATCAGTCATATATGTCAGTGATGTTTGGGCTGTTTTTTTAATTTATTTTTTATTTTATTATTGTTGTTCAATTACAGTTGTCCCCATTTTCCCCTCCCATCCACCAGTATTTCTGTTGGTGGCCCTACCCACCCCACCTCCAACATTCAATCCTCTCGATTGTCCTTGTCCATTGGTCCTTTATACATGCTTGACTTGACCTTCCCCGTTTTAAAATTTTATTTTACATACTTAACTCCAAAAAAATCTATTCCCTATAAGAAAGCAATATTTTCTACATATATTTATGCCTTGTGTCTAATTTTTATTCTGAAATATAAAGCTCTTTTTAATTATAGTAGATGTATAATATTATCTTACTTTCCTGTGTACAACATACTGAGATTTCATATTTGTACTTTACAAAGTGATCATCACAAAAAGTCCATGACCCATCTGTCACCTTAAAAGTTATTGTAAAGTTATATAAAAAATTGGGGAGGGTGGTAATGGGAGGGAAGTGGGGAGGGTTGGGAGGGTGGACTAGATTGGGAGTAAAAGGGAGAAAACTGTACTTGAACAATGATTAAAATAAAATTTTTTAAAAAAGTGTAGGGAAAAAAATTGAAGTCTAGAAAACTTGAACATGGTTTGTTTAATTGTCTCAGACTGGTTAATGGAAAATATACAACTCCACAATAGCACTTCGCATTAATAGCAAGCAGCAGAAATGGTCAGAATGCCAATACCCAGGAGGTCCAGCCAGAAGACATCTGCACCTTAGGGCGCCATACTCACAGTTTTGACTAATCATGCAATGTGTTTGCAATTAAATAGCACCACTTAAACTCTGGATGAAATAAACCAGGTGAGCCCTGGCTGAGTACAGATATATAGATAAATATACTTGTACTTATAACTACATTACTTATAACTACAGTATAAACATAAATGTAGTTATAAAAATAAATATGGACATAGATATATATCCAGATGCCCATAGATATATATCCAGATGCCCAGAATCAATATATAACTTTAGAAATAGTATTGAGCTCCAAGCTGCATCTCTTCTAACACTCTACAGATTCTCTAAGGCCATGTGACTTTTCAACAATGTCTCCTTACTCTCCCTGAACCCTCTGTTTTTGCTTCAGTTGCACTTATCCATTCTCATATAGACAATACCTTTCTGATATGTTTTGGGTATCCATTTTCTCTAGTATCGTTAAACTAATGATGGATTATATACCAAGAACAGTTTGACTGTTCTTGACTCTGTCTGAAAGCCTACTTAACCTTTATTTCCTTCTCCTTGAAAGTTTTTATAGTTGGTGTAGATTTTCTAAATACCAGGCTGGTCTTAAATATTACTGCATGGCTGTCTTTCTCACTACATAAGAAATATCATATCTGAGAGCAAACCACTTTTTTATTTCTAATTTACTTAAGTGTTACAAGACCTAAATTATAACCATAATATTCCTCAAGCTATCTATCATCACATCCCAGTATTTCTGTTGGTGGTCTGAGAAAACTCCAAGTTATTTGTTTTGAATTTACCCGAGGACTGATCTATGCTTATTCTCATTTAATAATCAAATATTTCAACTAACAGCACTGTCCATCCTAAATTATTCAAATAAATAAGAGCAAGATAGTTATAGAACAGCAAGTAAAAAACAGTAAAGTCATGAATTTTCTATTCAACTTTGAACTCAGTGTAGTTTCTTCAAAAGGTTTGTCTTCCCAAATAAGAATTGCCTAGGTTAAAATTCAACCTAATTTCTCTCTTGGAAAGGAATAAGAGGTGACAACTAATGAAATATACTTGACTATATTTTTTGAATGCCTTAGTTTTCTGACAATGAGCAGCTAAAGTATATAAATCACTCACCCATTCTGATTACATAAAGTCCAGAAAAAAGATCCAATTGGTGTTTGGTTATGAGTCAAGTGAGGGCAGTGAGCACTTCTTTTCCTCCATTCATAGTTCCCTCCACCTGGAGCAAATTCTTCTTGTTTAATCTCCCAGGTCTCTAACTCCTGATTTCCATCTCCACAGGGTAGGATGAATGATTGGCTAGTTTGGAAAGAGGAACAAGCTTGATTAGTAGCTCTTTTTCCTCTGCTCTTTACATAGAAGGCACACATTCTACTCTACTCAATACCATTGGTTTTACGGGGCCATCTCTGCCCTTGTGGTGGAAAGTCTATACAGGACTGGTAGGTAAGTCCTTCTGGTTTGGGATTTTAGTATCATCAAGCTCCATTGTCTGCAGAAATAAGCCACGGATCCCAAAGCCTTAATACTTTCTCTTATCTATCTTACACAATTTGCCTTATTTTTTCCAGGCACTCACACACGGAGATGAAGCATAGTAATCTTTGAACTCACAAATCCCAAGAGTTGAAATGTGTACTTTTATTTATTTTTCAGACAACTCGTTTGCTTCTAGAACACGAATTAAAATGTGAATCAAAAGACTGACTTAAGTTAAAGCTGTATTTATATTTATTTAGATAACTGCTCAAAAGTGCAGCATCATTATATAGTTTCTACAAAGGTAACAGGTGCAGTGAATTTCACATACTTAGATTCCTAGCCTCTGACTTGTCATATTCTGGTTCAGATTTTCAGTCTTCTCTCTCTTCTTGTCAAAACCTGGTGTGACGAAGAGAGCCTTAGGGGTCCAAATCACCTGAGTAAACTTTAGATAGGCTTTTTAACTCGTGGCCACTACCTCCCTTTTCTGAGAGCATTTGCTTTAGACAACTTGTAGCTTTACATTCTTTCTCTGCCCCTTTGAAATGTAAACCTTCTCATAGCCTCTTATCCAAGTTTACATCACAGAAATGTCTTTCCTCAAGGAATTCAACCCTTTGAAAAGTAATTATTGAAGGTGGTAAGTTGGGTTCAGTCACCCTTCTCTATTGCACCAACCTTGAATGGTCCTTCTTTCCCGTTTAACTGGTGCTGTGCGATTTTTCTCTTCTCAGTGCCACAGGGGTATTCAGCTCCCACAGAGGCTGACATGAGCACTGTAGTGGACTTTAACAGGTAAAGTTTCTGGGGTTTGCAGAAGCAGCCTACAAAACTGACATGGCTGAAATCGAACTTTGCCAGAAAGAAGAAATTGTGAGCTCACAGACTTTTAGATACGAGCTCTGTGCACTCTGTGACAGGCAAATCCAGGAGCTCTGTTGAAATCTGGAATCTGGAATTAATGTGTTTAGCTGAGTTCACTTCATGTGAACTTTGAAAGGTCTCATAGGAAACTTGATTTTCTTTGGCTGAAGAGAAAAATAGCTCTCAGAGTAGAGAAAAAATATATCAGTGATAAACACTCAGTGATTTACACCTTAACATTGACCTACTTCGCGTGTATGGTAGAGTGGATTAGTGTTCCAATTCTGCACTCCCTCCCTGGTAATAGGGTTATATATCCATTCCTTTGTGTTGTGTAATTGTGAAGGGACCTACCATTTCAGAGAGTATTCATTCGAGCCTCTTGACTTTGGACCTGACCATGTGACTTCTTTGCTCAGTGTATTTAACAGATGTGAAGCTAGTGGAGAGTTAAACTATACTTGTGCAGTTACGCCTGTTCTCTTTCACCTCTCAACCACTGTAAGAGGAACACCCCCCAGGTAGACAGCTGGTATGAAGACAATGAGAAGCACCTTGGAAAAGAGCCACTTGATCGTGCCTATTAATCACCAGTAGCTGCCCAGTTGAGATCATCCTAGATCAATTAAGCCCCAGGTGACATAAATAATAATGACAATAAACCCTACCGATTTGAGGGTTGATCATTACATACACAGAATAATTATAAGAATAACTTACTAAGAATATTTACTTCAGAGGTCACTGTTATAGTAGCCAACAGACCCTTCAGTTCTTTTCCAAGAGAACTATTGTTCATTCTGCAGCTGACATTAACATGTGGGACCTCCACATTTTACACTGAAATGGAGGTGTTTCATGTGGTTTACTTTTCTCAACATGATTATGTGAAATGAATACACTAAATCTGGCCATACCATATAAAAGGCCACAAAAATGAAGAATTTAGATAAAATTAATGAACCTAGTAACAGTGTGTCATAGCACTGGAAAACACAAAATGAGCAGAATAGAGAAAGAGCATCAGGTGGGAATCAAGAAATCATGTTCAAATGCTGATATTGCTACAGCAGTGGGACTCTGAGTGACTCAGTTAACCTCTCTAGACCTCTGTAAGTCCTATCACCATTTTATATTCCAACCCTAGAGAACTGAAAGTGAAGGATTATTAAATATTTACTCACATTTTCCCAAATATATTAAGGATACACATAAGATATTTTGATGGTGACACACAGTTCCAAGACAAGGTGGCAGAGAGGATGAGAGAGGTAAAATTGGAGTTTATAAAACTAAAATTATATTCTTGGTTCAATCACAGATGAGGTTTGTGATCTTTTATATATTTTACTATCTTTTTAAAAATTATTATTTTATTACTGTTTCCCTAATTTCCCCCCTTTGCCCTCCTCCACCCAGCCCACCCCTCCCCACTCCCAGTCAATCCTCACACCATTTTCTGTGTCACTGGGTCATTCATAGATGTTCTTTCACCTTCTTTTCACCATTGTCTCCCTCTCCCTTTGGCTACTGTCAGTTTGTTCCATGTTTCTGTGTCTCTGGTTCTATTTTGCTCATTAGTTTGTTTTGCTCATTAGATTCCTCTTGTAAGTGAGATCATATGGTATTTGTCTTTCACCACATGGTTCATTTCACTTAGCATAATATTCTCCAGTTCCATGCATGCTGTTGCAAAAGGTAGGAGTTCCTTCTTTCTTTCTGCTGCATAGTATTCCATCGTGTATATGTACCAGAGTTTTTTTTTTATCCACTCATCTACTGATGGGCACTTATGCTATTTCTAGCACTTGGCTATTGTAAATAGTGCTGCTATGAACATAGAGGTGCAAAAGTTCTTTTGAATTGGTGTTTTGAGGTTTTTAGGGTATATTCCTAGCAGTGGAATTGCTGGGTCAAAAGGCAGGTTTTTATTTTACATCTTAATATCTTTTTCTTTAAATTTATTTATTTATTTTTAGAGAGACAGTAAGGGAGAAAAGAGGGAGAGAAACATCAATGTGTGGTTGTCTCTCCAGTGACCCTCAGAGGGGACCTGGTCCAAAACCCAAGCACGTGCCCTTACTGGGAAGTGAACCGGCGGTCCCTTGCTTTACAGGCCCATGCATGCTCCACTGAGCTACAACAGCCAGGGCTACGTCTTAGTATCTTAAGCTCAGTTTACTCTCCTATAAAAAAACAGCAATAATCCAAACTGCCCAGATGATTTCATTCTATGCCTTAAAAGTAACTGAGGCAATATTTATTTATGTGCTTTGTAAATCAAAGGCAGTAAATTGGTATTTTTTTTAACAGTGGGAATGCAATATAGCTCAGATGTGAAGTACCATTGGCACATTTTTCTGTAATCATTTTTTTCTAAGAAAAATCAAATTTTTCTAAGTCATTCTATAACTAGAGACTCCACAAAGAAAACTAATATGCATTATGAGATTTTTTTCCCTCAATTTAATCATAATTCTACAGATTTGTATTCTAAAACCCACAATGTTATTTTCAATCAGAGCTAGTGGTTATAAATATTTGCAAACGATTTGATTAGAAATAATTTTCTGTTCATGGAGAAGCATATAATATAATCACTATCCAATTTACAAAAGACCAATGAATTCAAGGTACAAGCAAAGACTCTTTTACTGAGATACTGCCGATAAATTTGGTCTATTCTCTAATCTTATATTTTCATTTTGAACTAGGAAATATTAAACAGCTAAATTTTAAAGTCAATGCTATTGGATGTCATATGGACTGTTTTATTTGCAAATTTGCAGGGAACATCTGGTTATGAAAGCATCTTCTCTGGGAACGTGTTTCACAATAACCCCATGCGAGGTACAGGAGACATAGCCTGTCACATGACCCTGTGATGCAGCCACAGATTCCAGAGATAAACAGGGATTCTTAGGTGGTTATTTTCACTGTGACATATTTTATATACATAAGTGGACAAATTCAACTTGTTTCCAGGAATCTATTAAGATTTATCCTGTGACACATTGTAAAGTTTTAAACTAAGTTCACGATGTGTTTAATATTTGGAATAAAGGTTACAAGAGATTAATTGTAGCACTGAACCTCAAATTCTTGAATGGATATTTTTGAGAACTTGGTGTTAATACTTGTGATGATCTGCTTATACTTTAACAAACCTGGTTTTTACGTTTATTTAATGTATTTCATTATTTCACATTTTATGCTATCACCCTGCTGTGGAGGATTTCCACACCTACTCATTTGAACGGCATGATTTCTGTCCATACGACTGTTTTCTGAGACTTCATATGGTTTATTTAATTTTTGAATGATTCATTGCCATTGTTTAATTATAATTTGCTATGTGATCCTCATTACAAAACCAGGTAAGATTGGCCATACATAAACTTAGAAGAGGGAATGAGGAAGGAAGGATGACAATGAGGTTGGCAGTTAAATTTTAGCTGACAGGAGAAATACTAATCAATTTTGAAATTACAGTTCTATTTACATTTCTTTTTTCTACTTTTTCTATATGTTTATATATTTTTATTGTATCTTTTCCATTACCATTTAGTCTCTTTATATCCCCTCCTCCTCACAACCACCTCAAGGGAAAAAAGAAAACAAATAAACAAATGGGACTACACCAAACTAAGAAGTTT
Organism: Phyllostomus discolor; assembly: GCF_004126475.2. Lineage (NCBI taxonomy): Eukaryota > Metazoa > Chordata > Mammalia > Chiroptera > Phyllostomidae > Phyllostomus > Phyllostomus discolor. The sequence goes on along the minus strand of NC_040912.2, from coordinate 22,036,959 downwards.
TTGCACAGCAAAGGAAACATCAGCAAAATAAAAAGACAGCCCACTGAATGGGAGAACATATTTGCCCACATCTGATAAGGGATTAATATCTAAAATTTATAAAGAACTTACAAAAGTCAACACCAAAGAAATAGCAATTAAAAAATAGGCAATGGACCTGAATAGACACTTCTCCAAAGAGGACATACAGATGGCCAATAGACATATGAAAAGATGTTCAGTATCACTAATCATCAGAGAAATGTAAACTAGACCAGCAATGAGATATCATCTCATACCTGTCAGAATGGCTATCAGCAATAAATCAGCAATAAGTCAATAGCAATAACAAGTGCTGGTGAGGATGTGGAGAAAAGGGAACCCTCATGCACTGTTGGTGGGAACACAGATTGGTGCAGCCACTGTGGAAAGCTGTATGGAGATACCTCAAAAGATTAAAAATGGATCTGCATTTTGGCCCAGCAATTCCACTTTTTGGAATATATCTGAAGGAACCCAAAACACTAATTCAAAAGAATGTAAGCACCCCTATGTTCATTGCAATGTTATTTAAAATCTCCAAGATAAGGAAGGAAGCAGCTCAAATGTCCATCAGTAGATGAGTAGATGAAATAACCGTGGGTCATTTACACAATGGAATACTCTTCAGCTGTTAAAAAAGAAAGAAAGAAAATTTGACCCTTTGTGACAGCATGGATGGATGTGGAGAACATTATGCTAAGTGAATAAGCCAGTCAGAGAAAGACAAATATCACACAATTTCACTTAGATGTGACATCTAATGAACAAACTGAACTAACAAGCAAAACAGAGACAGACTCAGAGATGGAGAGCAGATGGCATCTAAGGGCTGGGGAGGGTAGAGGGGAGGATTGAACAAAAAGGAAAAAGGACTCCTGGACATGAGCCTTCATGCAGTTTAAATAAAGGAACAGGGATTAGTGCTCCTGTGCCTTTTCTTGTCTTTATTTTCTAATAGAAAAACAATCAGATTGCAATGATTTAAAACTTTACTTAATCTGAATTGAAGATTTACTACATAGTCTGAATATTTTTTCACTGCTCAACACTACCTCTAGAGAAAAGAAAGGAGGTGAACGTCAAGGCAATCAAATGATCTGTCTGTCTGTCAGAAAGATTATTTGCCTGCTGGTAACCCTTTCATTCATTCAGGCTGATTTTGCTGCCTCTCTCAATATTGTGAGAATCTTTAAAATCTACCTGCTCAGCCAAAGGAAATGGCTTTTAGGAGAGAAAAGATAATTTTTTGATCAAAGTTTTAAAATTAGTTGCCTTTTTCTACCAGAAATATATATATTTCTGGTAGAAATATATATATATATATATATATTTATATATTTATATATTTATTTATATAAATATTTATTTATTTATTTATTTATTTATTCGAGGCCTTTAGCATGATTCTTCAGTACAACAAATGTCCTTATGGGATTATGAAACTCTTCAAAATAAGGTCACAATAAAAGTTCAGTGCAGTTTCCACTTCGGGTTAGCCCTCTTTGACCAGTTCAAGCTTCAAACAATTCTCTTCAAACAGCTACAGTGTCACATCCATGTGACTCCTAGATATATTGGGTTGGCCAAAAAGTTTGTTTAGTTTTTTTAGTAAAATAAAAGACACGTTTTTCATTTTCACCAATAACTTTATTGATTTGGATATTTTGAGTATGTCAGCTATCACCCACATGGTATAATGTTGATTGTTCTCAATTAATGTCTCTATCTGATCACTATCAACTTCAACTGGTCTACTTGATCATGGAGCGTTGTCCAGCGAGAAATCTCCAGCGTGAAACTTCTCAATCCACTTTTGACATGTCTGATCAGTCACAGCACCTTCTCTACACACTGCACAATTTTTTTTGCATTACTGTTGCATTTTTACCTTTCTTGAAATAATAAAGCATAAGATGTCAAAAATCTTGCACATTTACTTCCATCATTAATATTAAAATGGCTACACAAAATTCACCAATTTTGATTTTTTTAATGCACACTGATATGACAGTTGTCACCATATGATCTAACAAAATTGTTTTGAATGAAGGTAAAGGCAACTAAGCACTACTAGAACCATCTTACAGAAAAAAAACCAAAAACAGAACAAAACTTTTTTGACCAATCCAATATATTTTTGTCATCAATCCCACACTTAAGTGAAAACAAAAGAAAGCCTCTCACTTTTAGGAGGAAGGTGATAGTGACAAGGCAGACATGGACAACAGTGTGCTGATTGCAAGGGGTAAGGAGGGTGTGGATGGACATAGAGGAGTATATTAGGGGGATAAAAAGTGGTGGAAAAAATACAATAAAAATTAGTTGAGAAAGAAAAAAAAGAAAAACGGACATCAAGGAAGAAGACAGATGCCACAGTGTGTGTTTGTTTTTTCCTACCTCCCACCTCTACCTCCCATCCTGGCCCCTGCCCCCTCCACATTCCGTGAGCCAATCTCCCATCAAACACCAGGAGTGTTCAGAACAGTTCAGATGTATCCAAGCCAGTAAACTCTTTCCCATTTTTGAGGCTGTGGAGGAAATCATCTTTTAGGCCATTGGCTTGAGCCAAAGCATCACCTAAAAAAAAAAAGACAAAAAACTGGCAAGTAGTATGAGTGCAAGAGGAGGCAGTTTTGTGTAGTTATCTAAGGTATCCTTTCTTTTTGGTGGGTATGGACTGAACCTAGATGAAACTGGGCCTGCCTGAGGAGACAGAGCCATAGTGGGCAGCTTAGGTAGAGCAAGGGGCCCCTGTAGGTGGCTAATTTGAATAGGTTTTCAGGCTCTGGAACATAGGGACTGTCTCTAGTTGTCTGGCTCTTGGCCCTGAGGCAGTTGGGTCAGATGGGGAAATGATTAGAGTGTTGGCTTAATCAGCTGCTCAAGAAAAGGACCTCCCTGGTCCCTAGCCAGGGCATCAACACTGGGTCATGAGAGCATTGCAAAAACACCAACAAGCTATATTACGATTGACCTCTTGATGTCTTGACATCAGTTCTGAATTTCATTATTTAAAGTATTTGCGTGGCTCAAATGGTAGCAGAGATTTTTAAATGGCCCTAAACATCATAGGAAATTATTTTATTATGAGAGTAAAAAGGAGAAAAGCAAACATAAGAATACTTGTAAGCTGGTCTTATAATCAAATTCCCCATTTATATGACATTAGCTATGAAAACAAATTGAAAATGTTCAGGGTCTCTAAAAATATCATGGTTGAGTTGTAAAGTGTATTAAAAGTATGAGCTTTACTTTTATGATAATATCTTGTTATATTCCTTGGATCAAGTTTGCAGGTCCTGCAAACATTGTTGGAGTGTATGAACTAACAGTTCAGTAAAGCATATATAAAGGTTAGTAGTTTTTGTTTATAATCAAGCTGAAGGGGTGGTTGTGGTGGTCATTGTCAGAGACACAGGAGGCAATCATGTTGCATGAGGAGAGTAGAAAGCATTGGGGAGTGGAAGTTCCTGTCTCCAGGGGCTCAAGGCCTGGACCAATATGAGGCAGTTGCCTTCTGGGGAAAGCGATAATCTTCATTAATTTTTAGAATGGCACAGATAGTAATACCCTCTACAAGATTTTCCTTTTAAGCAAGAAATGTCAGAGTGTATGTTTTGGCAAAGAGCAGAGACCATACCAGGTTTATGGACTAAGCAAACAACAAGGCAGCAAATATAACAGAATCCCTAACATCAAAGGAAAGGAAGCAATAAATGCCCCATGTCCAATCTGTCAGTGCCTTAGGAAAAACAGCCCGTGTGCATTGCTGGCATGGTGGTATCAGACATCTGTGATGCAGCAATGAGGTCAGCAAGGCCTTAGACAGGGGCAGTGTTATCTTAGAGGTGGGACTGAGGTATTTCTCCTAAGTGGATGCACATTTGAGTAGATGTAGGCTATGTTTCTGTGGCTTTTTTTTTATTATAGAGCTTGTGGAATTTGAAGGTAACATTGGGCCTTCAGTACACATCTGACAAAGGTAATGCCCACATCAGTGATGATGCCATTATTAGATTGAAGTACCAGAAGCCGACATGCACAATTAATGCCCTAATTAAGCGTAGCCAAATCTAAAATCTCCCAATGGTTCTACATTTTGCCTAGACGGGTGATGAGAGAGGTTCTTTTGGAAATAGGTTTTCAATCATATGGCCTGATTTTGGTGCATGTTGTTAATTAGGGTACTAGGTTGTGTGACAAATAAAATATCTGTGGCTGAGCTTGGAGCTTGAGAATCAGTTTGTAGGCAAGTCCTTCAGTTTAGCCGATTGTCATGGGTTCATGGCTTCAGTTGGTGAACCTTGTTGGTTCAGCTGGTACAAGCAAGCCAGTGAGATTTCTGGGCTCCTGGGCTTACATTAACCGAACTTGGCAAACTTGTATAAAATGTTCCCAAATGGTAGTTTCAATGGCATTTCCTTTATGATTAATGGAGTCAAACATTGTTTCATAGGTTTATAGATCAGTAGTGTTTCCTTTTTAAATTAAATTCCCATTTATCTCTTTTGCCCATTTTTAATTGGTTGTCTTCTTTACAGTTTTGTACAGGAATTATTCATATACCCTATTAATCTTTTGTTTGATTACATGTGTTGCAAATACTTTTTATTCTGTGGCTTCTAATTTCACCCTTTTTATGACATCTGGTACTAAAATAACTTTTTCTTATTTTTATTTATGGAGAGCCACTTGTACCACATTATATATTGTAACAATTACAGCTTCATTTTATTTTTATTTTTTTTTAGATTTTATTTATTTGTTTTTAGAGAGAGGGGAAGGGAGGGAGAAAGAGAGGGAGAGAAACGTCAATGTGTGGTTGCCTCTCACGTTGCCCCCACTGGGGACCTGCCCTGCAAGCCTGGCTTGTGCCCTGACTGGGAATTGAACAGGTGACCCTTTGGTTCGCAGCCCTTGCTCAATCCACTGAGCTACACCAGCCAGGGTTACAGCTTCATTTTGGATCAAGATGTGAGTGTGTGTATGGTGTGTGTCCTAGACTCCTTATTCTCAATGATATATCTATCTCGGAGTCAATACAACACTATCTTGATAAGTGGAACCTCGATAAGCCATTAAGCAAAGAAGTTCCACTTAATTCTTCTTCAGGGAGGTCACTTTTAATTTTTGGTCCTTTACTTCTGAATATGCTTTCTATAATCAGCATGTCAAGTTTTATGAAAAAAGAAAGAAAAACATTGCAGTTTTTATTTCAGTTGTATGGAATCTGGTTCAATTATCTATTAAATATTCACCTAACATTTAGGGTTTATTCTAAAATGTAGATGCTTAAAATATCCATTTATTATAGCTCACAATTTTGTGGTCCAGAGATTTAAGCAGGATGTAATTGGTTTTTCTGTTCCACGTGGCTTTGTTCAGCTTATGGAGATAGGCTGTCAGGAGGGTCCAGGATGGCTTCACGCCAATGTCCGTCATCATAGTGCGGATCCAGAAAGGCTGGATTTAGCTATTGCCATTAACAAAAGTGCCTGTGTTGGACTTCCACAGGAGAGGTTGCAGATAATAGAATTTACATGGTAGATCGGGACATCTAGACAAAGGAGTCCAAGAGAAAAGCAGTGGAAACTATGAGTTTTTGAAATCCTGGGCCCAGAAGCTGCCTTAGGGTCTCTTCCACTGCACTTGATCAGTCCAAGAAGTCACAAGGCTGACCCAGATTTAAAGTGAGACTACGGTCCTCACTTCTCCATAGAAACAGCATCAAAGAATGTGGGGCCATTTTTAATCTGCCGCACATTTAAAGATTGAGAATTGGCATGTTTTTGACATTGAGTTGTCCTGTCTGTGAAGATGGCAGCAATGGGCTAAATGTCTATGTCCCCCCAGAATTCATACACTGAAACCCTAATACCAATGTGATGGTATTTGGGGTAGGGTTTTTGAAAGGTGATTAAGTCATAAGGATAGAGCCCTAATAAATGGAATTACTGCTCTTAGAAGATGCCAGGAAACTAACTAGCTTTCTTATCACCATCTAAGAACGTAAGAAGTAAGCACTCTGCACCAATAGTTTGATGGTTGCTGTTGCTCTTGTTATTATTTGTTTTACTTCTGTATAGATAGGGTATTTAATACCTTAAAAGTGGGTGATGTTCTTTTAGAGAAAAAGTATGTGCAGAATAGACTTCTGAATTGGACCAAACTTATAAAACTTTCTCTTTCCTTGTCCCAGTTACCAGATTCCCTTATGTCTAGGTCCTAGGCTACTTGCAAAATGGAGAGTTCTCAGCTGCCACTATCATTGCCTCTTTTCCGAAGTATCACCTGCAGTTTGAGCCTTCCCCATGGTGAGGGCTGACCAGTGGTACAACCTCACCTCAACCATCATGATGGGAACTGGAACAGGTCCAGGCTCCACTAGACTCATGAAAGTTTCCTGCACTGTGTCTGGACTCAGGTGAATCACAGCACAGTTGAGGTGTGGGGTTTCGTAGGAGGAGCACAGCACAATAAGCCAGAGATGTGGGCAATTGAATATCCCCTTGGAAAAATGTTTACGAATAAGAGGAAAAAAATAGAATAGCACTCCTAGATGCCTCTTCCTCTTCATCGATGGGCTGCTGCAAGATGAAAAGGTCCTAGCAGTTCTGCACAGAAGCATCTGCTATGGCTGAGTACCCAGCTGTGAGCATGGGGGGCTGTGCTCAGCTTGGTAAAACATTTCCTAGTTTGCTTTCCTGTGTTCTCTACTTCACTTGCTCTTTTACCCTTATTCTTTTTTTTTTTTAATTTTATTTATTTATGTTTGGAGAGGGAAGGGAGGGAGATAGAGAGAGAGAGAGAAACATCAATGTGCTGTTGCTGGGGGTTATGGCCTACAACCCAGGAATGTACCCTGGCTGGGAATCGAACCTGCAACACTTTGGTTCGCAAGCCTGCGCTCAATCCACTGAGCTATGCCAGCCAGGGCTCCCCTTATTCTTTTGGCTCTAGAATTGTACCCATCAATACCTGGGGTGGAAGCTTTGTTTCGGCCACTGTGTTTAGGGACACCATAAGTCAAAAATAGTTGGAGGAAGCGGTAGAGAGTAGATGGTGGATATTAAGAATATTAAATGTAACAGAAAGTCTTATAGGGATGAAGGGAAACAAGATATTTAGTATGTTGATTAAAAATTCTTCAGTGACATTTGAGAGGGCTGTTTTAATGTTAGATATTAAAGAAAGAAGTGGTTCAATATGTAAGAACCTAATTTGCTTAACCTTAAAAGAATCCTACCTTAAATCATTCAGGAAATTTATCTACACTCTATTGCTTTTTCTTAAATAGTAGAAAATTATATTTTTCATGAAAATGAAGCTTACCTAATGTGAAAAGCATTTATTATCTTTGTATTTATGTTTTATTTCCAAGGTAACTTTTATTTTGTTTAAACACACACATGCATACAAATAAAGAGCATATGATTATACTCAACCAATATATGTATATTACATACATAAACATTCATGTGTATATGATAGTAACTAGTTCATCTACAAATGATGTTCAAATTTTCCTCAAAAGTAGAAAAACAAGGTTAAACCTCAAATTTATTTAAACAAGCAACACATTTCTTGATTGTCCCAAAATAATGAAGTCCAACAGTCATGTTTTATCCAACATTTTCAATATTAAATTAAATCATTTTAACAATCATTGTAAATAATGTCACTGGTGTGCAATAAGAAGCATGTGTACGTTCCCTTGGTGCATATTAAGGACAGAGCTAGTGATGGTAATAGCCAACACACGTGAACCTAGCCTTCTCCACACAGCACGTGCTGGTCTGCAGCCACAGCTGGGTTTTGCAGAGCCTCGCACTATTTGTTCCTCTGCCTCGTGTTCTCTTCACAGCCCTTACTCTCAATCACCCAGCACTGAGTGCCAGATGCCAGGGTAAGCTGTCTGCTGCTGCTGTTTCTGCTAGCCACTCACATCTCTTCCCTGACTTCGAAGCCGTACTTCAAGTGTGCCTGTGAACCAATTCTCTCCAACCTCTTTCATGTCATGACACAACTGCTCATGTAACAGTTACCAGGTTGTCTTGTTGTCGTCTGCCCTCTACACTTGTCCTGCCCCCACTCTTGGGGTAACTGCATTTTACTTGATATTAAATATGAAATAACTGTCCTTTCCTTTCATATAGTACTTTATATTACACAAGGCGCTTTGAAATATTTTATTATTATTTTTTAGTTTGGCTCTCACAAATTTGTAATGTGAACAGGAAATAGAGCAGTTTTTAACGTCTATTAAATTGGCAGCCAGACACTGTGGTAGGTAATTTCTATGTATTATGACATCATATTGAATTTAGTCTTCTCAGCACATCATCCCCCAGTGAACTAGCAAAGAGCCAGGAGAATAATAAGACTTACCTAAGTTTGCACAGTCCAGAGCTAGAACCTGGATGTTTGGTTACCAACTCAGCACTTTCCCACTACTCCAGACCATATTCTGTGTCCTGTAGGTGATTTGCTTAAACAAGCCAGTTATAAAACTTACATCATTGATTTGCGTAACAATTTGCATGCCTTTTCTGCAGTATTATCACAATACCTTGTTGTTATTTTGGGAAGACCTATACCCTTCTTCGAGATTTGGAGTACAGTTTTTTATTTTATTTTTTTTTTACCCTCAACAGAGGACTTTTGTTTCCACTGCTTTTAGAGAGAGAGGAAGGGGGGAGATAAAAAAAAAAAAAAAAAAAAAAAAAAAAAAAAAAAAAAAACATTGATGTGAGAGAGAAGTATGGATTAATTGCCTCCGGTACATTTACAGACCAGGGATCAGCACCCAGACTGGTGATGGGGAATCCTATGCATCCAGACTGGGGGTTGCACAAGCCTATGGCTGGAGTAGGAGTTGAACCTGTAACCTAGGCATGTGCCCTGACCAGGAGTCAAATTTATAACCTTTCTATTATGGGAAGATGCTCCAACCAACTGAGCTACACCAGCTAAGGTTGCACTATATTATTGTTAACTTTTTATCTGTAGTATTTAGAATGTACAGAATGTGTGTTTGATAAGTTAATGAAGGAATGACTATGACTGAGGACAGCACATAATCAACATTCTTTTATTTAGGAGGGAAATTTAAAGCCACGTTGACAATCCTCTTTTTAAAAAAGAATATACTTGTCTTTGTACTTATATGAGTCAAATCAGGACATAAAAACTACCCAGCAATTTGAAATGTGAAAGTTTAATGTAAAGAATTATTGACTGTACAGGGGATTGGAGTAAGGAGAGATTGGCAAGTAAGAAGTAGGGGGGAACATCTAAAGAACATAGGAAGAACTGATTATAAGAAGCAGACATTATCCCCAGAAAGATGTCCTTCTCTTCCCTGACCCAGGGCTGACATCAAGACCTTTCTGCAGAGGACAAGGTTATGGCTCACTGGTGAGAGAGAAATCTCTGTGGCCCCACACCAACAGGACTTGGTGGAAATGTGCCCTCTGGAACACACAGGAGATTGGCCCTCCGGGGTAAGTGTTGCCTGGGAGATGGCTTAACCAGAGACACTCAGCAACAAACCCTTGGAAAGGAAGTGAACCAGCAACTTCTGGAACCTGAGTATTGCTGGTCTCCATGCAGTACAGGAGCTGGGCATTGGGGAAGCTGATGGGACCTGGTACTGGACAACCCACTCACACTTAAGGGTGTGGTGCTGGAAAAGTCAAAAACTTCCTAGTGAGTACACCCACCAAGAAAGAAAACCCTTTCCTCCTTTAGCATCTCTCCATTGCACTCTACTGGCGAAGCTAGCATGATGCAGCTGGCAAGGAATTAAAATAAAAACAATTAGAAAGGCCCAAATCCATTTTCACTAAACAGGCAAAAAGGGTGAATTTGGAGCTAAGAGGCAATAAATTGATAATTAGTACAGTCTTTTTATATCATTTTGAAATATCATCATATCTTGTTGCCATAATAGCATAATGAAGTGATGTATTGTTATCCTCACTATTAAAAATGGGGGGAATGATTTCTACTTTATTATATTAGCTCTGATACAGATTATTCATCAAAATTATTGAAAGGAAAGTTATGAGATATGGATTCAAGGAAATAAATATGAGAGACCTAGTATTCTGGTTAGTTTCTTAAGGACTTTAAAAAAACATACTTGTTATTCAGAAAACTCAAAATATGTTTATTACTAAATATGTCTTCTAGCCAAAAACAGGTTTATTTAGATTGGGTTAATTTAGATTTTTTTTTTTTACTTTCTTGTTAATGAACGCATCAGAGATGCTTTGGGATTAGGGGTATGTCAAGTCAGCCAAATCAGTTAGGTGACTGGCAGAGTTTAGCATATCAATAGGCCACGTGTTCTGTGGCTACACCTCTAAGATTGATATGTTGTTCTTTTCACCTTTCTTGTAATTGACATAAAACATGTCTGTAATACCACTTTGTTCCCTGAAGTCGTATAACAACCACATCAACATTTGGTGACTTATGCTACTTGGGATCTCTTCCAGAAGGGAGCAAATTAAAATGTTTGCAACTAATGGAAAGGGATGTGCTACAATTTGCATATGGGTTGAGTCAGATAAACCTAATTCAGAGAAAGGGATATGGAACTGAACATGTGACTTTAGAAAATTGACTGATACTCTCCGAGTTTTCTCATGGATGAAAAAATAACACTTCAGGGTTTCATTATGATGTACACATGAAATAACTTATGTGAGGCCTTTGTAGATTGACTGTGAGGTGGTGCCACCTAAATAAATGGAATTATATGTATATTTTGTCATCCTACTTTTGGAATGCTTGAAATCCCCCCTATCTCTCTATCTCTACACATATATGTGTATAGTAGATAGATATAATTATATATGCATGTACAGTTGACCCTTGAACAACATGCTATTGAACTGTGCAGGTCCACTTCTAAGTAGATTTTTTCCAAAGAATACTACAAATGCATGTTTTCCTTCCCTGTGATTTTCTCAATAATATTTTCTTTTCTCTAGATTACTTTATTATAAGAATATAGTATACAATACATTTAACATACAAAATATGGGTTAGTCGGCTGTTTTTGCTATTTGTAAGGTGTTTGATCAACATTAGACTCTTACTAGTTAAGCCTGGAGAAGTCAAAAGTTATACCCAGATTTTAAGCTGTGTGGGCTCACATGGGGGATTGGAGCCCCAACCCCTGTGTTGTTCAAAGGTCAACTGTATATACAATCTTATATAAATTGCTCCCTACCTGCCTGGTTTTCACCTCATTTCACTCAGCACTCCCAATCACTCATTTTTTTTTCAGTTACCAGACTGACTTCCTATTTATTCACATATATAGTTCATCCTCTCCTTTAGGCTTTTTCTTTGCTTGTTTCATCTCCCTGAAATGTTTACACACCAGGAAATCCCAGGGCTGGCCCCTTCCTTGTTATTCATATTTAAAGTCAAAGACTGACTCTTCAAAAGCATCTCCTCTGACAGTTCTACCTGACCTAGCTCTCCCTTACTCACCAGTCACCCTATATTTAATCACTTTTATTTCCTTCAGAGCAGTTACCACTATCTGGGATTATTCCATTTGCCTATTTGTTCACCATTAAAAATATCTGCCTTTCCCACTAAAATGTTATGTCTCATTTGTTGTTGTAGTCACAATATCTAGAAGAATAGGTGTCATAAAATAAACAGTTGCGAAAAATATCTCAAATAGTGGAGGATTAAGACAATCCTTGGAATCTTGGAGAATTTTTTATGGTGATTCTTAAAGAAAAAGCCCATTTGGATGGCTACTAAAGAATCTGTGGAGAGTTATGAGTTTATGGGAAAATGAGACACATCTACCCACTGAAAGTTCTCAGTTTAAATAGGTAGAAATGCAAAATATCATCAAAAGTGAACTAGCCACTCCTTTATTGGTTATCTATTGCTAGCTAGCAAGCCTTCCACAAATTTAGTAATTTTGAACAGCAAAAACTGTATTATTTTTCATAAGCCTGTGAGTTGGCTAGGTTGTAATGCGTGATCCCATGGTGCACATTACACAGGATACAAATAAGGCTTTCATCTTCAGGGAGGCTAGCAGAGTTCTTCATATGGCCTCTGACAGTATTTTGACAGAATGAGCCCGAACATGAAAGTCTCAGCCCACATCACAGTTGCTGATATATCTCTTTAGCCAAAAAACTCTCATGACTGACCGTGCACAGGACCCACAAAGATATGGACATCAGGAAGTGTGACTACACAAGGCAGAGGAAATGCAACCAGTGGTTTCTCCTGGCCTCGCATCTTCTAACATGGAGTGTATATACCACTGGGTCTGGAATGACACATTCTTGCTAAGCCACTGTCTTTTTTATTTTCAGGGTTATGTCACCATTCCAGAAAAATTTATACTGTATAATCTATGTGCTTCCATTTAAGGAGATGACTTATATATTAGGTTCTCTAAGTTCTTAAAACAAACAAACAAACAAACAAACATACTCTTAGTGAAACTCTTATCCCAGGGAGTCAGGAATAAAGGAGGAAAAACAAGGGGGTATTCAGTGGTGCAGGGCTTTTGGAGAAGAACTCTGCCTCCTGTTCTTCAACACCTGGAAAACATACTGCTCACATTTGTATTCCATACAATTATAGTAGGTATATGGACTATATACTGAAGATAAATTGTATACTGTTGCAAATTGGCAAGTTTCCCATGATTAAAATGAATAGTCAATCATCTGCACAATGATAAATGGCATATTGAATATTGTGAAAGTATTTTTTTCCAAGTTAAGATTTATTTTTGGTCAATTTATTAAGGGGGTTAAGTGTCTAATGTATGTACCAGGTATAATAAACAATAATAGCCCCTGGTCTCAGGATCTTACAGTCTAGTTTCTTGGCCATAAATGGGAAAGATGAGCGATTAGGACAAAATAGAGAAGGAGGACACCCAGGTCTTTCTAAGAACTGTGGTGGGAAGAGGGAGTTGTTGAAAGAGGTAGTCTCTGAGCAATGTCACACACCGCTCTTATTACTCTTTGTTGATGTCTTTCATGGCTTCCACTCCTTACTGACTGTTCCCTGAAAACTCAACAGTTCTTTCCTTTTTTTTTCCAAATGCAATGCTGTTTCATTTTATACCCTCTTTGATTTGTTCATTGCATTTGACTATTAATCTTAACTTCAATTTTAAAAATAAAGTTTTATTCCATTTTTTTCTGTCAGAGTGTGTACCTGTGTTTTTTCTTCTTTTCTGGTCAATACTCTTATGACTTGTCTTGCTCCCTATACCCCTCAACTAAGTGTACCCAAGGGGAATCCTTATTCTTTTCTCCTTTATCTTCACTCTTGTGTCCTGTTTATATTCCAGTTTATTATTGGTAATTGTTGACATCCTACAATATATAGTAATTATTTCTGTCATCACACTTGGAGCAAGCACCGTAACATTCCAGATTCGTGGATACCTAGGGCAATTTATTGAATACCTATTTCTTTGGAAGAAACATTTAGAAGAAATACACTTCAGAATAATCTACTTAGGAGATATTTAAGAGGTTTACGGGTTTAAGATCAATTCCCACTTAGCCAACAGTTCCTGTAGCCATAAGCTCCCAAACTCCTAATTTTCCTATGTGCCCAACTAGCTTCTTCTACTGGACTCAAAATATCTAATGTAAACTTAGCACTCAGTACATATTCTATGAATTTATGAGCTCTATTTCTCTCCATGCTGCTGTTCCACTCAACAGGTGACAATGACTTCCTAGTATTTATGGGCATTTTTATGACTTTTAAATTCCTCTGGGATATAATCTCAATATGTGTACTTTTCTTATCAGTCTCAATATAGTCCCTTTAATAGTCTGTCTGGTTCCCTTTTCTGCATTTTATGGATCGCATGCTCGTTCTACATTATCTTTCATATGCAGCGTGTGCCCCATCCACTAGCCTCTTTTTATCATTTATTCCTTAAAAGGGCAAAAACAATTGCTAACCTTTATTAAATATTTACAAGAGCCTTAATATCTCAGCACCTTTAATCCCTGAAACAACTTTATGAGGTAGGTACTTTATTTTTCCTGCTTTATTGACCAGGAAATTGAGACAAAAGAGGTTTGATGACCAGTCCAAGGTTACCCAGAAAATACAACAGAGCTAGCATGACCTTAGACAAGAATATGTCAAAACCCTTTACTTTCTCCCACTGTGCTCCTAGCCTTCAAAGGTCACCCCAAAGCCCACCTTCCCTTTGAACTTTTGCTCACATGAGTGTGGTCTCCTTTTCTTCTTCTGTCCCAAGCTTAAGGGGCTCTGTATATCTCATAGGCTAAAACTAACCATGTAATTCCTTGGTTGTTAATACAACTCCACCAGTGTAGAGTCTTGATCCCACAATATATTTCTGAACAAAATTAAGTCTACAAGAATCACCTTAAATCTGTGAGAAAGTTAGCAAGGAGGGGTCCGGAAGGGACCCAGTTGTATGTGAACATAATGTACCTATTGACTGTCAGTACTACTGGTCAAGATTAGTAATGTCAAAAAGTTCATATAAGGGTAGGAAGACTTTCTGTCACTAGGGCCCAATTTAGATGATTTCCTCATAGAGTCTCCATTGTTAGTGTGACACACCATTGTAGCATTCAGTATTGTGCTCCCGGTCAATGTTCTGCAGTGAACTATAACATTAAAATGTTGTGTAAATTCTGTCTTTCCTTTTCCACCCTCTTTCTATCACCTGGTTGACTGACATGGTTTATGAGATCTGTTTTCATGTACTTTTCCCATACAGGCTTCCTTGAACCGGCCTCTTGTTTGCTTCTGGCTGCCGTTCTGGGACTCTTCCCCAGTGTCCCCCTCTTTCTGCCCATGCCCTTCATTGCTAGATGCTCACTTCCAGCACAGCTCTGACCTTTCCTCAAGCAGTGCTCAGATGCTTTGCTGGAAAAGCAAGAGCTTATGTGACAATCAAATCTCCCACAGATTTTCAAATGAGTATAGGCAGGAGATGTTGGTTAGCTCTGTGATTGTTACTTCAGGCAGCTGTCTCAACTACACCAGAAGCCCCTTTAGAATAGTGGGGGGAAGCCTCATTTGCTTACCTGGACTCTCTGCACTTATCCCAGGGATTTTCAACCCTTTTCATCTCACGGCACATATAAACTAATTACTAAAATTCTGTGGCAGACCAAAAAATATATGTTTTGCCAATCTGACCAAAAAAAGGTACAATTTTGATTCATTCACACCCAATGTCTATTGTTATGTTGGCAGTTGCCTTTTTTTTTAATTGACAGTCTAAGGGAAAACAGGTCAGTGTCCCTGACTAAACAAATAGTCAGGTGCTGCATGTTTTAAAAATTCTTTTGGTGCACTGGCTGAGAATCACTGACCTAGTCCATAATAGACATTTAATAAACGCATAGTGGTATAAAAATGTAGAGTAAAAATTATTTGATTTCGTCAGTGCAAGAACAATTATTCCTTTAGTTTGACAGAAGATTGAAAAAAAACAGCATCCCTTTTCAAACCATTAATGAGGTTGGACTCATTGACCAGACAGTCTTTGAGGTTCCTTATGTTGGAAATTTTGGAGCCTGAGAAAGCCTATTTTTTTTACCTTAAGTACATAAATATTTCCCTGGCTGGTGTGTCACAGTGGACGGAGCACCAGCCAGTAAACAAAAGGGTTGCTGGTTTGATTCCCAGTCAGGGCACATGCCTGAGTTACGGGCTAAGTCCCCAGTAGAGGACATGTGAAAGGCAACCATACACTGCTGTTTCTCTCCCTTTCTACCTCCCTGCCCCTCTGTTTAAAAAACAAATAAATAAAATGTTTTTTAAAATTTTTAAAAAATGAATTGAAAATTTAAAAATACATATAAATATTTTATAGTGAGCCTAGAAGTGTTACTAAAAGTTATAATTAAATAACATTATGAAATATACCCTTAAATATTCACAGAATATTTAGACCAATAGGAGGTAAATACAAATAGTTTTCATCTCAAGAATGATGTCCATGTTCCTTAACTTTCCCCAAGATAAGAGGTAAAGAATATCGTCGAAGGATACAGGTTTTTAGAGTCGGAAATTGGCTTAAATCCTGCCTCCTTCCCTTAGTAACTGTAAGTTTTGCTGAGGGGCCACAGGGATCTTCCTGTGACCCTGCTGCTGCATACAGAATATAAGAATGACAACATCCATCTGACAGGCTGTTGTAAAGATCAAATTGGATAACATATATGAAGCAGTTAGCACAATCTGTGCCAAAAAATTAGGGCCTGTTAATTGCTAGTTATTATTAGAATTAATATTTTCTCTAGGAAAACTCAAATTAAACTAGCCTTTCTTAAGTCCATACGCAGGAATTGACTTCTGATCCTGACAGCCTTTACTTGAGTTCTTTTTCTTTCCGGTCCGGCTGTATAAGAAGTGTTGGAGATTTATTAGCTCTTTTATGAGTAGTCCAGCCCTGTTTAGCATGCTTTCCCAGGAAGGAAATTGTATTTAATTTCATTTGTCTCTGTATACAAAATATATGTATTTTGTTTCCTTCAAACCAAAATGACTTTTTATATTTTTTTAGTGTACATATGTATGTGCCTGTGTTTTGTTATTGTTACTGTTGTTCAATTTCAGCGAGATATACATTCTTCTTCTGAAAATGTTCTATTAGAATGGTAGATCCGATTTGACTTAAGTAACTTTAGGATAATTTTATGATTTGTTTTTCATTGTCCCCTTCCCTTTCCCTCTCCATCAATATTGTCAAACAGAAATCCTTCCTTGGATGCAAACTGACACTTCTACATAGCCACACAGTGGTCAGCTAAGTTCCATCAGCTAAGTTCTCTGTGAACTTGTGCAGGTGTTCATTACACATCTACAGCCTTAGTGTTCTCTCTGGAAGTGATTTCAGAAACCACTGAAGGAATGGAAATATCATTCCTGCTTTTAAAGAGGTTGTGATTTATTTAAGGCGACCACATTGACAGCAACGCATGATTAACTCACGCATCCCTGTAATAAACCTGTATTGCAGAGTAAGTATATTCATTAATATTCTTCTTTGTCATCATTTTGGGAGATGAGTCTTTGCACCCCCAGATGAGGACTGTGGGTGGACATTCTTCTTGGAAATGTCTCATGCCCATTACAGAGATATAAATTAATTAAATTAATTTGTGTATTTATTCAGCAAATATACATCAAGCCTCTCTAGGGCTTGTCCCAGGAGAAACTTTGTGCCACATCATAGTTACACTTATTCTATGACAACTATTTTTTTCCAACTTCTCACTTCTTCAGAGGAGAAGGGAAGCCCTCCTACAGACTCTAGCATCATTTTGTCTCTCAACTCAATGCTATTTCTCTGGAAAGGTTTCCCTAACAGCCACCCACACCTTTTATGAGATCGGGGGTAGGTTTTCCATCTGGAAGTCATGACACTGTACTTGCTCCTGACACTCCATGGTAAAGTCTGCTTATGAATCTGTGTCCTTCACCAGGCTTTAAAACTGTTTTGAAGAGTTTCTGTGTACCTATGATCCTTGTATTCCCAGTGCCTAGCACAGGGCCCAGAATGTAGTAAGCTTCCAAGATGCCTGACAAATCATACTAGGTGATGCTTTTGTCTCTCTGAATATAGGTTCTGTGTCAAGCATTACCCTTTCTTTATACAAGTACTGTAGATAACAGTTAAGGCCAGCATTCACCTAAACTGCATCTAAAGTCACCAAGAAGTTCAAAATCATGTAATCTGGCTATAGAATACGTATTCATGTCTTAGAATTCAAAGTCCACTTTACCACTCTAAAGTTAATTCCTTGGTTTTAGGCTGTTTTATTTTCTCACTTGATACACCTGAATAGGGGTACCCCCGTATGCTTTGATAACTTCAAGAGAGAATGACACAAAATTCTTATTTTTATATAATTGAAAATAATGGCACTTTTTCCCCTTTCCTAACTAAAGTAGAGCTTTTTAATACTTTTATGAGAAGTCTCTCTTTGTGCTTATTCAGTTTTTGATCCTGTCAGTGACTGAAGGTGAAAACCACATCTATTTCTTTGTGTGGTTGTGTCTGAGAGACTCGTGTATACCGCTTATGCTAACAATGGAATCAATATTTTATTTTAAGTTTACCCTTATGTCATTTTGGATGATGTTCTCACACATCTTAACTGATAAAGAGTGAAAATATTGGACAGTTTTTAAATATCTCTATCAGCTTAAAGTTTGCAAATGCTGATCCTGAGGCTGGAAGAAAAAAAAAAAACTGTTTTCCACATTTTGTCTCTGTTGTTAAAAACCCCACCCCCTGCCCTTTTTAATCCCAGAGGTGCCAAAGAGTCCGATTTTAAGGACAAAAAGAAAAACTGACTTGTTTTCTCTGGTTTTTTGGCTGTGACTTTAACCGTTTCTTTGTTTTATTGTAATCGGATACATTGGCATGAAAGTAGAAGTGGATTCCAAGAAGTATATTCTGGGCTTTTTATTGGCATATCAAACAGGGAATCATTCAGGCCATACATTAGCAAGCAGCCAAGTAATTAATAATAACACACGTGGAAGAAAATGAATGTTTTGGTTGAGAAGGAGAATGAGAAGTCAGACAAAGCCCTGGGCTTCTTGTCCTTGCCCTCAGCAGCAGCAAAAATAATGTTATGAATAGCATTTAACTTGAATTTGCAGCAAACTGCTGCTTTTATCATAAACAATTGCCAGATGGTATACATTATCTTTCTTTTTTCTCCTTTCACAAAAGCAGCATTAATTGCAGAGCAGCCCAGGGCTCCACTCAGCTCATCAGTGTGATAACACTTCATGACCCTGATTAGCCGTCAGTCTACTCAATTAAAAAGATCATTTAGACATTCACCCAATCATTTGCCTATCGAGCCACCTGGGCCTCAACCAGGGGCTCCATTTTTAACATTCTCCTGCCCTCTCTCATCTTGCCTAGCTTTTTTACATATCTCCAAAAGACGTAATTGAATTAAATAAAGCATCTCAGGGGCAGCTGCAACATCTGCTGTTTGTGGTATGTCAAGCCTTCAGCATTAAAAACAGTTACATATGCTCCAAATTAGCAGGTCGCAGAGATGAAACAGTCGATGATAGTGTTTTTGTGCCAGCGTGAGAAGCAGCTCACAGCTGTGTGCAATTTACAATTAAAGGCTTTATCAGAGCTCAATTGTACTAGTGAATCAAGTGGTGAGAGGTCAGTTAGTGAATTAGACCAATTAGAGCTTGTACAGTTAAATTATCTGTCTTATTACCTACTGATAAACAGCCTTGTCATATCTTTACTGGAATGATGAAGCCGAATGGGCTTTATGAAGTGATAATACACGTTCACTATAGTGGAACTTAGTGGTTTGTGAATCCAAAATCTATAGTAACAAAACCAATTTATAGGAGCTTTAAAAGCAGCTATAAAACAGAGAACTTGGAATTGGTTAAAACACTGACATTGGTTATATCTACTTGCAAATTGATCTCCAAGGACAAGGTTTAAAAATCATTTTGCAGCAGAATGATATATACATCCCCAAACTTTATTTTTATTTAATATCAATTTTTTTATTTTAAGAAATGACTTCAATACAAGCAAAGGTGAGAACAAAACTGTGTCTGACAAATTTAATGACCATTTAAAAACATTCCATAAAGAGCAAATAGTTTCATGGATGCAGTGATTTATCTTTTTGGGGAATACAAATTCATCAATTATTCTGATAATCAGAAAAAGTATGCATAGTTCAGAAGCTGTAAAACTTACATGTGGACAAGCCACACCCATTTTATGCTTCTGTAGAGCAACGATGGGAGTCAATGAAGAAAAGACTGTGTTTAAGTATTCTATGGTAAAACCATCAGTGAACTGTTTGTATTATGACCTTCCTTTGAATAAATGCTCATCTTTTATCTGCTTATACAATCTCATGTTAGCAGATAATAAGAAGTTTTCATCAATATTAGTGTCACTGACTGGGGACATCATTGATATCAATCAGACCGAAAAGCTAGACCCAGATTCATTCTGGATGATACACCTTAACTAGCATGTATGTATGTCTCTTAGCATACATTTTCCTAAAAAAAAAACAATTCAAATTTTCAATATTGGAAAAAAATCTCAGGAGACACATTTTAAATGCTATTTGTGAATTGATTCACTATTTTCTTAAAACATTTAAAAATTATTTATTAATTTTATTAATTTAACTTTATTTTTAAAGATATAGAAACAGTTATATTTCTCAAAAAATAGTAGAGGGTTTTGCTTTGTAACATTTCCTTTTGGGAACAAAATTTACTAAACCTAATATTAAGTATTATAATAAACATGTTCAATAATATACATGAGACAAAAATATACATCCTTCCTTAAATTATTCCAAAGTTATTTATAATTAAGAACCAATATCCTACCTGTAAATATGTTCACAGAGAAACATAATCAATTCTGTCCTCTATGATATTAAAAAACATTTTTTTTAATTTTAAGTAAATCTGTGAATATATTGTAATGCTAGCAAAATTATCAACATATTTTACTAAAATGTATTGGAATAACATCACAATTTATTTAGAGAAAAATTATAATAAAAGATCATCAAATCAATTTTGAAAAATGAAATTGAGGAGCATATTTAATTGCAACAAAAGTGAAAATGGTGTATACCTGGAGGAGGCATAGGTAGGTCAAAGAATAAAATTTAAAAGTACCAAGTCAGATGGAAGATAATTTAAATATTTTATTATAAGAGAATTTGATCTTTCAAATTCATGGAAAATTATAATTTTAATTTGTTATTAGAAAAATGACAATTTTAAAAACAATTTTAGAACTATATTTGAACAAAAATGTTTGTGTAAGAATTTAAATATTAAAAAGGAAATGATAAAATCACTAGAAGAAAACATAGAGGTGTTAAATATTCTGGGTTAGGTTAGAGAGTGTCTTTCCAAGTATGACAGTAAAAGGAGACATATTTTAAGAAAATAGATTGGGATACAAAAAATATACTCATATTTTCACAATAAAAATTTTTGAATAGGCATAAAAGCAATGAGAAGTGGAAAGTAGTCTTAAAAACATACAGCAGTCAGCTTTTCAATATCGTTAACATAAAGAAATGCACTGTAAGTCATATAAATTTACTATTGAAAAAATAAGGTAATGGAAACAATAATAATTTGGAATAAATTCATACATAAACACATTAAAAAGTAAGTAAAATACTTTCACTAATAACCATAGAAATGAAAATTAGGACAAAGATTAGATGACATATTTTACTTAATATAAGACTCACTGACTGATTTCATGAAAATCTATGTCCTGAATCAGTAGAGAAAACCTGCCACCACAGAGGAAAAAGAAGGCAGGTTTATAATAAGCTGCAAAAGAACAGCTATTCTATTACTAAAAATGGTGCCAAGTGCATGGCATATATTACCTCTCCCTCACAATTCAAAAAAAAAATAGGTACTAATAATTGGTCTCCACATAAATGTGGAAACTGAGATTCTAAATGGTTAAATGGTAGCTTGTCCAAGATCACACAGCTAGCAAGTAACAAAGCTAGTCAAATTAAGTATCAAGGCCCTTTCCAAAATAACATGCACATTTAAATGGTACAATGTTCACTCTGTACAGCATGTTTGTCTAAGCACTAAGCTGGACATCGGAAACTAATACAAAATAATATTGAATATAAGCTGCAATTGAAAATGTAAAGATTGCATCAAGTACAATACTTAAAAATAAATAAACTGTACAGTGTACAAAAGTGACTTTCACACTGCCTACTACACACTGTCAAAATTCATTTTAGAAAAATTTTGTGTGACACTTCTAAGATGACTGAACTCCTCTGAAAGGGTATTAGGATTACATACACTAGTTCAAACTAAAACAACAACAATAACAACATCAATATAATTCTTTGATTTTCAGGGGTATTTTTTTAACATCCAGTGAAGAAATCGCAATCACATTCATCAAGTCCTGATAAAAACCCGTGTCACTGGGCTCACTCTATGAGGCACTGAACTCATGGTACAGTTAAAACAAAGTCTTGCCCTCATGGACCGAACAGTCTTTGGTGCCATGTAGGAAAAACTCAAATGTTTGTGTTTAGAAAGAGCTGTGTGTGCTCCTTAAAAATCACACACACACAAACACAGGGGAATTAGTTTTCCATGTATGTGTATGCATGTCTATTTTTCTGGGTTGGAAATGGAGATACTTTAATATACAAAGCAAGAACTGACTGTGTTTCAAGACCTATCCCCTATGTCACACATATTCTTTACAACTAAAGACTGGAGACAAGGGTTTGCAAAATAATGCACCAACAATTAATTTTTGTCAAAATGTGATTTTAAGATAGCAAACAATTATCTATGAAAACATTTGAGATTCCTTCTAATGTCTTTTTTGCCTCCTTGAAGAACTTTGGGAAATAAACTCTGTATTGGAAAGATATGCTACAATTGAGCAGTGATTTTCAACCAGTGTGCTGCGAGAATTGTTAAAAGATACAACACCTGACTCTCTAGTCAGGGCACTGGCTTCTCTTCCCTTAGAATTAAAAAAAAAAAAAAGACAACAAACATCACAACAGTACCTGTCTGGTGTGAATGAATCAAAATTACACCTATTATTGTCAGGTTGGTAAAAAAATTAATATATTTTTGCTGTGCTGCAGAGTTTTGGTAATTAGTTCATATGTGCCATGAGATTAAAAAAGGTTGAAAATCACTGCAATAAAGCACAATATAGAAAAATACTCAGGAGCAAAGAGCAAACCAGTGTTAATGTGATGATTCTTTTGTGTTTATTGTCCAATTTATTATAACTACAAAAGTCACTGTTCTGGGCCATTTTAATAATTTGACTCCACCAATAAATTGTTTAAAATTATATTCAATTCTTTAAAATTATTAGTTTGCCTCCAAACGCTTGGCTGGCATAGACAAACTTACTTGTATTTGCTTCTTCAGAGATTCAAGATCAAGGATTCATATTGCACATAAAAAATTAATTCTTGGTCCATTATTATTTTCAGCCTGTGTTAATAATGTATTAGATGGGCTTATTGCATAGATATGGATGTATAGATGGGCATCCTTTGGGTTAGGCTGGTCAGATGTGATTCTGAGATCACTCTTATTCCAAACCAAATCTAATGCTTATTGGCCTAATGTTTTAAGAAATATGACTCAGTTCATAAAAGAGGTTTATTCAAAGTGTACTTATCAAAACATTGCCCTAGAAGAGACTATATTTCTGATATTGATCAAGCCATCTTCCCCTGGAATACAAATGATTAATCCATTATTAAATCTTGTGATATGAGTAAACCACAGGACAACTTTCTTAAAATTAAGTAAGTACAAGTACAATCACATTAAGAAAAAGACATAGAAGTCTCATGTACATCTCCAGGTTTTAGAGGAGGAAAATAGGAAAAAAAATTAAAGCAAAAAATGTGGTAAAATAGTTAGTAACATAAATAACATAATATCTCACCAATGTAAATATAAACAGAACTCAACAGCAGCATTAACAACCATTATTCCTCCCAAATTGAGGGGGCGGGGGTGCATCTTATAGTCTGAAAAATATGGTATGTTTGTTTTCACAGCATATAAAATTAGTATTTTTAACATTTGCACCAGAATAATTATATCCAAAAACACATTTGGTGTATCTACCTTATACAACAGTATTTCCCTTCTTTTGAAAAGATTTAATTTTTTTATTCCAAGAAATAAAGCCACAGATTGAAAATAAAGTACAAGGAAATTTCTGACTTTAATAATAAACCTCTAAAAATTTATTTTAAACACATCATATATAAATAAGTACATTTCTTTTCCCACTGGAGTATTTTTTAATTTCACCAATCTAAAACATAATATTGTAATTATATTTTAAAATTTAAATGCTTCTAATCATCTCTTTTTAGAATTTTAAAGTGTAAATATTATTAGAACATTCACAACTCCTTGTGAAAATAACTCTCTCCTCCAACTGTGTGTTGTGGAGAAAGTCATACATCTCTGAAGGTTAGTCCCTCTGTGTGCTCAGTATCTCCATGAGCCTTCCACACAAGCACAGCAGCACCAAGGAAACGTCTCTGTCCCCTATTGTCCTCTCTTCTTTCTTCTACAGTGTCTATTTCAAATAGATTTTCTTTTCCTAAAAGATTCAAAAATACTAGAACTATAATGACCTTACAATTCTCTCAATAAGTCTTTGTCTCTCACTTCCAGGGATTTACTGATGGTTTATTTTGCCATATAATGCATCATCTCCTATTTATTCTTCAACTATAAACTAAATTAATTTAGAAAGTCTTTAAATCACCCATTTATCAATAATTAACACCCTACTACCATAAGTATTATAGCTATTGGTTATTCAATGGTGGTCAATGACCCACATTCTCTACTTTCACTGAATTTAATCATCTGGTAAGGAAGATAGCAGAGTTTCTATTAGCCAGTATGGAATTTTGTAGAAATACTAGCTTAAAAAACCTGTGCCATCTGTAGACTTCATTTGAGAGGAACTTAACTAGAGTAACCAATAGAATAGTGGTAGGAGTTATGCCTTTGAATCTTGGTCCCTCCCTCACAGCTGTTGCCTGTTTTACTAGCCACGACTGGGCATTCCTTCTATTCCTTTCACTCTAAGATTAAGAATCTACTCCTGTGCAACTTTGTCTATAACAATGGGCTCGGATGTAGTGGTATAAGTGAATGGGTACCAGATTTCCAAAGCAGAGGATCTTCTATAACTCCATTTCTCTCACTAATCACATCCAAAGTACAATGGCCTCCAACAACATGGAGACTTTTAATGCCTGAGCATCACACATTTGACACATCAAGAGCTCTAATCACGCTACCTCACATCCTGAAATATCATTTTCCTTCTTTTCTGATTTATGCCCCAAAACTAATGTTTTGTTTGGGGATATCAAGTTTGACCCTAGCTTTGTACATTTCCTCCTATGTCCATTCTTTCCAGATGTCTTTGTGTGCCTACATTATAGATCACTGTCCATTAGAGGTGTATCTGAAGACTTTGTTTCGGCACTTATTGCATTGTATTAAACAATCCCTTTTGAAAGAGCCCCTCAGAATAAGGACATGTCATTATTTATAATGCCCCCCAATTGTCAATGCCTAGAACAGTAGACTCTCAATAGATATGTGGCCAACTAAAATTAGCATGCATAAATCAACTAGCCTCTGAGTTTTAGCCATGTATTGTAATAATGGGGTCAGTTTCCCCAGTATATGTATTGTGTATCTCTGGGGCTATAACATGGAAAGTTTATACTTAACAAAGTGTGTTTGATGTGCCAGAATTTGAAATTATTCCCTCGATCAGATGTGTTTACTTTTTATAGTCTAAAAATAGGAAATTACTTCCTAGTTTACCTATAGTTTTTACAAATATAGCTGAACCATAATCTTTTATCTAGAATATTTAATTTCTTGTCTCTTTATCTCCCTTCGCTTAGCCAATAGATGATGGAGCTATTCAAGATGAAAAATTTGTTCTCATCAAATTTGCAGGGATTCTTACTGTGACCACACCTGTATTTTCCAGGAAAAGTGGTGTCTTGCTAAATTTGTCAACTTATTCTCTGTATTCTCAGCTTTGACTGGCTTCATTGTCAAGGTGTTCTAGGACAACTATGGACTGCCAACCTTTTTTTTTTTCAAGGATGCCTTTTCAAGAGAAACAGTGAGCCTCTGTCTCAATATGATTGTTTTGTACAGGGATATAAAGTTTTAATTTCAGATATTTGGCAAGTCTAAAAGACATTTTAGAAAGGCAGGATTATAATTACCAATGAGTCTCTCTTTTGCCTTAGGCAGAGAATAAAGTTGTTGAGTCTTTGTGACATTTTATAGCTATATGTCTCCACTATTCCTTTCTTTGTTATTGAATAGCTTAGGTTAATTTTTTGTAAAAAATGAAGCATACACTATATGAAAATTAATATATGTATAGTTATAGTAGAATGTCTTGTTAGTATTTTCACAGGTATGCAAAAATTTTAATTTGATCCAATTTGTAACTTCAGAAATCACTACTGCCCTGGCCAGTTTAACTCAGTTGTTGGAATGCCATCCTGTAGATTGAAAAGTCATGAGTTTGATTCCAGATCAAGGCACATACCCAGGTCTGGGTTTGATCCCCAGTCAGGGCACATATGAGAAAGCAACCAGTTGATGTTTCTGTCTCATATCAATGTTCCTCTCTCTCTCCCTCTCTCTCTCCCTCTCTCTCTCTCTCTCTCTCTCTCTCTCTCTCTCTCTCTCTCTCTCTCTCTCTCTCTCTCCCTCCCCCTGCTCCCCACTAAGGAAGCAATGAAAAAAGTCCTCTGGTGAGGAAAAAAAGGAAATCATTATTTTAATCATACCTTTTATTTTAAAAAATATATTTTTTGACTGTCTGCTATAAGCTATGAATTACTCTGGACACCAAGGACATCAGTGAATAAGTTCCTGCCTTCTCAAAAGTTGCATTCTCATGTGAGAGATTATAAGCAAGTGTCTCCATTGTTAAGAAATCGCACTTGAGAGAATGACAAGTGCTAGGAAGAGAATACTGTTTAAATGGATAAAGTGAGACTAGGGTAAGCTCCCTTTGGGCAGAGGACATCAGAGCACAGTTATGAATAAATAAAAAATAGCAGTTGAAAATTAAAATATTGGGAAAAATAAGTCCTGGTAGAGAAAAACAGCACATGAAAAGGGCCTGAGGGAAGAATGGGTTTGACCTGTGTAAAGAACAGCAAGGAGGCCAGTGTGGCTAGTAAGTGGGTGTGAAGGGGCAGAATTAGAAATGAGATCACAGGGAGGGACAAAGATTGTGTAGATGGTTGTAAGTCTTAGAAAAAAGTTTGGGATTTACTTAAGTAAGATAAAACAGCATTGGAGAATTTTATGTGAGGAAGTATGATATGCTTACATAAGTAAGAGAAATGTGTTTTGACCAGCAACTTTGGCTGATCTAAAGAAAATAGACTCTAACAGTTATAAAAGGAAACCCAATGAGGAGGTTAGATCAGTAGTTTGACAGTAATAAGAGGCCTCAGAATAGGGCAGCAGTGGCATAGGCAGGTGGTAAGAAGTAATGAATCCAATCATATATGTTGCAGATAGAGACCACAACTTCCTGGTGAAAATGAGGAGTAGAATTATACACTTAACTTTTTGGCCTGATTAATTTAATCAAGCATATTAATAGGAGAGGCTAAAAGATAAAAAAGATTTAAGGATGCAAGTAGGCAGGTTCAAGAGTTCTGCTTTGGACATGTTAAGTATTCATAAACATTGCACTGAATACAAAAGTTCATAAGATGTCATCAGAAAGAAACTTCACTTTTCCACGCCACCTCCAACAACTGCTTGTTGAAAGATAACTTCAAGGTTTCTGTCTACCCACTATTTGGATAAAAACTAATGTGACATTTTTAAGACTTTGCTAATCATCCTGAGACATAAAGAGAAATCCTTATTACTTAATACCATGCATTCACGCACTCATGCATGCCTGTACACTATGGAATAACAATTAAAAGCCCTAAATTTCCTCAGACTCATAACTTCTTGCTCGCCCAAACCAGCCCAGCAATGGGAGAATGAATGTGCAGTTAGTTGCCTTCTCTCTTACACCATTCACTCCTCTCTACCCTGGACCAGCTGTGGCTTCTAACATATTCAAGGCAATTGAGAAGCTGTTACAGCAGCCATCAACTCTCTTAAACACACCCTTTGGAAGGCCAACAAGCACCTTTTAAATCTTTCATAAAAGTGAATTAACAGGCATAAAACTGATTTTTGGATGCTTGTTTCACCATTACCGCATGGCTATCTAGCACCTTGCTGTATAACGAAGAGGTCATTGCATTGCTGCCTGTTCTTGGGAGTTCAACAAAACTGAAACTTCACAAGTCCTATTTTAACATCCAGTTGCATCTAGTTTGATATGTGAACAGATAGAAGAGAGAGGTAAAGGCAAGTTTCTTCTGTGACTATTCTATACTTTGCCCTGATGGCAGGCCTTCCCCAGTGCCCACTGGACTTTCTTCAGTGAGCCTCACAACACAAGCAACTAGGAAACACCAGAGTATGTGTAAAGAAATATGATTTCGTTCCTTTTTAGTGCTGTGACTATGGACAGATCAACATTTGTGATCCGATTTCCGCGTTGGTACTCCGGTCCAATAAACCCTGCCTTCCTCAAAACGTTGCTCAGCTCAAACAAGATTAAACCTTTGAAAACACTTTATAACTATGAAGTATTACCAAAATACAAGCATAAGAAATTGTTTCAATCCTTCCACTCGGAGAAGAGGCTTGGTATAGATAGTAACTTTTCTTTTTAAGGATGATTGTTACTTATTTTTTGCCTCGACTCAGTTCTTTACCCAGTTACCAAATAGTGATCTTCATTCACTCTCACATTCTTGTAAGATCATTGTAGCACCATTCATAATCATTAAAACATGTAAAAAGATGTTTCAGCAGAGAAAGTATTGTTTTCAATATGTTACGATATCCAATTGTTCGATCTACCACAGATGAGGAAGGAACTTTTTTTTATTGTTTAGGCTATTACAGTTGTCCCGGTTTTTCCCCCTTTGCCCCCTCCTTCCCAGCCCCCTCCTTCCCACGGTCAATCCTCACACCATTGTTCATGTCCATGGGTGATGCATGTATGTCTTTTTTGCCTAATCCTTTCACCTTCTTTCAACCAGTCCCAACTTCCCACCTCCCCACTTAACAGCTTTCAGTATGTTCCTTGTTTCTGTGCCTCTGATTCTATTTTGCTTGTTAGTTTATTTTGTTCCTTAGATTCCAGTTATAAGTGAGATCACATGATATTTGTCATCTACCGATGGGCACTTAGGCTGTTTCCAAATCTTGGCTATTGTAAATAACACTGCTATGAAGATAGGGGTGCGTATATCCTTTTGAAGCAGTGTTTCAGTATTCTTTGGATAAATTCCCAGAAGTGGCATCTCTGGGGAAAAAGGCAGTTACTGCCTCACACCTGTCAAAATGGCTATTATTGATAAATCAACAAACAACAGGTGCTGATGAGGATGTGGAGAAAAGGGAACCCTAGTTCAGTGTTGATGGGCATGCAGACTGGTGCAGCCACTGTAGGAAACAGGATGGAGTTTCCTCACAAAATTAGGAAGGTATTTGTTCCCACTAGGGACGCAGTAATGTTCAGCTTGTTGTCACTATCTTAAAACATTCAAATTCCATGATTTGTTGCTTGATTATGTTTAATTTGGTAGAGACCTTTAAGGACAAATAACTGCAAACTAAAACATAATTACACATAAGTTAGTGTAAAGGTTTTGAAGACCATGTTTACTTTACATTAATATAACGTGCTCAGTTTGATCCAAGGACCACCCTAAGTGGTCTGTGAGCCATGGTTTCAAACCACTGGCCTAGAGCATTGTAAATTGAGTCTCTCCATGTATTTTAAAATTTTGGTTTCTGTGTGTTTGACCTTATTTCTTCCCTTCCTCTTTTCTAGTCTTCTTAAGATATCTAGATGTAGTCTGACATTTCACTGGGCTGTCACATGACATAGCACAATGTCCACATGGCAGAAGAAGCTCCCATAGTACTTGTAAAGATTCTGCTTGAAGGCAAGAGTCCAGGATACCAACCACTGAATTAATACACTCAGATTTATTTACAAAGTTAATGAGCTACATTTTATAAAAAGAATATTCATCTTCTAACTATACATAATGTTGATTTCAAAAGAAATAACATGTAGAATCACAACTGATGTTCCCATGTGAGAAATTACTCATGCGTATTTTTTCCTCTAACTTGGAACCTCCAATCTCACAAAATTCTGGAGGACCTACTTATTTGTCCCTTCTTAACACTAAAGAGACTAAATCTATTGATCAAAAGCTGTTTAATTTTCTGTTGTTAATTTTGATTCCACATTGCTTTGGTATCTGAGAAATCTTGTTTCTATTTTTAAAGATATTTTCAAGTTTGCAGAATTAGAGGAAACAAACAAAGATTATTTCATGTTCTCCTTACAAGCAATGATTTTAATTGAATGCCAAAGTTATATGCATTTCTTGGTTCACTTTTACAGCGCAGATATCAATAAATACATTATTTTTCCTAAAGATATAAAGAATAAAAATGTATATGAGGCATAAACTTATTTTCCTCTGAGTATTCCTGAGATTGTTCAAAAGGTACTCATACTCAGTACTTTATATGCATCCTTCCAGTCAAATTTTCTGGACCACAGATACTCTGTTTAAAAAAATAAGATGATGTCTTACAATCTCTTTCATTTAACTCTGTATGTAGTATAGGTGTGATAGTTAATATTTTGTGAATAAGTTATATTGCCCAGTTGTTTGGCCAGACACTAGTCTAGATGTTGTAAAGGCATTCTTAAATTTTAAACTTTATTGTATTTTTTCCCATTACCATTTGGTCCCCATATACCCATTTCCTCTCAGCAGTCCCCACACTGTTGTTCATGTCCATGAGTCCCTTGTCCTTTTTGCTCAATCCCTCTCACCACCTCCAACCAGCTGACATCCTTCTCTCACTCTATGAGTCTGCCCCCAATTCCTTCTTAGTTCAGTTTGGTCATTAGACTCCACATAAGAGTGAAGTCATAGGGTTCTAGTCTTTTTATGCCACTTAGTATTATGTTCTCCAGGTCCATCCATACTGTCGCAAAAGGTAAAAATTTCTGCTTTTTTTTAATAGCCAAGTAGTATTCCATTAGTGAAAGTACCATAACTGTTTTATTCATTCATCTGCTGATGGACATCTGGCTTCCATATCTTGGCGATTGTAAACAGCACTATAATGAACATATGGGCGAGTGCTTATGTTCTTTCAAATTAGTGTTATGGGTTTCTTTGGATATATCCCCAGAATGGGGTCACTGGGTGAAAAGGCAGATCATTTTTAATTTTTTGAGGTATCTCCATACTGCTTTCTACAGTGGCTGCACCTGTCTGGATTCCCACCAAGAGTGCAAAAGGGTTCCCCTTTCTCTACATCCTCACCAGCATTCATCTGTTGATTTATCGATCATAGCCATTCTGACAGGTGTGGGGTGATATCTCGTTGTGGTTTTAATTTGCATTTATCTAATGATTAGTGACATTGAGCATTTTTTCATATGTCTATTGGTCATTTGTATGGCTTCTTTGGAGAAGAGTCTATTCAGTTCCTTTGCCCAGTTCTTAATTGTTTGTTTTTGTGGAGTTGTTGAGTTTTGCAACTTCTTTATAAATTTTAGATATTAATCCCTTATCAGATGTATTGGCAAATTTGTTCTCCCATAATGTGGGTTCTGTTTTTATTTTGTCGATGATTTCCTTTGCTGTGCAAAAACTAAAAAGTTTTTGCACAGCAAAGGGATGTAGTCCCATTTGTGTATTTTATTTTATTTCACTAGCCTGGGGAGATATATCTAATAAAATATTTCTATGAGCAATGTCCTAGATTTTGCTGCCTATATTTTCTTCTAGGATTTCTATGGT
Organism: Phyllostomus discolor; assembly: GCF_004126475.2. Classification (NCBI taxonomy): domain Eukaryota; kingdom Metazoa; phylum Chordata; class Mammalia; order Chiroptera; family Phyllostomidae; genus Phyllostomus; species Phyllostomus discolor. The sequence continues at coordinate 22,005,340 of NC_040912.2, read as the reverse complement.
TTCAGGTCTAACATTTAAGTCTTTGATCCATTTTGAATTTATTCTTGTGTGTGGTGTAAGAAGGTGGTCTAGCTTCATTTTGTTGTAGATACCTGTCCAATTTTCCCAATACTATTTATTAGATAGACTATTCTTTGCCCATTGTATATATGTGTTTGCTTCCTGTGTAGAATATTAATTGGCCATAAAGGTGTAGTTTTATTTATGGGCTCTCTATTCTGTTCCATTGATCTCTGTGTTTATTTTTAAGCCAGTACCATGATGTTTTGATTACTATGGCCTTATAGTATAGTTTGATATTAGGTAGTATGATTCCTCCAACTTTATTTTTCTTTCTCAGGATTTCTGTTGCTATGCAAGGCTTTTTGTGTTTCCATATGCATTTTTTAAATATTTGTCCTAGTTCTGTGAAATATATCATTGGTATCTTGATAGGAATTGTGTTGAATCTATGAATTGCTTTGGATAGTATGAACATTTTAATGATGTTAATTCTTCCCATCCATGAACAACATATGTGCTGTCATTTATTTGTATCTTTTTCTATTTCTTTCTTCAGGGTCTTATAATTTTCCAAGTACAGGTCTTTCATATCCATGGTTAGATTTATTCCTGGGTATTTTATTCTTTATGTAGCAATTATAAATGGCATTTCTTTCTTTTTTTTGAAATATTTTTTAAAGATTTTATTTATTTATTTTTAGAGAGGGAAGGGAGGGAGAAAGAGAGATAGAGAAACATCAATGTGCAGTTGCTGGGGGTCATGGCCTGCAACCCAGGCATGTACCCTGACTGGGAATCGAACCTGAGATGCTTTGGTTCGCAGCTTGTGCTCAATCCACTGAGCTATGCCAGCCAGGGCTTGGGATTTCTTTCCTAATGTTCCTTTCTGTTAGTTCATTATTGGCATATAAAAATGCAACTGATTTCTGCATATTAATTTGTATCCTGTTATTTCACTGAATTCATTTATCAGTTCTAGTAGTTTCTTGGTGGAATCTTTGGGGTTTTCTATGTATAATATCATGTCATCTGCAAAAAAAATAATGACAATTTCACTTCTTCCTTTCCAGTTTGGATGTCCTTTATTTCTTCTTCTCGTCTGATTTCTGTGATGAAGACTTCCAGTACTATGTTGAAGAAGAGAGGTGAAAGCGGTCATCCCTGCCTTGTTCCCAATTTTAAGAGAAACACTTGTAGTTTTTGCACACTGAGTATGACATTGACACTGTGTTTGGCATATATGGCCTTTATCATGATCAGGTATGTTTCCTCTGTTCTGACTTTGCTGAGAGGTTTTATCATAAATAGATGCTGGATTTTATCAAGTGCTTTTATTGCATCTATTGATATGATTATGTGGTTTTTGTCCTACATTTTGTTTCTGTGGTGAAACACATTTATTGATTTACAAATGTTGTTCCAACCTTGCATTCCCAGAATAAATCCCACTTGGTCATGGTATATGATCTTTTTGATGATGCATTGCTGTATCGTTTGCTAATATTTTGTTGAGGATTTTAGCATCTATGTTCATCAGGGATGTTGGCCTACAAATTTTCTTTCTTTGTAGTGTCTTTCTCTGGTTTTGGAATTCGGATAGTCAGCCTTGTAAAATGAGTTTGGGAACCTTCCCTCTTCTTGAACTTTATGAAGTAGTTTGGGAAGGAAAGGTATTAGTTCTTCTCAGAATGTTGGATCCAGTCCAGTGCTTTTGTTTTTTGGGAGGTTTTTGATCAGTGCTTCAGTTTCACTAGGTGTAATCTGTCTATTCAGATTTTATGATTCTTCCTGATTTAGTTTTGGAAGATTGTATGTTTCTAGGAATTTATCCATTTCATCCAGTTTGTCCAGTTTGTGGGCATATAGTTATTCATAATATTTTCTTATAATCCTTTATATTTCTTTGATGTCAGTTGTTATTTCTCCTCTTTCATTTCTGATTTTATTTATTTGGATACTTTCTCTTTTTTTCTTGATGAGTCTGGTTAACTGTTTGTCAATGTTGTTTTTCTTTTCATGAAACCAGCTCTTGGATTTATTGAACTTTTGTATCATTTCTTTAGACTCTGCTTCATTTATCTCTGCCCTGATCTTTATCATTTCCTTCCTTTGCTCACTTTTGGCTTTGTTTGTTGTTCTTTTTCAAATTCCTTTAAGTGTGAAGTTAGATTTTTTATTTAAGCTTTTTTTTTTTTTAGATAGACCTGTAATGCTATGAATTTTCCTCTTAGGATTGCTTTCCCATTGTCCCACAGATTTTGGGTTATTGTGACCTCATTTTCATTTGTTTCAGTATCTGTTGATTTCTTTATTGACCTTGTTGTTGACCCATTCATTGTTTAATAGCATGTTATTCAGCTTCCATATCTTTGAGTGTTTTTTAGTGTCCCTCTTGTGATTGATTTTTAGATTCATAGTATTGTGGTCAGAGAAGATGCTTGATATGATTTCAATCTTCTTAAATTTATTAATACTCCTAACTTGTGATCTATCCTAGAAAATATTCCATGTGCATTTGTAAAATATGTCTATTCTGCTGCTTTAGGGTGAAATGCTCTGAAAATGTCAATTAAATCCATTTGATCTAATGTGTTGTGTAAGGCCACTGTCTCCTTGTTGATTTTCTGTCTGGAAGATCTGTCCATTGAAGTCAAAGAGGTGTTAAAATCCCCAAATATGACTGTATTCCTGTCAAACTCTCCCTTTATGTCCCTCAAGATTTGCTCCACATGTTTATATGCTCCTATGTTGGGTACATAAATGTTTACTAGGGTCATATCCTCTTGTTTTAATGTTCCCTTTATCACTATGTAGTGTCCTTCTTTGTCTCTTACTGTAGCCTTGGTTTTAATGTTTGCTTTGTCAGCTATAAGTTCTGCTAACTCAGCTTTTTTCCCCTTTCTGTTCCAATGTCTTTTTCCCTTACTTTTAGTCTGTGTGTATCTTTCTATCTGAGATGGGTCTCTTGGAGGCAGCATATATATGGGTTTTGTTTTCTTATCAGCTCAGCTACCCCATGTCTTTTATTTTTTGTAGCATTTAAGCCATTTACATTTAAGGTGATTAGTGTTAGATATATGTGTGGTGACATTTTATTGTTAGACTATTTTCCTCTGTTGTTTCTTCTTCTTCCTCCTCTTCTTCTTCCCCTTCTTCTTCTTCTTCTTCTTCTTCTTCTTCTTCTTCTTCTCCTTCTCCTTCTCCTTCTCCTTCTCCTCCTCCTCCTCCTCCTCCTCATCCTCCTCCTCCTCATCCTCCTCCTCCTCCTCCTCCTCCTCCCAGGCCCTTTAACATTCATTGTAGTACTGGTTTTAGTGTTAAAAAACTCCTTTAGCTTTTTTCTTGTCTGAGAAGCTCTTTATTTCTCCTTCGGTTTTAAATAGCCTTACTGGGTAAAGTAGCATTGGTTGTAGGTCCTTGCTTTTCAACACCTTGAATATTTCACACCAATTCTGTCTGGCCTGAAATGTTTCTGTTGAGAAATCAGATTACAGTCTAATTGTTGCTCCCTTGTAGGTAACTACCTGCTTTTCCCTTGCAGCTTTTAAGATTTCCTCCTTGTCTTTAAGCCTTGTCATTTTAATTATGATGTGTCTCAGTGTAGGCCTCTTTGGGTCCAACTTCTTTGGGACTCTGTGAGCTTCCTGAAATTGTGCATCCGTTTCCTTCGCCAGATTAGGGTTACTCTCTTGCTCACTCTCTTCTCCTTCTGGTACTCCCATTATGTAGATGTGATTATGCTTCATATTGTCCAAAATGTTTCTTAATCTCTCCTCGTTTTTTAAAAATTATTTTTCTTTTTGCTGTACTTCATGAGTTTTTTTCCCTACCTTGTCTTCTAAATCATTGATTTGATCCTCTGCTTCATCTAACCTACTCTTTAATTCTACCAGTGTATTGTTTATTTTGGGTATTGCATTCTTTATTTCTGACTGGTCCTTTTTAATGGTTTCTATATCTTTTCTCATGCTGTTGAGTATCCTTATAATCATTACTCGAAACTCTCTATCTGAAAAAATTACTTGCCTTCATTCCATCTGGTTCTTCTGAAAAATTATCTTGTTATTTCACTTGGGGTCTATTTCTTTGTCTTCCCATTTTGTCTGCTTCCTCGTATTTTTGCCTTAGTTGTTAAACTAATCAATGATATAGCCTTTAGCTGTAATCAGCAGCTCAGCTTAAGAATCACATGGTAGGGCAGAGTTATTCCTGCTGGCAGGGCTATTACTTCCCCTCAGGCTGACCACTTGGTGGATATTGCTTTGCTTAAGAAATATGGCTTCTGCACTATGGGGAATGGCTCAGCACAGGAATCCTGGTGGTTGTTCCTTCAGTTCTCTCCCCAGAACCACCAACCCCAGACTCTCCTCAGGTGTCTCTAGTTCACTCTGCCCTCCATCTACTGGAGCCTGGGGTACGTGACTGCAAAGAAAATTTTGTGTCTTGGCCCTTTACGAGTCTCTCTGTGTCTCCAGCCATCTCTCCCTGGCAGACAGAAGCACTGCGGTGTTTCACAGCTGGATATTTTCTGGGTTTCTTTCCAGCTCTGGTGCCTAGGCTAGGCAGCCCAGCTTGAGGTTGAGACCCCACACTTCTCAGAGGGAACACCCCCAACTACTAAAATATCCCTCTGGAACTTTAGCTGCCACCTGTGAGAACCAAGCCAGCTCTCTCAGGCCTCCTCCGCACTCCCTAGCAGTCCCATGGTGAAGTGGTTTCTTCTGTCTGTCCATGGTTATAAGGCTTCTCTCCAGCTAGTGCTCAGTTGGTAATTTAAGATGATTTCTCTACAGTTTAGTTATAATTCCAGACTGGGCATGGGATATGGTTAGTGAAGCTTCCACTTACTCCTCTACCATCTTGGATCTCCTTCTGTAAAGGCTTTATTTAAATGTGATTAACATTTACTAGTAGTTGAATTTCAGTAAAGCAAAGCAGGTTATCCTTCTTCCATATAGTAGATGGGCCACATCCAATCAATTGCCTTACGAGCAAAGGCTACATTTTCTGAATAACAAGGAATTCTGCCTCAAGACTATAACAGAAATCCTACCTGAGCTCCAGTTTTCTGACCTTCCATGCAGATTTTGGACTCAATACTGTAACATCAACTCTTAACAGAATTTCTAGTATATGAACCACCCCTAAAATCTAGATGTTAGAGATAACATCTTAGATTTAAGTTGAACTGTTTTGACAGAAATTTAGTATAGCTAATGTTTAAAACTTTCAATTACATCATATCAGGAGGCATAAATGTTTTTTGTTCCAATAGTAGATACTTACTGATTAGGTTATTCATGGACTAATCTCTTTACATGAAATTAAATTTTTCCTTTTGCAATAAAAAAATAATCTGCCTGGTGTTATTGTGTTACTTGGGCATTATAGGAAAGTCCGATTTCTTTTTATATTTCTGTTGCTTTTAGCATATTTATTAGCTTTACATATTTATTACTCTGTAAACTATTTTTTTTATTTTAATTGTTGTTCAAGTACAATTTTCTTTTACTCCCATTTCAGCCCACCCCCCAGCCCTCCCCACAGCCCTCCCATTTCCAACCACCCCTAGTTTTTGTCCATGTGTCCTTTGAACTTGGTCCTGTAAACCCTTCCCCGAAATTTCCCTGAAATTCCTTCCCCTCTCTCCTCTGGACACTGTCAGCCTGTTCTCTATTTCAGTGTCTTTGGTTATATTTTGCTTGTTTCTTTGTTTTGTTGTTTAGGTTCCTATTAAAGATGAGATCATATGGTATTTATAGCCAAGTGTTGGAAGCAACCTAGGTGCCCATCAGTAAATGAATGGACCCAAAAACTAGGGTACATTTACACAATGGAATTCTATGCAGCAGAAAGAAAGAAGGAGCTCCTACCCTTTGCGACAGCATGGATGAAACTAGAAAGCATTATGCTAAATGAAATAAACTAGTACTTTTACTTCCTAGGGTTCTTTAATTGTCCTGAAATATAATTTTTTAGCAAATTTCCACTAATTATAATTTATTGGCTACTTAGATTCATCTTTGTCATTATATATTTTATTTCTATTCCACTGATTTTTATGAATTTTTTGTTTTATTCCCTCTTTTAGTTAATTTTCTTTTTAATTTAATGGCTTCATACACATATACTCTCCTTAGATTTATACATCCTACTTATATCATTTTAATAATTGGTTAACCTTGAATTTAATCAAATATACATTAAAAGGGCCCAAGTTAATGTTATAAACCCCATATCAAACAATTCGAGTACCTTAAAACATGTTAGTAGCATCACCCTGCCTCCCAATTTACATGGTATGTTTGTCTAATATCTTTATCTGTCTTCAGCTGTAAAACGATATATCAGAAACCATTATTATTATTCTATCCAGTTATTATATGTTTAGATTTATAGACTTAAGTCTTTTTAATCCTCACATAAAGATACACTTTTTACTGATTTTTACAGAGAGAGGAAAAGAGAGAAAGAGAGAGAGAAAGAGAGAGAGAAAGAACACCAATGTGAGAGAGAAACATAGATCAGGTTGCCTCCTGCATGCACCCTGACTGGGGACTGAACTTATAACCTAAGTATCTGCCCAAACTGGGGATTAAACCTGCAACACTTTGGCTTATGGGACAATGTTCCAACCGGTGGAGCCACCCAGCCAGGGCTATAGACTTATGTCTTTTTTATTTATTTATTTATTTTTTTACTTTTAGAGAGAGCAAAAGGGAGGAAGAGAAACATTGATTGGCTGCATCCTGCACACACCCGAACCTGGAACTAACTGCAACCCAGGCATGTGCCCTGACTGGGAATCAAACCAGTGAACTTTTGCTTTGCAGAACGATGCCCAACCAAATGACCCACACTGGTTAGGGCTATAGACTTACGTCTTTACTCATCATTTCATCTTTAATCTAAGTTCTTTTTTTTCCTAAAATCAGTTTACATCAGTCTAAAGAACATTTTTTAAAAAATTCCTTATTTCTGTTGTTGGTGGTAAGTTATCAGTTTTGTGTTTATGTGAACATTTGTTTATTTTATTTCTTTTTGAAATGTTTTATTGGATTCACAATTTTAGGTTGACAGTGATCTTTCTCACAATGAAACTCATTATTCCACTGGCTACTAGCTATTCTTTAAAAGTGTGTTGTTTATTTATAGATAGCTCCTTTAAAATTGATAGGTCTTTTATATCTTCCTAAAATCTTTTCTGTACATTAACATATTGTAGTTCTACTAAATTTTGTCCAGGGTAGATTTAATTTTTTATTCTACTTTCCTTATATATGGATTTTTATCTTTCAGAAACTCTAGAAAACTGTTATTTTCTCTCATATTTACTTCTTTATTTTATCTATTCTCTGCTTTTGGTGCCCTGATTAGATATATATTACAACTCCATATATTTTTAAACTCTTTTATTTTCTTTTTACGTGTTTCTCTGTACTGCTTTCTAGAGCTCTTCTGCTCTATCTTCCTGGGTCTAACGTATTCTCTCTTCACCTGTGTCTAAATGCTGTTCAATCTATTTATTGACACCTCTTCAACCAAAGTAATATAATTATTTTCAATATTTCCACTTAGTTATGTTTTCAAATTTGCCTTTCTCTTATTGTAGAATTTACTCCAGTTTGTGATTTTAAGCATATTATATATAATTATTTATATTCTGAATTAGCCATTTCAAATCTTCATTTCAAAGGAGTGGGGAAAGATTAAGTATTATTTGGTTTTTGCATAGTCTCATTAATGTTGTTTTGCCTGGATTGTTTGTTGATTTTTATTTTTATCAGTAAAAGTCCTGAGTACCCACCTTAGAGATAACTCTCCTACAGAGTACATTTATACTTCCTTTTGCCAGGGACCATGAAGTCTCACTAAAGCGGACTTTTCTTGGATACCTTCAGGTCCACAGCTTTTTCTTAGAATTTCTAGATTAGTCCTGTTCCTCCTTCATCTCAATAATTGGGGTGCAGATTGGTATTACACAGACCCTGAGGAGAAATGAACAGCCTGAGAAGCTTCTGCAGTCACTAATTTATTTTCAGGCCATGGTTTTTTCTATCTTTTATATGAGAAAAGAAAAGGTTTTTTTTTAATTTCTCTTGCTATCTATAAGCAACCCAGCAATACAATGTAAATTATATGCAGGTACCAATTATTTTGTTAGGAATGATTTATTAATCTACAATATCTATGATATTCGTTTAAAAATTACTTTACTATTGCAATCTATTTTTTCAAGTTTTACTACAAGGTTTTAATGTCATTCTAGCATTCTTTGCATTTTTGTTCCCTTGCTTTATTTTTTTTAAATATATTGTTGTTCAGTTACAGTTGTCCTGCCTTTTCCCCATTGCTCACTTCTACCCCATCCTCTACACTCCCACAGTCAATCCCTCCCCACTGCCTATGCCCATGAGTCCTCTCTTCCTGTTCCTTTGCTAGAGCCTTCTTTCCCAGTTATGCCCCTTCCCCCTCTGCTCTGGTCACTGTCAGTTCTTTATTTCCAAGTCTAAGGCTCTGTTTTTCTCATTGTTTTGTTGATTAGGTTCCACTTATAGGTGAGATCATATGATATTTGTCTTTCACTGCCTGGCTTATTTTACTTAGCATAATGCTTTCCAGACTCATCCATGTTATCATGAAGGATAGAAGTTTCTTCTTTTTTTTTTGCTGGGTAGTATTCCATTGTGTAAATGTACCATAGTTTATTGATCCACTCATTTACTGGTGGGCACTTAGGCTGTTTCCAGCACTTAGCTATTGTAGGTAATGCTGCTATGAAATCGGGATGCTTAGGTTCTTTTGAATTGGTAATTCAGGATTCTTAGGGTATAGTCCCAACAGTGGGATCATTGGATCAAAAGGCAGTTCCATCTTTATTATTTTTGAGGAAATTCCATACTATTTTCCACAGTGGCTGCACCAGTCTGCATTCCTACCAACATTGTACTGGGGTTCCCTTTTCTCCACAACTTCACCAACACTTGTTGTTTGTTGATTTATTAATGGTGGCTATTATGACCAGTGTGAAGTGGTATCTCATTGTGGTTTTAATTTGCATCTCTCTAATGGCTAGTAATGTTGAGCATTGTTTCATGTGTCTATGGGACCTCTATATGTCCTCCTTGAAAAAATGTCTGTTCAGGTCCTTTGCCCATTTTTTAATTGGATTGCTCCTTTTCCTGGAGTGGAGTTGTATGACTTATATTATGGAGATCAAACCCTTATCCAAGGTATCATTGGCAAATATGTTTTCCCAAATGGTTGGTTCCCTTTCATTTTGTTGATGTTTTCTTCAGCCATACAGAGGCATTTTAGTTCCATTTGTTTATTGTTTTCTTTATATCCCTTGCCCTAGGCAATGTATCAGTGAAAATACTGCCGTGTAGGATATCTGAAATTTTCCTGATCAATATACTGAGCAGCTGATCCTTTGAAAAAATACACAATATCTACAAGCACTTAACCAGACTCATCAAGAAAAAAAGAGAGATGACTCAATTTAAAAAAAATCAGAAATGAAAGAGGTAAAATTACAGTGGATACCACAGAAACGCAAAGGATCATAAGAAATTACTATGAACAACTATATGCCAAGAAATTTGAAAACCTGGGCAAAATGGACACATTTCTAGAAACATAATCCTCCAAAACTGAGTCAAGAAGAAGCAGAAAGACTGAATAGACCAATATATACTAGTGAAATTGAAGCACTAATAAAATAAAAATAAAATAAAATAAAAAAAAAACAACTCCTGGCACACAAAAACCCTGAGCTGGATGGATTCACAGGAGAATTTTACCAAACATTTAGAGAAGAACTAATTCCAGCTCTTCTTGAACTCTTCTAAAAAATTCAAGAAGAGGGAGGACTCCTAATTTACTGTATGGGCTTTATGTATTATATAATACTGCATGTATTATATTTTATTAACTTTTTAACATTCTCTTCACTCCTGTAATATTATAAATGGGGAGTTATGCATGGACAATTTAATAGTTATGAAGAAAATTTTTAAATGCATAGTAAAGGCAAATTGTCTTTAAAGAGCTAAAACTATATTGACTCCTGAAAAGTTCACATCTAATTATTTCCTTTTTACTAACTCTTTTTGCCAAGAAGCACTGGTTCAGAAAAGATTGCCATGTTATGGAAACAAATGCAATGAACCCTTACTCATTGGTAGCTCATACACCATTTCTGTCTCTCTCATTTTTTCACCCTTGAAATTAAGATGTAGTCAAGACTTTTTTTTTACTTAAAGAAAGCAATTGAAGTATTTTTTAAAATCCATACTTATTTTCAGTTCTGCCAAGTGAGTAAAGAATTAATCCTTTGGCTATGAAAGAATTAGACGTCTGTGAGAGGAGGGAGTGTGTCCCTTGCATCCATGGAATTAATTATAAAGGATAAAAGGGAGGCAGTGTCAGAGTTTGGACTCTGTCATATTAATAGTCTGGAAATAAGTGTTAAGCAAAACTGATTTCCTCTTAGTTAATTTTTGCACAATGGAATTTTTGAGGGCAAAATCCTCTGGCATTCACTTTTTTTCATTGCTATTTGATATGACTGAAGTACCTGAAATCTTAAGTGTTCTTGTCAAAGGGAATCTTAAATCATGCACATCTGAGCAGATTTATTTAAAGAAAGGCATTTTAACCTCTTGCTAAAGAAATATTCCCAACTCAATAACTGATGTTCAACAGATGACTAATGAAGGTCTTACAGTAGAAATTAGCCTCTACGCTAACTCCTGGATTCATTTGCTCCACTGAGACTCTCTCAATCTGCCTTCTCCATTCAACTGGTTCCCTGGAGAAAGCTGGAAACAGGTGCTAGGGATCTTGTCATTAATTCAGATCAGCAGTGTCAGTTAATTAAGTGGAAGTTCTTTAATGCAGCCTCTAAAGGCAAAGATGGCCAAGGGTCCAGAATGTTAAAATAAAATACAGGTTTCTTTTCATCTCTCAAGTCAGTTTTTTCCCCTAATTATATTCCCTACATCTTTTAAGTCTTAAACATTAAGAAAAAATATGAACAATATAAGGGGGGAAAAGGTAAGATACCTCTTAACCTAATTATATTTAGAATATCATGAAAACACAAATCTCACACATTATCCCTTCCACAGGATGTAAATAGATGAATCTTGAAAGGAAAAAATATCATAAAGCAAAATAATATCAGGAATACTGGGTTTACTAAAGATTTCTTTGTTGTGGAACTTTACCAAGCCTAAAATATAACATATAATGTATATTATTTTATTTTTAAATCACTGAAATGGATACATTATGTAATGCTTCACATATATATGATAAAACATACATATGCAAATAACCATGGTATTGTTTACTTAAATACCTCTCTATTTTTTTTAACTTTTGAGCATTTTCAGCAATAGAATTGAATAGGACTTAAGAAAACCCTGAATTGTTCTTTTATAGCAGGTTAGGCAACATTTTTGCCCAGTACATATATTTTGATTCTTTATTTTGTTCCTTTTTAAAAATTCCCCTGATTATTCTTCTGTGAATACCACACTAAAAATTGGAGGAATTTTAATGTCTATATTTCCCTTGGTTCTCAGACAATCTCTTTTATGATATATGTGCTTGTCAAGGCTGAACTGTCCACTTTATTTTCCAATCTGTTTTTCAAGTGTTTATCCATTTGACATCAAAGCAAAAATAAATAAAGGGAAAATTTTCCTCCAGCATTTATTTGAATGCTATGAGATTTCTTTGAAGAATAACCTGGCGGGGGTCTATGTGCAAAATAAAAAGAGACATCTTTTCCTCAAGACACTACTCCATCTGTTGAAACACAGCCTTAATACATTTGAGAAATTTTACTGCTGTCTTCTGGAAAAGGATCCTATGAAGTGAATCACACACAGTGTGAGTGAGGCCCCTAAGGTTGTACAGTGCACAACCGGCACATCTATACCCATTGGCTTTGGAGCAAAACTGAAAGCATTTTAAGGGTGCACAATATTCTCCCAAAGGCCATGCTTAAGCCTACAGGCTTTCCTCAAATGTAGAAGACTAAAGAATAACAAAAAAAGCCCTGATTTATAAAATTTGTAGTTTTTAGCTTTTATGGTTATCCTTAACAACCAGCCCCTTCCTCCTTTGAGCCCCATATTACTATTCCATTAGGAACACATCATTTCACCAGTTGGTTGGCGTTATGTGATTCTGACATTTTGCTTTGGGCCTCAGGCTCATGCTAATTCACATCCCCATAGACAACTTTCCTATGCAAAATTGTACTTTATAACACTTTTTAAAAGGATAGTTGGATAATCAAGATGTTTGAGAAAATGATAGCATAAAAATAATTTTGGAATTATTTTGTTTCATGTATGTGTAGCACTCAATGTGATCAGCTAGAATTTACCTGATTAAATTAACACAGATTTAGAAAATATTCACCAGCCATATATTTACACCATGTTCCGCTGGTTTTTCTAAATTATGGATGCAAAATATAGCTTTCCCCCAGAATCACAGGATAGAGATTTTTTTTAAGGGACAGGGGGAGCAAATTCCTAACATAATTTTTCCTGTGTGTTTTTACTTGAGCTGTGTAGATCTAAAACATCACCATTTGCTCTTCTGCAAATTCCCACTCACTTCATATCCATGCTTTCCCTTTCATTACATTATCTGGAAGACTAATCTGTTTGTCTACATGAGTTCCCTTCTCCAGTGAACTCTGAAATTTAAGAGTGAGCATGCCCTTCTTTTGCTCAGCACCTGCATAAAATGTGGCAAAAATGCACGTTGAGTGGATAATTGATAAAACAGCAGTTCAAGGTGAGAGTTTATGTTTGAAAGCAGGGTTCTAACATACCTATGAAGAATCCAAAGAACACACCCAAAATGTCTACTGACTAATTTCATTTTCTTTAAGTCCCTTTTAAGATGTTTTAAGCTTCTCACGTATAAAATACTTTTACATTAATATCATGAGGCCTCTGAAGTAAAATTATTAATAAAAATGATTCTTCTCAATACTGTGATGGACCAATAGGAACAGTATACAATAATACATTTTATTTTATTATGTTTGTGTCACAAAATCCACAGATGAAGTTTTTTGAAAAATTCCTGCAGAGTACTATCTGCTGAGTAATTTGAAATAAATCTGGGGAAATACTTGATAATTGTGTTAAGTAAAAGAAATTTGTTCCATTTAAAATTATTTCACAGTTGTGCTCACTTTGGCAGCACACTCACTAAAAAATAAAATTATTTAGCAGTTGAAAAATCAATAGCATTTACCCAGATGTCATGCTTTCATCTCTTCCCAAAGTACCGAAAGTCAGGTTTTCACGTTGCATCACAAATCACTGCTTATTTAAAACAGATGATTAAAAATAACTAAGTCCTTCACCTTCTCCTTTCTTATCACTTGGATGGAATCTCTTTGATGATTTACATTTAAGACAGATATTGATTTCTATCCTCCCCTTTTGCCCTTTAAATGCTACTTGATTTTCAGTGAATTCTTATAGGCATGAGGTCAGCATAGGATGGAACAAATATACCAAGATGACTTTTATGTTTAAGAAAGCAAAACAAGAGCATCTTCAAAGCATGATAGTTTTCTGTAATGTATCTTTTGCTATACAAATAATGACATTGTAAAAACCAAACTCATACACAGCTTAGTTGTTTTTATATTTCTAGGTAGTATACATACTTTAATACTGTATGCTTTCTTTAGGTCCACTAAGATTTTTATTTTTCTTAGGTGTCATTTGGGGAAGAGCATTCCCAGGGCCAATTAAAATAGTCATAATTTCCTAGCATTCCAGAAAAACTAGTACAGGATGTGGGGAGTCAGAGAAATTAGTTCCTAAAATTTCTGTAAAACGTTTTAATGCGACCATGTGACATTAAACGTGCTGAGATTTAATGTGTTGATTAAGTGGGAGCCAAAGCCGTGGGCTCAGCACCCAGGTGTCATGATCGAGCAATTCAGTTAGAATCAACAAACTAGCAGCTCTTTTACTGCTAAAAAGTATGCAGTCTCTTTGAAAGAAGGAAGTGTATAGAAAAAATTAAATACAACTTTGAGGAGTGCCTACATGAAGGTCATAACACTGCCTTAGGAAGAAGGAAAACATTAGCTAAGAAACACCAAATGGGTTGAGTAGGAAAAATCTGTAACGAAGGAAACAGAGCTGTCTTTCACAGCAAAGTCATATACCTCTCAGCCTGCAAGGTCAAGCTTTTCGTTATAGTTTTACAAGTACTACTTGAATCACGTTGTCTATGGCCAACAGGAGAATGGCTCCTGAAATATGTCCACATTCTGATCTCTGGAACCTGTGACTGTATTAACAATGGGGAATTCCTGTTACAGATGGAATTAATGTCCTCAATCAACTGACCTAGAAATGAAGAAAGTATCCTGGATTACCCAGGTGCGGGGGTCAACCTAATCACAGGGTCTTTATAAATACAAGACGCAGGCAAGAGGGAGAAAGCCAGACAAATGACAGCATGAAGAGGACTTGGTCTGATCTCGCCAGCTCTGATGAGACAGAGGTGGAGGAGTGAGCCAAGGAATACAGGCAGCCTCTAAAAAGAGGAAAAGGCAGAAAACGGATCCTCCCCTAGAGCCTGCAGGCCGGAATGCTGCCCAAGAACCTGGATTTTTGCCTGGAGAATCCCATTTCAGCCTTCTGATCTCTGAAACAGTAAGATATTAATTTCGTCTTGTTCTAAGAGACTTAGTTTGTGGCAACTTGTTATAGCATGGATAGGAAACTAAAATAATGGTATCAGAACAGGCCTAATGGAAGCCAGTCAAAGACAAATTAAATTTTATTACTCTCAATGAAATGTGCTATTATTGAATGAATTTTCTTTATTTTTCTTCTTCCTGGGTTTTGTTAAGTACATCACTGAGCAGGTTCGGAAACAAGGCAGAAAGGGTGCTCTGAAGACGTGTTTGCATGACCCACAGATCTGGGTCACACAAATGCCTAAGACTTCACTCCTGTGTCCATTGTCTCCTAGACAAAAAGTCTCTAGAGTCGGTCCTTTTTCTCACACCTTCACATTTTGAATTTCCTTACTTGATGAAAAACAGCAAGTGGACTAAAAGAAGCTTTAAAATGTTATTATGGATGACTATGATTCTACTTTTGAAGGAAAAACAATTGCTTCATATGAATGATTTGTGAATATTGCCTATAAGACTGTTTTGGAAGTACCGTAAAGGCTTTCAATGTTTAGGTATAACCATGTGC
Source organism: Phyllostomus discolor (assembly GCF_004126475.2). NCBI lineage: Eukaryota > Metazoa > Chordata > Mammalia > Chiroptera > Phyllostomidae > Phyllostomus > Phyllostomus discolor. Next base: position 21,990,068 of record NC_040912.2, on the reverse strand, counting down.
TCTATTTTCAGAAATGAGAATCTATGACATATGCATTGCATCAAATTAAAAAGCTGTGAGTTAAAGTCATGGGTTTTCCTTGAACGCTACTATAGTTTCCTAAGCAAATAAATACAATTCAGTGCTTTGAGGAATTATCTGCTGACTCAATTGGGAAAGGAAAAACCAAACAAAACAGCAGAGACATGCCCCTCCCCCGCCCTGAGGGCCTTTGTACTTTCTGTTGAGTTTTTCTAGAAGGAAATTTCCCCTGAGTTTGCCATAGTTTGGGCCCTCGATGTATTCAGGTGTCTCTTGCTAGTGAGTCTTTTGTGGTTTACCCCATCTACAAGTTTGCTGCCTACTGTGACCTTCCTTAGCGCCCTTCTTAGTTTATTCATTCTTTTTGGTGTTTAGTATTATCTGACATGCCAGTTTCTTGTTGATTGGTTTTTGTGCCCACCAGAATCAGTAATGTTGTGCTCAAAGTTATAAGACTCAGCAGATGTTACTTAGTACAATGCTCGGTTTCCAAGTGTCCCATCATTCCCCGCTCAGGATGTGAAGGGTCATGAGAGATGATGCTGAATGGGTGTGGATCAACTCAGCTCTGAGGCCGATGGCTTGGAGCCTTTGTCAGTTCTTTATTCCTTGATGATCATGTCTCCTCAGGGGTACGTGATTGGTTTCCATTCTATGGGGAAGCTGCTTCCATCAATTAGAGCTCACAGGTGTACCTTTGATATATTGTGGGTTTGGTTCCAGACCATGTCAGTGAATTGTGATCTTTTTGCTGGTAGATGGTCTTGCCTTCCATTTATTTAAAAAAAAAATGTGAAGCACAATAAAGCAAAGTGCAATAAAACAAGGCATGCCTGTATTAAGTAAATGATGTACAAATTGGATGTTGGTGCATAGTGTGTAACTTGGGACCTGTATAATTCTAGAGATTCCTTCAGTTAATTTTGCAAGGGAAGTTAGACCAAAGGTCATATTCTGAGGATACAGAAAAGATGACAGAACCAGCTCACAACATATATACTTTCTCAGTGACTAAGAGACTAATAACCTAAACATCATGGTATTAGACATAGAAAATAGATCAAGGATGTTTGAGACAATTAATTTATATTAAAGCTTATTTAAGTATAAGGATACACAAAAGACCTATATATAAGTGACCCACTGAGACTTTCAAAGGAATTTATCCACTTACCAATAAAGGAAAGTCATTTCTATTTATATTTGTGTTAGTTCCATGTTACAGGTTTTAAGTAAAATGTTTTTATCTCAATGTTTTTATCTCAATGTTTTGTTTTTTTCTGTCTGAAATATTTGGTAAATCATTGTTCATAGAAATTATCTTCAAGATTATAAAGCTTTCCAAAACTTCACATACTTATTTCATATATTTTACATTACCAACTACTATGTTATAACAGATTTTCCTACTTTTACAAATATTATCCTCAACTGAAGTATCACTTTGAAAATAAAATTCTAAGCCCTGGCTGGCATAGCTCAGTGGATTGAGTGCGGGCTGCGAACCAAAATGTCGCAGGTTCGATTCCCAGTCAGGGTACATGCCTGGGTTGTGGGCCATGAACCCCAGCAACCGCACATTGATGTCTGTCTGTCTGTCTGTCTGTCTCTCTCTCTCTTCCCCTCTCCCTCTACCCCTCTCCTTCTCTTTCTCCCTCCCATCGCTCTCTAAAGATAAATAAATAAAAAAAATTTTAAAAGCCTTAAAAAAAAAAGAAAATTCTAAATGCATTTTACTCTCCTTCTCCCTGGGCATATGGAGACTACACTCCCCACTCTGTCTAGAAATAATTTTGGTGCTTTGTGACTGAGTTTTGGGAATGTGAAGAGAAATGTTATATCACAGCAAGTCTAACACAATTCATAACATTATACTTCTCCCCCATGCTCTCTTTCCTGTGCACGCATGTGGTTGAGAGTGAAGGATCCTAGATGGCAGGGCTGCAAATGAGGCATCTGGACCCTCATTGGACTAAAGCTGGAAAGCTTTGCTTAGAATTTCACTGGTTGTTTCAAGTCACTGAGATTATGGCATTTGCAAGTTTTGGTAGCTTGTGTTAATAACTCTGATTAATAGAATAATAGCAATGGGATCAATGGATTTAGAAGTTTCATAGAGAGAAAAGATTTGCCATTGAACACCCAAAGAGATATTTGTAGGATTGCAACATTATTACTCATACTGAGTATAATAATATCATGGCATCATTAAGTGTAGTGAAATAAATTTTTTAAATAAGTTTTTAAAGAAAATATATATTGTATCCTTACATGCATGCCTATAGCACAACTATTTAAATTAATATATTTATTTGCACATTTATTATATAACATGCATTATGTAACTAATAAACCATATGAATAAATATATTAATTATATAAACTTTAGAACACCATTCCACAGAGGAGAATACCAAAATTAATGATGATTAATAACTTAGCCAAGATACAAATACCTAGAGTGATAGACTTATGATTCTAACTCAGGTGTCTGTAATTACAAAATCATCACTTTCTCTAATAAACTATATTGTTTTTTACCACAATATGCATACACACAACACACGTAAAACTAAAGGGGGCAGTAAATTATTCCACTTGATTATGAATTCAAAGTGTCAAGAATAAGTACATTTTTCATCAGAAGTATTATATTTATACGGTGAAATGTCTTTTTTCTTTGGCAGTATTAATATCCTGAGAATATGTGAATGATAAATGTTGTATCATTTCCATGTTCACTATTTTATCACTATATACTCATACAGTTTACTTTATGTAGCAGTAAACAAACTTTCTGATCTGGTTAGGAGTTTGGGATAGAATGCATCAAGTAGTTGAAATGGCATTTTCCTCACTGGTTGTGTATTGTTTCATAATGTGGTATAATGAGAAGGTTGAAAAGGTGAATTGAGTACTAAAGGCAAAGTCTTAATAAGAAGCTGTGGTTTGGATTTTTATCCTGCAGGTTAGAGTTTGCAGACTCACATCTGTGGACTGGTCTCCTTCTTTATAATGACACTTCCATCGAAACACCGCGTACCTTTTGTTTCTTCGTGGGCAGGGCTGCTGCTGTGCCTGCAGGCTGGGGAGTAGTGACAGAGACTATATGGCCCTCAAACCCAAACTCTTTAACTTGCCCTTTAAGAAAAAAAAGTCTGTTGATCTTGCTATAGATAAAGATTTCTGGATTTTTTAATTATTTTGAAGAGCAGATTGATGGTAAAATAAGAATGGTATGTCAAAAAGCAAACTTGGGAAATCACGTGAGCAGTTGAGAGTGACTGGGAAAAACAACGTATGGGTTCTCGCACAATAATTGTCCAGAGGGAAAATAGGGGAACACCTGAACTATGAATGGTAATATGCAATATATAAATAAATACAATGTAAATTTATATGTGCATTTATATATTTTATATATAGAGAGAGTAAATTAATGACAGAATTATGGAGCTGGGATTAAGTTGGTGACTCAGCTTCTCCTCTGATACACATATTCCCGAGTGGCATCTTAGCAAGATGAGGTACCTTGTAGGAGAGTTTCAACTGATCACCGTCACCAGTTTTTAACATTATTTTTGTTCCTCATGCTCTGGGTATGCACGTTCATATATACTGAAGTTTTCTTTGTTTTCCCAATTGGCTCTTCCTCAGTAAAACTGCTTTATTCCCCAAAATGTTCCTTTTATGACAAATTTCCCATTACCTCATCAGTTAAAAACTCTCTTCCTCACACTTTCTCTTTCTGACTTGCAGTCTCTCACATGCTTGATCTCTCCTAATATCTCTCTGGTAAGCTCAAAATTGAAAATAATACTGACATAGAATAAATTTACTTTATTTTTTACATAAAGGGGATTTTTTCAGTACTGCAGATTTGATACGGGGTATGGGCAAGTTCTTTCAGAACAGGTAATACTGCCAGTAAAATTGTCTTTATCTCCCCTGTTTCATCAATGTTTTTCTCTGTAATAGTACATTCTCATCAGCATATAAACATGCTGTCACATTATACGACTTAACCAACCTTAGACCAAACAGGCAAAAATTTAGTCTCCTGTCTCTTGCCCTTTGTTGTTCATTCTTCTGTTCTGTTCTGAGGAACATAATTCCTCAAATCAGTTGATTGTGCACCTCATTTCCATTATGATTCTTCCTATTCTCTCTCACACCTAAATCAGTCAGATTCACCATGAGTAGAAAGGGTTTCCGCAAAGTCACCCGCAGCCACCACATTGTGCCATGGGTTCCAGCCACATTTTACTCAACCTGTCATCAGCAGTTAAAAGAGGTGCTCTTTCTCCCTTCATTCTGAAAGATAATTTTCCATTGTTTATGGAAATTCTTTAGTTCTCATCTTACCTGTTCAGTTATTTTGAATCTTTACCAATTCAAGTCCTCAGTGTAGATCCCTGACCTCTATACAATGTATACATTCTATACATTGGAATGTCACCCAGGACTCATTTTTTTTCTCAGTCTTACTCCAGATGATCTCAACCAGTCTTATAGCTTTAAATGGCATCTTTATACTAAAGACAACTGACATTAATATGTCTAGCCAGACAGTTCTACTGAAATCCATACTCATGAATCCAATGGTCTACTTGACATTACCACCTGCATGAGTTTTGCACCCTGTCGATACAGCTAAACTGGTACTGTGCCTCCCAGAAGCGCCTTGGCTGTGTGACTCCAGGTTAGGGTCAGTTCTAAAGGAAATTGTGATTTGAAGGTGGAATTGAATCAGTGGCCTTTACACCTGTAAAGTCTCTGTAAGGTGCCAATACTATTGCACCTGTGCGTATTGTCCTGGTCGATCCTGTGAGCCTGCAGCAGAAAGCAGGGCCACAGACCTATGAATAGTTCCCCTACCCTCTACCCAATAATCATCACCCTCAGCTTCCGTAAGTCCTGGACCAGGCAGGTGTACAGTCCCATAGGAGAGAATGCCACCTCCTTCTGCATGTATTCAAGGTTGGATGTACTGATAGACAAACTTGGGTTCCAGCATGTTCTTATGGGTTCCAATGTCATCTGGATTCCAATTTATTTTCCATTCCTCTGCCTTATATCCAGATATTCTTTCTAACTACTAGATAATACAGCGGACAAATGGAGACTTCAGGCCCACCACCAGATGGCCTTGAATAGATTCTATATCAGCTTCCACAACTGTGCAAAATCAATTATTACAAATTAAGTTTCTGTCATAACCCCCTTGATTCTACATCATTCATGGAAGTTCTGCTTCCCTTCCTGAACCCTAAAGAACACACTTGGCTTTAATTTTCCTTAGAGCTAGTACCACTTGACACAGTACATACTCAATTGTTTGTTTTCTCGACATCCTCCAGTAGACAGTAAACACCACGGAGGTAGGGGTTTTTGTTATGGGAAGATATATATATATATATATATATTTCATGTATAATTGTTCCTGTTCCATAGTAAGTACTCAATACATATTTGTTTAATTAATAAATAAACAATTATATATTTGCAAGGATTTTTTTGATTAAGCAGAACCTCAATATATGAAGAGGGACATTAATTCAGGATCAGTAAAATATCTGAAATATAGTCCAGAAACATTAGCATTAAGAAAATAAGCCAATCAAGAAATGAAAACCACACCCTGGCTGGCGTAGCTCAGTGGATTGAGCACGGGCTGCGAACCAGGCATCGCAGGTTCGATTCCCAGTCAGGGCACATGCCTAGGTTGCAGGCCATGGCCCCCAGCAACCGCACATTAATGTTTCTCTCTCTCTCTCTCTCTCTCTCTCTCTCTCTCTCTCTCTCTCTCTCTCTCTCTCTCTCTCTCTCTCTCTTTCTCCTTCCCTTCCCTCTCTAAAAAAATAAAAATAAAATAAATAAAATCTTTAAAAAAAAAGAAATGAAAACCAGGCAAAGGGAGTTTTTGTATCTACTAACAGGTTAAATAATGAAGACTCCAATTCTGTACTTTACCAGGTGCTTGTCATGACAACTGGGAAGGTTCTCCGAATGTGTAACCTGCACAGTTTTGTCAACTGCGAAAGACTAATCAGCAGTGGTTCACAGTCAGCCACTGAAGTCGCTAGAAAGGAAAAGAGCCTGTCAATTATGCCGTTATGTTTCACTTAAAAAACACTTTGTAGGTGCAAATAGGCATTTGGAAAAAAGTCGAACAAGAAAGGCAAGACATCACAGGCACATAGTTTTGTGGGGGTTTTTTTATCTTTTTTTAAACTTATGGGTTCTGCTTGGAGTGTGTTTGTTTTGTGCAATATATCTTCTCAAACAGGCAATGCTGTTATTAATTAGGCAAAGACAGAGGCAACAGAGGTGGGATCATGCTAAGCCAAAGTTGTTAAATGAATCTGAGCTCTCGTATGGAAACCTTCCCCAGTGGTTTTCTAAGCTGTCACCATTTTAGTGCCTCTGAGGAAACGTGCTCCAGGATCGGTGTTAGTGTTGGCAACGAGATGAACTCATTTTAATTCTCAACTCCTAAATCTGACATCAATCCAGAAACTTTGCAGCTAAATTTATCTCAGTTTGCAGCACAGGCAACATTAAGGATATTATGTGAGTAGATAGCAGTCTATCTGGTATAAGTGGTAAAAGTGAAATTTAGAAAAACAGTATTTTTATTTTTAAAAATACTGAAATCTGTTAAAAGTTCTGATTCCTAGAAGGTCATAAAAGAACTCAGAAGATTTGTTTTTCTCTGGTTGCCTAGCTGGCCACAAAACTAGAGTATTTCCTGCCACTTCTGCCAAAATAAATATTATTAAAATACTATATCCCCCAGCTGCCAATCAGAGACAAAGGCATGTGAAAGATAGTGTTTATTTGCACATGTGCACCTTTCCCACCATAGAACTCACACTGAAGGTTACAACATGTGAAGTAATTGCAGCTCAATTTTTAAAAGCTGGTTTTCTCACATTTTCCCCCTCACTCATACATAATACGTAAGATATTGTCTGGCCTAAAATAAAAACCCTTCTCAGCAATATATTAGAAATGAATTTTTCTCTACCTGTGACTAAATTTTGAAGTTTTTTTTTTAAAAAAAAGCACTGAGATATTAACAGTATGATTAACAACTGATTTTTGGAAATGGTAAAAGACTTAAAAATCTCCTTAGAGAAAATTGCCTCGGAGAAGAGGATACCTGCTGGGAACAAGGAAAAGTTCCAACGGGTTTTTGCTGAAAAGAGGGGTATGATTCAAGTGGATTTTGAGTGAGGGAGAAAAGATTAGTGCTCTGTAATTTGGTGCTGGAACAAAGTCCCAAATCAGATATCACTAGGTGGGTGGTTTATTTTTCTAAATAACTGGGTTTTAAAGGTGTGTTTTAAATTTTAATTGTGAAAAGAGTTTTTGAAACTTTTAATGGTGGTACCTTATGACCCAAAATTTTACTATTGTTTTAAAAAAACAAAGCAAAACCAAAATCATCTCTGTTTTTACTGCTGTTATCTTTTAGATTGTACCAGAACTTGAATTTGCCAATAGAGGGCAATAGTCAAACTAAGATAGACGGCATCTATCATTTTTGCAACTTCTAATGAGGTAAAATAACACATAGAACCCTCATCTGCTTTTATGGATATTGCTATGTAATTGCAGTGTAATTATGGTACACAACAGCTTCAGAAAATTATCTTTCAAGAAAACAGCTGGTTCTCTTTCACAAACCAGGATGAAATCTCATCAATTAAAAAAAATGCAAAGAAATTTTTCCAAAAATATAAGCTGATAATAAACAAGCAACAAAAAATGAAATAACATAAAAATTTTAAATGGATAAATCAGAGCTGCTGATATGAAATAAGATAAATGTACAAATGTAAGAAAATTATGAAGATAGAAGGTACTTCTGATATATTGTTCTATATTACAGTGTAAACAGACTTCTTAGAAAGATTTTCGAATGTTTTTCTCTTTTTTCATTTATTTGTGTAATTATGTAAATGCATGGGTATATCTACTCCATGTGAGATACACACACATGCAATCAAAAATCCAAAGTGTAATAATTTTTTATAACCAGTACTTTGGAAAAGTTACAAAACAATTAACATTGGGCATTGAACATGTAAAACTGTAAGTTTATTAAACTTTGGTATGGCAACAACCCAGTACATGAGTGCTTGCTTTTACAAAATCTCTGTGTACAGAATTTAGGAGGCACTAAACAGCTCATCAAGAGAATGATTACCCATAACTCATTTTTTAAATTATTTATTTCAATGTTACCTTAAAAAGTTAAGTCATTTAGAATGGCTTAGAGATCAATGGATTTATAAAATATAAAATGTACAAAGTTAGAAATATAAAGAGTAATATTTAAATTTTCTCATCCTCCTCTTTTTTTTCCCTACTAGACTATACAAGCTCAGGTTTTAATAATATAAAACATTCAATTCCATCAAAGCTATTAAAGGTTTGTGAGAGTTGCCTGAGTAGACATATGTAAATACTGTACTTTAAAGAAAATTATAGTATACAAAGCCAGTTTTAAAGAGAAATTTCCTGTTACAAAAGATTCACAACAGCTTTAAAATAATCCCATTTTCTTACTTATAAAAGCAAGAAATATACTTAATATAAATTTGGTAAAATTCATGTACACACAATGTTTAGGAAGACATTTGTGGGGCAAAGCAAGTTACCCACACATTTACATGGTTTACATTTACTTACAAAATCTATGAAAGACAATCACATATAGATACACCCATCTCCTGTAAAAATTCTTACATTTTCAGGTGGTCAGTAATATTTAAAAAGTAACATAAGAATGAAAACTAAGAACTGATGTTCTCTTTACTCACAGACTAGCATATTATGACCCGTATCATTACATTGTCTACAAGCAGACCTTATGAATCTTACATTTAAAAACTATTTTAATTAACAAAAAATATTAACTGAGGGTACATTATTTATAGAATCAGACACACAGTTAAACTTTAAACAGCTAAATATATAATATTAAAACATATATAGATATATATGTATTTACATGTATATAGTATAGCTGTATGCATATATGTATAGGTGTGAAACACATACATAGAAAAAAATATTGCCCTGGCTGGTGTGGCTCAGTGGATTGAGTGCCGGCCTGTGAACTGAAGGGTTGCTGGTTTGGATTCCCCCATCAGAGCACATGCCTGCGTTGTGGGCCAGGTCCCCAGTTAGGGGGCACATGAGAGACAGCCACACATTGATGTTTCTCTCCCTCTCTCTCTCTCACCTTTCCCATCTCTCTAAAAATAACTAAAATCTTTTTAAAAAAGAAAAACAATATTGTTGAAGCTGTGTGTTTTTTAACTGTGCAGAGTAAGTTGAATATCTAGCAATAATACTCTTAGTCAGAGGTTCTTAAAGTGAGGTTCCTAGACCATTATCATTAACTATACCCTAGCAGCTTGTTAGTTATCAGTCTGGAACCCATCCCAAACCCACTGAACTGCAAATTCTCGGATTAGGCTCAGCAATCTGTATTTAAGGAAACTTCTAATGACAGTATTTAATACGCTATCTGGAAAAAAGACTTTATCGATGGATCTTGAGATTGTCACACTCAAGTGAAATAAGTGAAATAAGTCAAACAGAATAGGACAAGAACTGCTTGATTTCCCTAATGTGTGGAATATAAAACAGAAGCAACAAATCAACAAACAGAAAAATCCATAGACATGGGTAACAGTATAGTGGCTACCAGAGGGGTACGGGGGTGGGGAGTTTTCATGAGGTAAAGAGGATCTAATATATGGTGATGGAAAGAGACTAGACACCGGGTGGTGAGCACACAATGCAATATACATATGATACAGAATTGTACACTTGAAACTTATATAATCTTATTTATCAAATGTTACCCCAATAAATTAAGTTAAACAAACTTCTAGGTGATTCCAATGCACAATAGAGTTTAAGATCCAATTCTCTTAGTAAATAATAAGTTACTTTCATGATTATTATAATTTGAACAACTCAGACTGTCCCTTATCTCTAGGCTTGTTTTCAAACAAATTGTGTACCAGAGCATATTTAATTCAGGAATAGTTAAGATGCTCTTATCAAAAAGGTTGGTTCTCTACTACTGGACCTTTTAAAAACTAGGCCCACAGTTTAATCTGGACAGAAATTAGATTAAATTAGCCATGGAATTTCAGCCTTAGGAGTTACCAAAAATTATCTAATCACACAGAAATTGGAAAACAGAGAACCAAAAAAAATTTAAAATGTTTTCCAAATATCAAAAGGCAATTCAACAGTGAACTTGATGTCAAATCCAAATCTTTTAACTTCTATGTTAAATTGTAATCAGATTAGGTTGTAAGCCATGGTTTCAACCAGCTGCCTATTATCAGTGATGAGACAGTGGTCCAGTAACTCACAACAGACATGAGCGACCCAGTGGCGTTAGCAGCGGCACAGCCTCACGTTTCCCCACACCAGGAAACAATGTGCTTAATCAACTGTGCATCCTCCTCTTCAACACATGATTGGTTATCTCTTCTAAAAGCTATTCTTGGGCCCTTCCAGATGTTTTCATCATTGAAGCCTGCCAGGAGAATGAAATTTAAGTGTCCTTGTAGACTCTTCTCAGTTATTAATATACCCTTCTGAAACAATTGTAACTGTATTATTTTTCTCTGGCTGCTGGTCTGCATCCTTGCTGTAAACTTGTTGAACTCAAGGGTTAGTCTTTCTGGTTGTGTGTGTGTTTTCTGTCCTGACAGCTGGCCCATGAGAGGTACCCACCACTGGTGTCAAATAAATAAAATAATTGGATAGGGAAGCCAATAATAGAGATTCAGTTCTGAAGATTTCACTCTGTAATGAAGAGGAAATGCTTTTCATGTAAAATTTGCACATATTTTCTGATAATGTAATAAAAGAAAGATATAATCTGTACATATTATTATAACTTGTTTATAGCAAAACTACCTCAATGCTTCTGCCTGCATCCACTGTTCAGAAATGCTCATCGTGTTTACCAGTAAAACAGTGGTGCTGGGGCTACGGGAGCTTTACAGGAAATGAGGTACAGTGGTGCAGTCAACAGTTTGAGTTGTTTAGCTTCTCACCTCCAACCCCTCAATTTTTAGCCACTCATTTCCATGTGTCTTTTGTGTGTTTTTTGTGAACTAGTACTCTAAGATACCATACGTTAATTTTTCTTTGCTCTTGCTTTCTTTTCCAATATAAGAATCCTGTATATTCATGGTATGACTATGAAAACCACATATTCAAAATACAGAAATAAGAAAATTGTCCACTTTCTTCTCAGGTACAGCTGAAAGCACCCCTGTCCTAATTTATTCATTGTCTTAGTGAATTTGCATCAGAACTCAACAAACAATATACCCTTTGCTCCCATGGGCTGCATAGTTGGCTTTTTAATACTCTTAATCTGGACCACGGCTCCTCAAATTTTTCATTAACACTTCTGTCAAGCAGAGGCAAGTGACATACCTTAGGTGTCTTTAGACTCTGTGTTACCTTTAAAGTCTATGCAAATGTTTATTCTATTTCATAATGGATAACATTTTAATATGAAACTAATACTTTACATATACAAACTTTTGAAGTTCAGAAAGCTATATTAGATGCTTCTTGGACTTTTCAATCCCACCAAGCACATACTTACATAATGTTTTTATTACTTATGGCCAATTTGAGAAATTTAGCCTTGCTTGAATTTTAGTGTAAGAGCTCACTAATTTTGTCTCACTGTTTATGGGAAACTCCTTTATTAGAAGTCAATGGGAGTTGAAGTTTGGGACACTCTGAATAGTAAACACTTTGTAATAATAATTGCTCCTGCCCACCAATTGGGAATGTTTATCCTTGAAATTAGCAATTCCCCATTAATTAAGGGGCCAATTCTCTTGGAAGAGACCTTCATACAGACCTTCAATATATACTCAGGTTTGTTTGAATTTCAAAGTCAAGTTGACTTAGACTTTAAACAAGGATTCCTAAAATATCAAGATTGTATCTTGAGATATGACTTTCCAGGCAAAGTTGCATCTAGACCTTGACTCTGTAGTACTTTATGAATTTGGTCGGTAATCATCCTTGTTGAATTTAAGTTGGCTATCTGATTATAAGACAGTAAGCATCACAACAGTTTTGTTTGATTAATCTTCAGTTTCTAGTAAGACATATGTTACCGTTTTTAAAATCAGCAGAAATATATTTTCAATGTATGCATGATTAATTCCATCTTAAAAGGTACATTTAATTACATGAGGTATATTAATACTTGAGTAACTTGCGTAACATAAAATGAAAATGCATTCAAACAATTGTACTACATAAAACTATAAATAAAATGTAAAAACAGCTATAAAATATATTAATATAAACTCTTATTATCATAAACTATAATATTCAGAAACATTGTGAGGAAGTTTTCCAATGACAGGACTTTATCAACATTAAATAAGCAAAACAAACTTATTTTTAATACTTGTTGCATAATACTGGGAAGAGTTTATGAGAAATTTCTGAGAAACAGGTAGGCATTGCTATAACCTTACATATCCTTTCTGAGAATGCAAGTTAACAGAAATATTAAGTGGATAAATATTTAATTCTTGTCTAGGGGATAAGATAAATTAACTAGAATGATAGCCATATGAAAATGCACTTGGAATGATGCACAACAGCAGTTAATATCACATGAGGGAATATAGGCAAATGGTTTAATTGAACCAAAAAATAAAATTGCATCAAAGTTCACAGTTCTAGAATGTCTAAACCAAAGTCAAGTTTTATTGATATATAAAGCAGTGAAACCACTTTCATCGATCAGTTTGTGCGGTAGATGATGCACTGTGAGAGACACATCTATAATGCGCTGTACAAAAACATTATAAGTACTGTTAGCAATATATTAAAAGTAATGTTGATGTTCCAAACAGGTTTTGACTGATAATTAAATTTTGAAACTTAGAATTTCTGATGATTTTATTTCACTGTGGATTTAATATTGAAAGCAGAACTTGCATTTCAAAAAAACAGATTATTATTCTATTATTAGATAAAAAATTCCTTTTGATGTAGAGTATTGCAAGTAAAACTTACCTATACTATGTGAACCAATATTTGAGTACCATCTGTGTGTAAAAGACTAAATTATTTCCTTAAGGATTTTAACAAACATGAAGCATAGCCTTTTTGGATTATATTTAAAAGGGAAGGTACAAGGTACATGTGCAAATGAAATACATATGTATAATATTAGACATAAATTCACACATTATATTTGAACAGATGTGAATAAACTAAAAATGCTGCTACCACCACATTTTTTTTTTAAATTAGAAATCATATCACTTGGCTATACCAGTTTCACAATGGGAAAATGTAAAGTATAGCTAAATAATTTTTTCAACTCATTTTGTCCAAAATTTTATATAGCTACTAGATTAATATAAGTTTGATTAACTATAAAAGACATAAAATTACAAAACAAGGTTTCCTTTTTTACTTCCAAACTATCACAACTTCAAAAATGTTATACTAATAGTATAAAACCTGAGAATCCCAACAAAGTGAACAAAAAAATGCTAAAAAATTTGATTGACTTTTGTTAGCCTTGTTATTATTGATTTAGAAGCAGTTATACTCATAATGGCAAAATGCAGTGCTTTAGATTTTGGAAGCCTTAGGTTTAGCACTAGTCACAGCAACACACATTACAGTTCTAGCATAGCTTTGCTTTTTTAGCACCTATAGAGATTTGTTTTCCTCATAAGACTTTTTTTTTCTAATTTTCTTAAATTCAAGTGTTCTTGTGAAAGAATATACTGTTTGCTTCTTTCATGCTTCCTTCTTGAGTATAGTTTCCTGAAGAAGGAAAACTGTTTTAATCCAGTACTTAATTAACATTTTTATATTCTTTCTCTTCTTAGTGCAATTCCATAACTTTTGCTCGTTTGGTCCAGGAATTACCTAAGTACCGCAAATCAAACCTCTGATTTATGACTCTATCATGAGGCTTATCATCACAAGACAACCATTAAAAAAAATCACAAATCATGTTCCAATTCCCTTGATAAAAACTACAAACATTTTAAAGTCTCCAGAACAGAAATTCAAAAAAGTTGCATAATATAAAGCAAACTTTCAAAGAAAAGAAAATAAAGAGGAAGAGGGAGAAAGGAGAAGAGAAAAAGCTGCAAATATCTGTATACCTATATTAGTTTTCACCTTTGCTCCATATTCCCATACCCAACATGCTTTCCTTTGAGTTAAGTCTGGCCCTATATGTACAGTTGCTCAGTTTTTTCACTGTCAATCCTTTTCCCAGTTTCTCCCACTTCTCCTTCCTTCTTTTCACTATTAATTTCTCTCTTTTTCTTCCTTCTGTCCCACTTATATTTTATACAATTCATATGTATGCAGAGCTCCTACTGCCATTTGAGAATGACTTTTGGATTTTATAAAAACAATAACTTTAAGAAAATGCCTTTATGCACAGAGTGAACTTCCCAGACTTATAGAATCTCTCTACTAAAGCCTCTCTGTCATTTCTTCAGACTGCACGGATGCCTAACTGGTGAAATGAGTTATTGTGAGTAATGTTTGCAAAGTTGCTTTTTCTGGAGTAGCATATTTGAACTCTGACTTTGTCTACCCCGACCCCTGAAGATAATGAATGAATCCAATGGTTGATATTTTAGTGGTTGAAGTGGGCACATGGGAGGAAAGGGGACTTTAAATGAGGGACAATGGGAAAGGGTAGTCATGAACATGTATAAAAGATACATGGACAAAGCCAAAGGGGGATAGGAAAAAGGGTGGGAAGTAGGGGTGGCTGGGGTGGGGGAGACTGGTGAGGGGAAAATGGAGGCAACTGTACTTGAGCAACAATAAAAAATGTGAAAAAAAATCAGATTTTTATGTGATTTGCTCTAGTTGCAACCAGAAGCATGCTCATTGATTGAGACTATTGTGCCCACTGTGTTCCAAGCACTGCACTATGTGTTTTACATAATTATCACCTTTAAACCTAGGTTTATAAGATGGCAGATATTACCAACCTCACTGTTGTATTTTTCATTTTTGGATTTTCCTCCAGCAAGAGATCTCACATGCTTCCCATTTCTACCTACATTTGTCCTTCTTGCCTTTTATCCCCAGTGTGAAAAACTGAGGTTTGGTCAGTACTTTAGAAAGTCAATGATTTGTCTTCTCATTCAAAATGGCACAACCGTTTGACCTACTAAAAGCTATTCTGTGGTAATTGATTTGTCACTCTTACCATTTAAGTCAATGCACCGAACTGAAATTTTGGTTTAATAGCTAAGTGTACTCAAGAGATTTTCCATATTAATGTAGGGCTGTAGCAATTTCTTAAAGTTCTGAATTTATAAATTTGACAAAATAAAAGTACAGTCATTGCATGGTGTTAGTTTTCTGATGGAGATATTTTAATGAAAGTTGAAATATTAGGCCAGCTTTATTATCATTTGTAAACACAGACAAAATAAAAACAGAAACAAAAGAAACTACTTCTTAAGGCAGTGAAGAACACTTTGATTCTTAAGAATAGGTGAGAAAGGTCATGTGTCGAAAAAAGTTCTGTGTACAGCCAACAGGAATCAGATAATAGTGCCACGTTGTCATCTAAATATTTTGGAAAACAATTTTCCTTTGTTCTCTCTGTTCCTTGAACTGCATATGGTCATAATACTGAGTAAACACAATGTAGATAATTCATTCTTTATGATGAACTATTTTAAAACTTTTAGGAGATTTTTTTTTGTCTTTTGAATTTGATATTATGAACTGTGTAAAGTACAATTCACATTATAAAATATTGATTATGTTCTCTCTTGTCATGTCACAAAGGGGTTAGATGTTGGGAACTGTTCTGCCTGGTTTCAGAAGCTGAAAGGTTTCTGCACTGACAGGCAAAAAGACCCCATGGCTAGGGGACTTTGGGACCATAAGCCACTAAGGAAACAAAACTTATCCTCCCAGCAGGGGCACAGCCTCTGTCTCCTTTACTTCACCCTGCTTGGCCCCTGGAGGATGATAAGAATCCACAAGGAAGAAACAACCTAAGACAGGCACAGTTGCAAAGGGGCCATCAGGGAAGGACTTTAGAGAGAGTGGAGGGAGGGACAAAAGACCTTCACCCCTCAGCTTTTTCATAGCCTGAGTCTTCATTCTATCTGTAAAAAGTCTCCTAATATTTTGGCTGACTTGCTTCCCCTGCTTGTTTCAAGCCTAAAACAATGCTGAAGTGGGGTGCAGCCTTGTGCCAGAACTGGCAGTTCCTGGAGGGGGGCTATCAGGCCTCAAAAAAAGAATGCATAAAGTCCTGTGAAATCTGCTTTGTTAAGAATGCCCTCAATTTAAATGTTAAGGATCCAAGCACAAAACAAGTTTTTATTTACTTGTGCTGGAACCCTGGGTTGTATGATCTGTCTCACTCCCCAGTTGTTCCTCCCAGTAGCCACTGCCTTGCCACCTGTCCTCTCTACCCAGGCTGCCCGTCTTGCCCCTCCTACAAATCTGGATGAGTGTTTCTTCTTTAATTTCTTGGTTGTTGGTCTTCCATACAGTTTGATTTTTCTGGCTATTCTGGTTCTTTTTCATTTTTAAGTTGGTGGTTGTCCTTTCTTTGTGTGTGAAGAAGCATATCTACCTACAACTTTACCTTGGCTGGAAGTCCAATATGCTAATTTTAATTCAAGTCTAAAATATTTTATTGCACGTGATCAACTATAAAAATGAAAATTATTGTCATTTAGATGGTGGGAATATTTTTATGTCAATTTAAGCATTTCGATATTTCAGATTAGGAGCTATAGCTTTATCACCTCCTTAATCCATTTGTGGATCTTGTTAAACTAATTAGTTCAGTCATGTCCTTCATCTGGAAAGTACTTGGGGTCAATTTTACTTTGTGAAAATCTTTTTAAGTAGTTGCTTTTCAGTGTTAGTGGACATATATTTTCTTTTGTAGAAAGAATGTAATCAGTGTGTGCCTATGAGGGGGAGAGAGAAAGACAACCAACTCTGTTAAAAAAACAAAACCCTGATTTTAGCAGTTTTCCAGTATTCATGGTGTAAATAATTGTACCACATATAATTTTAGGCTACTACTATTATGCATAATTGGGAAGAGACATACACATTTTGATCTTGGGAGCTAGTACTAGGTAGCTCCAGCATACCTTTTGATCTAAGTGATTGCTCTTTCCATATTATGGAAATGCCAAAAAAAATTGAACTTAAGAGTCTAAAAACTTTTACAAGTTAAAGATTTCCTGATTTCATAATAAAATTTATAAGTAATATGCCCTTTTATCTTCAGAACACTTTTTAATTTCTAAACTTATCAATGTGATATATTGATGAATGTTTGCCAGGCCACAGTAAACTGAGGAATTCCAAGAAAATAAAGATCACATTTGTCTGTCAGATATTGTGTCCTCAGGACACAAAAGATGTAGGTAGATATCCAGCCAAGGCATCCTCAGTGTGTCCTCAGGACACAATCCATCCATTGTGTTCTCAGGACACAAGAGATGTAGGTAGATATTCAGCCAAGGTAAAGATGTAGGTAGTTCCTCAGGAACTACCAAAAAATAAAACCTATTACACAATGGGCTCTCTATAAATATAGTTAAATAACTATCAATTTTTTAAGTTAAATGTTACACATTTGGTTCTGAACTAAATAAAGCTCAATTTAAAAGCCATTAAGATTTTATTTAACCAAGAAATGACTAAAAACTGATAAGGATATAAAATATATTTTTCTCTTTGATATAAGGATTTTAATTCCTTTTTATAACTCAATAGTAAAAAGGTAATACACACAATTTTTTAAAAAATGGCATATATTCAAATCCTAATGGTACAATATAGGTGGTATCTGTGAGAACTCAGTGTAACAATCTATTAACATTATGCTGAAAGTTTACATAACATGCTATAATAAAGAAAGAATATACACACCAGGAGACAAGTAAACGTGAACATTAACTAGTAAAACAAACAAATGAAAAACACTGGTCTATACGATTTCAAGATTGGAGTAATCAGTCAAAGATCTTAAAGAGCTATACTTAAAATACACAAGGAAATAAAAAGTAAGATTGTAATTTTATCAGAACTAAAAACCATTAAAAAAAGAGCCTAGCACACTTGAAAAATTAACATCCATAATTAACATAACAATTAACTGAGATGAAGAACTCAGCTAAGATGGATACAACAGAGATCTGACTCAGAGATCTGAAGGGGAAACTAGTGAACAACAGGATATATCAAATGAAAATTATCTCTTAATTTACTATAGAAAAAACAGTATGAAAATTACAGGAAAGAGTCTATAAAAATAGTAAGAAGATCTAACATATGTATAATTGCCTTCAAACTAAGAGACATGGCCAGTATTCCAGGAAAAAGCCAGGACGTCGGAATAAAGAAATAGCATATTCTAGGACTTACTGACTTTGAGGCTGTTATTGAGAATCATGAGTTTTAGAAACAGGTGGCAGCTCCATTCTACAAAATACCGGATAGGACCAGTCCTATCAGCAGTGACCCAGCTGGACTTAGATCATAGGGTAGGCCAGATATTCCCCATCACACTATTATTACTTCCATAGTGCCTGAGTTCTTGACCATAATAACCTATCAATAGATGTTCATTCACTTGAGTTGTATATTTAATAGAAATATCAGTTATCACTAAAATTTTGGGTCCTTTGTGGTATGATGTATTTCATAGGAAGACAACCATAAGAAATAAAGTTTAGATGAACAGTCAATTTGTCTTTCTAGATGGCAAAATGTCTAACAAAATATTTAATGATTTAATGATTCGATACATTCGTATCATGAATGTGTACACCTGTAAAGAGATTACAAGCATCATTTTATAGAATAATTTTAAAAATATTTTTTAAACACTAAGAATGTGATCTATACTGTTAGAGACAATTCATCTTCATTTGTTAAGTCTTGTACATAGATTTATCCTGATGGTCTCTGGACTAACAATCAAAGACTTTCCTCCCATCTGGCCTTAGCACCAACCCCTGCTGCTTCAAACCCATGCTTACAATTGTCTATGCTCTCTTCTCCATCAATTCTAGCACCAGATAATTCCCAGGCATTATCTGCTGTTTTGAAGTCCTCCACAATTACTTCCCTCCTAGCTGTATGTCCACATGTGCCTTCAGAATCTATCCCCACCCTAGCATTCCTATCTCAAATTTTGCCTACCCCAAGAAGCTCCCTAATTCCTCCATCCTGTCCTTATTTCATTTAACACAATTATAATTGATATCTTATTTCCATACTTTCCCCTAGAAACTTAACTGCTACATTGTTATTAAATATTTTATAGCTTTCCTTTATAAAGTTACTTGTATAAGTGGTTGCTTTTCTAAATTGTGAGCTCCTAAGGCCTAAGTTTAGTTAATTTTGTGTGTCTCTTTGCACCAGAGTGCTTTAAAGGTGAATTTTATAGCTTAAAATTTAGCTAAACTTCTTTGGCTTAACTTGTTTGAACTTCTTAGTGTCGAAAATCTTTGCGTATTTTGGAACAATTAGAAAGCTATAATGCCTGGTATCTGCATCTGCCATTAAACATCTCTATTTTAAATGTGATTTTTTTCCACGTTTCTTTACTCAACAATGTTCACAATGGGCCAGCAGCCTGATTACTAAAAGATCTTCTTTACCAACATATGGCTGTATCTGAATGATTGCACTAGACTTGAGTGTGCTCATTTAGGTCTAATGAGGTCCACAGAGGTGACCGTATGACTCATGACATGAAGTCATTTTTCCAATTAGCATTCTGACAAATGCATTAGAAGGAGAACCATTTCAATAGATTTCCACAGCTGCTGAAGGGATCAGGTGTCAGAAGATTTTCAGCTTTGTTCTGTTCTGGTCAAATAACTTATTTTTACCCAGACTGCCTCTTGATGCAGCTGGCGGCGATCATATGTCATCTGAGTCTGAGAGCCCAGTTTAAAAATGGTCCTTGTTACAGTACTACAACTGAAGAAATTTTAAGAGGGAACAGAAATAACTTTTGATTGAGTCATCCATCTTTTTTTGAATGAGTTTATTTCCATATAGTATAATACAAACTTTTATTTTTCAGAACTACATCAGTTTTGAAGTTTAACACAGTATAAAACATTTATTTGCAAGCATAAAAACAAGGACGAGAGATACTTCCATTATCTTAAAACACCTAATTTCAACATGGCCTTTCACAACTTTGTATTAAAGTTGTAACATGTGTTCTCATTTGGATAAAAAAAAAAGAAAGAATTTAAAAATCATTAGCCCCTCTCAAAACAATCAAACAGCACTAATTTACAGGATTCTCTTCTGAGTGAGACTGGGAGTGCTTTAAAGGTGTAGAGGAGAACACTGAAGAAATGGTCTCAATTCTTCAATGTCCAAATGCTCAAAAGCTTATAATAGTACCTTGGAGAAACTGGATTACAGAGTTTTAAAAAAGATAATTTAACATAAGTTTTTCGGATGACTAAGAAATTCAAGATTATCTGCAGCACTTAGAACATCATCCCTCAAGGTATTCAAATATTAGAAATATAATTATGGTAAATTTACTGACTTAAAAGGTAAGGATAAATGCAAAATATGGGAAATGAACCAACTTGTAGAGAGGTAGGATAATCACACACAAGGAGATTTTGTTTCCTTGCATGTAACTCATTAAAAAAATGGCTCCCAGTGCTCTTCTAAGGATAATCCCACATTAAATTTAGTGCCACCACTGGTCATTTAAGGTATGCATTTGTTTTAAGGTCTTTCAGTTTATCTTTTATTTGGTTAGTAAAATCATTTTAAAAGAATTTTTGATGCATTCTAGTAGCAAGAAGGAGTAGCCTGCACCATGTTCTCTTTTCTTAGGATTTGTAGCAGTGCTACAGATACTCATTCTAACTATTTAAATGCTACAGTACCTATGCGTGGGAAAGGGAAATTAATCTATCTACCCTAAATATAATGAAGTGTCCAGAATGGAATATGGGATTTATATTTTTATAGATTTAAATTTTTATAAAGATTTTAAAATGCTCCTATATATCATCCTCATACCTGCCCTAGAATAAAATAATTTAATCATGTTTTCAAGTCTTTTCAATAATAACTTAAGGATTAATTATTTGGTCTTCTTACAGAAAAAAAAAAATAGTAATTCCTCTAAGAACAGAAAAGAGAAAGTGGAAAGAGTAGAAAGTAAAAACAGATTTTTTTGTTTTGTTTTTACCAAAAAAGGGCATGATTTTAGCTAACATACAAATATTTGAGTCATTCACATTGTTAAAAAGAAGTTGGAAAGTGTATCAAAGGGGAGTAAACAAGATGGAACATTGTTCACTCTGGTCCTTATTTTATGAGAAAAATGTGGAAATACTTCTCAATACTACAGATAATAATGAACTATAAACTCGGACATCTTTGAAGTATTATATAGTTTCTCTGGAGCTATTCCATTTCAGACATGTATGCATGTATCTCATCCTTTTTGTGTGCTAGTTACTGTTCTACAATGCTAGATAGAAGGGAAATTTCTGTACCTATGGAAAATACAGTGGTAAAAAAATCATACTAATTGTCATATTTTCTTTTTTAAAAAGTCTTTCAATTACAGTTTACATTCAACGTTTTGAATTACCTTCAGTAGTACAGCATAGTGGTTAGACAATCATTTACTGATATTTCCAGTACCCAACTGGCACTGTACACAGTTCTTATAATATTATTGACTATATTTCCTCTGGCTACTTTGTAACTACCAATCTGTACTTCTCAGTCCTTCACCTTTTTGCACCAAGCCCCCGACCCCCCTCCCTTCTGGCAGCCATCAGCCTACTCTCTATACCTATGAGTCTGTTTCTCTTTTGTTCATTCATTTTGTTCTTTAGATTTGACACGAGTGAAATGATATATATTTTTTCTTACTGAGTGATTTCACTTAGCATAATATCTTCTAGGTCCATGCATAAAGAGAAAAATCATTCCAATAATTAGGGTGAGCATTGTTAATGAAGTAATGGTTTGCATATTGGGGTAAATACTTAAAGACAAGGGCATGCTGCCCAGGAAGAGCACACTAAGTTATCGGTTATCTGTTATTCAAAATAGACATGCAAGAGCTCTTCCTTGACTAGTTCTTATGATAAAAATTTACATTGCTTACCTTTCACTAAAGACATATAAAGCAGAAAATATAATTTTAGACATCTGACCATCAATCATCTGAAACATTCTTTAGTGGCAACATTGGTGGCTCCAGACTTCATTTGAAACTGGAACAGAGAGGCCTCTGGGAAATTATTGAACTGGAGAATTTAATCTCCATGAGAAAGTGAAAAAGGATATGCTTTCCCCTGAAAATAGAAAAAAAATTTTTTTGAGAAATTGAAAAAGCAATTGGATTATTGAAGTAGCAGAAAGAGCTCAATTCAGCCTGTTAAAACAAAAAGAGATATTTTTAATTCTGCCTAAAAGTGACATCTCACATTACCCAGGGACCAGGATGAAGTTAGTCCAGCTTATGTTTTATTACTGAACCCCAGAGGGACAGAATCAGAGTCCCCAGGCAATGCTCTGTTGATGGGGACACCAGCCCACAGTGTCCGTGGCGTTATGGATGAGACAAAACAAATTCACATGGACTACTGAGTCCTGTGGGGGAAAAGGGATGGTAAGGCCACTCTCTCAAGAGGAGAGCATCATGACCCTTACCTTGACAAGCTTTTATTGGCTTTAATTTGCATAGGAATACAGTGTGTATATGTAAAGCTCATCAATCATTGTCAGGCAGAAATGATCAAACAATAGATAATATTCAAAGAACTCTGAGGACTTATTCTGAGTCGTGGTTAGATAGTTAAAGGGCCATAAAAGTTTGAGGAACAAACTCATTTCATACTTGGACCCAATTTTAAATGATAGTTTAAATTGAGGGTACTAGCAAAGCAGGTTTCAAAGGATTTTATGTATTCTTTCTTAGGCCTGATCACCCCAGGGAACCACCCATTCCTGCCCAGGGCTGCACCACCCTCCCAAATTGTTTCAGGCTTAAGTCAGGCAGGGGAAGTAAGCCAGCCAAGACATTAGGAGACTTCTGGCAAACTGAGGACTCAGGCTATGTCAAAGCCAAGTGGCGAGGGTCCATCACCCCATTTTTCTATAACCCCCCAAGTCCTTCCCCGAGGGCCCCTTTGCAACCATGCCTGCCTTAGGTTGTCCCTCCCTTGAGGAATCTTACCCATCATTGTCTAACCAGTCATCTGCCTGGGGCCAAGCAGGGTGAGGTGAAAGGGAGTAGAGGGTGCTCCTACAAGGAAGATAAGCTTTGTCTCCTAAGTGGCTTATGGTCCCAAGGTCTTTTTACTCAGCCTTAGCCATGAGGGGTTACAGTTTCTGAAATCAGTCAGGGTGGTTTCCAATACTCTGTCCCTCTTCAATCTAGCAGCCACTTCGAACTTCTATGAAAGCACCAAATCTATGACAGTTATTTTACCTACACCTGTGAACCATATTTAGTCACTTGCTTTCACTACTGAGGAAAACTGCTTATTCATTCTCTTCTCCTCAATGCTTTCATCCACAAGTCTCCTATATCCTTAGCCAAACATACTCCCTCACTCATTGGGGAAATATGACTTTTTTTTCCCTCTTTCTAAGACATAAAGAGTACAGGGGGTGGGGTCATTTAACTTTGCTCTGGGCTGATTTTACTGGCCACACATACGGTGTCTATTTTTTAATGGATATAAATTTGTTGATATTCACACTTCTGTAGATAACAAAAATAAAATCCTGTAAAGACATTGAATTAAAATTCCTTTATCAAAGAATTTGGTAATCAGAGAAAACACCAAACCGCCTGGTTTTAGGTTGCAGGAGTATTACCTTGCCTGTGGTCTTCCTGGAATTGAATTGACAAAAGTTTGAGAAGAAAAATTCACAAGTGCTTTTCAGCTATTCAACCTTTCTTTAGCTGAGTTGTCTTTAGGTATAACTTAAACTTAATTTTAAATCAACATGTACCTTAGGCTATGTAGATGGTATTTAATAGGAATATGTAAATGGAAAGTACAAACTCATTCCTAATGAGCAATTACTGCCTCCAGAAAAACCACGTTAGAGCTTTCTAAATACAAGGCACTTTAAATCGGGTATCACAAAAATGACTGAGTTATGACAACCATAGAGGAGGATTGTTTAGAAAGATCACAGTAACCCAACTGAATGACAGGACATCAGAAAGCCCTATTATAATTTAACAATGGTATTAATTACAATGGGACAACTAGAAAAATGAAGCTGGCATTATAGTCGATATCAGAATGCACACCTATAAAACCCTGTTTGTATATTTTTGTTAACACATTTACAAACAGATAAAGCAGAGTGAGTATAGAGAATAACAATGTGACAGACAGTGGATGATGAAGTGAATTTTAAAAACTATTTTACATGAGGAAGGTTTGAAAGAACTAGGAGTGGTTTTATGAAGAAAAGATTTAGAGAAGATATAAAAGTTGTTTTTAAATACCTAAAGCTATACTATCTAGAAAAGAGATAAAGTTTGTTCTTTATGGTTCCAGGTCAAAGAAGAAGAGTCATTGCCTAAAAGTTTCAGGCAGACTGATTATTGTTCAATACAAAAAAACGCAGGTACTCATGACCAGGAATGTTCAAAGTAGGGACCAGCTGCTTCAGAAGCTGGTACCGTGAGTCTCCTCTCACTGACGGGGTTCAAGCAGAGGCTGAGAAGTGGCTTGAGAAGATTTGTTTCCTGAAGATGAATACCTGGGAGGGGTCATTAAGCTAGCTGGACTTTCAGATGACCTGCCTTTGCCAGTTTGTCTTACCAAGTTATCCCTTGATGAGAGCAGACAGCTATGTTCAAAGTGAGCAAGGCAAAACAGTTAAATGTAAATGTAAAGACTTATAAGGTTAATTTTATGTACTAATATGAAGGACCAAGACAAAAAAAAAAGATAGAAAAAATACTATGGAATAACCTTTTATATGGACCAGTTTAATAATTAAAAAATATAAATTGAACATTATAGTGTTATAAATTAGATAAGGATATATTTATTTTCAGTTACAGAGTGTATACACACAAAAGTAACAATTTTCCCTGAGTAGAACATAGTATTTTTTATATGTCTTTCTGATAGGCTCTTTGGCACTAAAAATAAAAATCTGGATTCAGAAACCTGAAATAATAAATGTGCTTTAAATAGCCACAAAGCATTTAATCATATTTCCGTAGAACCAAAAATGATACTTTCCTTAGATATGTGTAACAGCAAAAACAGAGAAAATAATTTACTAACACAGTTGACTAGAGCAGCAAACATCTGTGTTCTGCAAGGCACGAAATGCATGCAAGTGAAGGCTGGATGCTTTCCTCTGCTCAGCATGTGGCGTAGACACTTCCGTCTCATCACCTCAGTGCTGTCCACAGCGCTGCATTAGACTGGGCGCTAAGGCTAGACTTACTGAGTGGTTTTGTGTTTGGGATTCAAGTTGTTCACTAAATGCTTTTTAATGAATACCTTAATGCACTTCTTAATCTGTAGTTTTTTTATTTCCCTTTTTTACCCACCTGGAGATTAATATTTAAGCAAGAAACAGTATAATTTTTTAAACTGCCAGGATTTATTTTTTAATTCCCTTGCTTAACTATTAATCTTTTAAAATAATAATGCTTAGATTGCTGTTAAAGATTCTTTTATAGTCAACATTCCTAGGAAAAGGATGACTTATTGAAGGAAGTACTAAATTTTACTAGTACATTAAAGCAGGTATGAATTTTGAATTGGGTTTTACTTATGTCAGGAATACAATGCAAATGCAAATATTCCCTTGTGTAAAATAATAGCAAATGAAAGGAAATGAACATAAACTACTGATTCAACTGATTGCAATCAATGCTAGTAAGGATGTAGAAATAGATGGTTTAGAAATTTTCAAGGTTAAACGATACTAATCCACTGTCTTGAGTTATTTAATATGTCTTCAATAGATTCACATGCTGATGGATCTATATTTATATCCTATAATTAATGTCCTGTTTAAAATACATATCTTATTACCTCTAAACTATTGAAAAATAGTATTACAATTGCAAAATATTTTTTTAAACTTCCCATTTTTATTTAATTTTTGTGTCTTCTGCTTTATTTCTATGGCTCTCCTCTCATTAAATATTGGAGTCAGCTTCTGAAACTTACTAGAATAATATACTTTGAAAAAATTTAGTTAATAGACTATTGTGTCCTTTAAAAAAAACCCTTCTATCTACACATTTTTTACAATTACAGTATTCATAAGAACAGATAATACAATTTGGTTTATATAATTATTATTGATTTGCTTTCACTCTTCAAATATACTTTTGAAGTAGGGCAGTACTCTGGTGCCACTACTTTATCAGGTTTACAGCCATTTTTTGCAAAGTGATTTTGATCTTAGTCAGGGCTGTTCAAATAAAGTGGATTAATAATCAATAAAAGAAAATCCTATATGAATTATTTTGATCTATATATTGGTTTAAGTATTTGTCCTAATAGCACATTCTCAATGAGCATATCTGAGGCCCATTTTTCATTTTTAAAACTGCACATTAGGAAAGTAAGATAGAATTTGTGATATATTTATGAGGTACATAACTTTATACTGAGTTATAAATATTGCTTGTGTCTGTCTTCAGAATTCCTTACTTAATCATGTTATATGCCTTCTTAATGATGTATATATGCAAGTTATTAACACCACATATCCTAAAAGATAATGAAAAAGTGTTTTTCTTACCTAGTGAACATTGACCAATGGTTTTTGGCTAGTGAGATCACATAAAACCAAAAGAACGCTTAAACGATGGATATAACAGAAGAGGATGAGAAAAATAATATTTTCAACATTTTAAAATTTACCACACTTGTCTAATGCATGCAAGCAATCGACGATATAGGATTTGTCCTATATGCTTTTTCCCTATTTCTAGAAATTTCCCTATTTCTAGATCATTAATTAAAATCATAGTCTTGTTTATTTGTGTGTGTGTTTTAATATGACATTGTTTACCTTTCTTGTTCACAATCACTGATTTATTATTTCTTGAACTACAGTAACAAGTTTACTTTGCTTTGAAAAATATAGCTGATGAGATAATTTCTGAATTATTTCTGGAAATACTTCTCCCTTATGCTTTTTCCCCTCAAAATGCAGTTTGTTTGTTTTCAGGACCCTACACAAGGGCATTCAACCCCAGGACCTGCGGGAGGTGAAATCTGGTCCATGTTCCACTCATCAAACCATGTAGCCTCTCATGGGGCTGCACTGACTTGGAGAAAGGGAAACTTCTTCTCTATTAAAAGGCATTGTCCCATTGCCAAGCACTGTATACAGAGGAAAAATAAATCCTCTCAGATAAATGTGTGGTTTCTATTGTATCCACCCAGAGATGATACCTTTTTGTGAATTGCACAGGGGTTATCACAGACTGCACTGCCAATGGGAAAGACAAAAACGCAGAGAGAAGTAGGAAGTGAATTATTTGATTTTGGGATTAAAAAATAATCTTTAAATTTAAGGAAGATACTACAGTTTTTAGAGGAATACTTTGATTATAAGAGCCTAGTCATGTGTGTGTATGTGTGTATGTTTTTCTGAAAACCAGAAAAAGAGATTGAAAACAGAGGAGATGGAAAGCTGAACTAACCAGAAAGGAGGTAAATGTTCCAATTTTGAAAAAGAAAGGACTATTTGAGGGGGAGGATAAAACTTACATACTGCAGGACCTTGACAAGTTACCTCTAACTAGCTCTACACTCCTGGTTCTTGTTTTCAAACAGGATGGAAAATGGAATCCTCAGATATTTGATAGTCCTGAAGACAATGAACTGTACCCTGACTCCCAGAGCAGGTTGAGGAATATGATTAGCCTTGCAGTTTGGAGGACACCCAGATTTCATACAGCAGCTATACAGTTGATATGGTGGTAATATGCCTTATCATGGGTGGGTTGAAATAGTTCTCCTACTTTCTTGCAGCTACCTAAAATCTTTATAGAATATTCAAAATACTTTCTGTGGCTCTGAGAGAGGAATCACTAGGGGAGAGAGAGAAAGCTGTTAGACATGAGGACAGAGGTGGTGGCTTCTGAGGACCTAATGACTAGTTAGTAGACAACCAGTGCAGATAGCCTGAGCAATTCCGGTTGGGTTAGATCCCGAGTATATGAAAAATAAGCAGATGCCTCCTGTGCTAGTGGCTAGACTCTGTTTTATCCAAGAATTTAGGTGGATATGGAGAAAACATTCAATTGTGAAAATTCTAAATAAACTATAAATCTTTCTTTGATATGAGTTTGGGACAGTCTTATATTTACTTATTATGGACTTATGTAAAGACAGTTGCATTTTTCATACACCCAAAATTGTGGCTTATGAAAACCCATAGTCTACAAAGGGACACAAAAAAATTGCAGAAGACAAACCTGCAGAGTGTTACTCTCAAATTGTTTCTAAATAGCCATTGAAATATGATTATATTTTATAAGATTCCATTTTCCTACAGTATTTTTGGGGACTCACTTATTGTCATGGTTTATTCATTCATGATCACAACCGAGGGGGTGCTTATCAATTAACTGGAGATATTTTTGCATCCAAGGTGAGAAAAATGAATTGAGACAGATGATGCGACTTTGTTTAATTTGTGGCTGAGCGGGGCCAGAACTTAAGCCCCTAGATTAAGTCTTAGTAATGTCCTTTCAGTTTCCTTGACTCTTTCAAGTGACAAAAGCCCATCTTAAAATTCTAGCTCATATCCCTTCTTTTTAAAGCAACAAGCAAAAAACACTGACAAAAATAAATCTTTTGGCTGAGAACCAGAGCCATTTCTTTGGTTCATGAATATCAAAGAAACACAAAGAGATTAAAAACATACTTTAGTTTAGATATGGATATAATAATATGGATATTTATCTCTACATTATAGATATGCGAATAGCAAATACATTTTGCAGACTCAAATATTTATCTGTTGATCATTTAATAATAGTTCTTTAAGGCTAAGTATTGACTTAAACCCAAATGGTTCTAATCTTCAGTCATAGCAAAAGATCCAGATAAAGGAACCAGATCCTCTTATAGCACTGTCCCAATGTGTAAAATGAAACGTGGCTTTAGGACTCATTACTGCATATTTTAGAAAATATAATTTTTTTCTCCCTGAATATATTTGGGTAGTAAAGTCATTTAATTTTAAAGTGTGAATGTATATAAAGACATCAGTGAGAACATAGAATCTCTCAGAAATTTCACCTAGAATGAGACTGTAGATAAAATACAAGGCATTTTTATGCTAGTGTGAAAAAGCTGACTAAAATATTTACGTATTAATATCCCATTGCAAAGATCACTGTTAGCTCATTGGCCTTAAATTATTCACTAGGTTCAATGGTTATTATTTTTGGCTGCTGCAGTCAGACCTTATAAATACATTTCTAAGGTCATACACTCTACTTTTCATCTAAATCTTTCTCCTTTTCTCTTTTAAAACTGAACCTTAAATGAAATTACCTGACATTCAACCTTAGTGAGTCAAACACTTTTGTAGACCGCAAATGAAACTACAATGATATTATTCTTTATATTATTCAAAGGGTGATCCAGAGTCAGGAAATAGGGGATTTTAATATCAACTTTAATAAATATTATTTTTAAATGGCAATCACAACAGTACCTTTTTGTTTAAGAACAAAAATCATCATATTAAAATGTAAGTTTCCAAATAATTTTTTTAGATTACTCATAGTTCACAATCTTCAATAGAACCTTTATCTTTCTTATTAACTCCCTTGCACAACAGATACATTAAGGAATTGGGTTCATGTTTCTTATCATGTACAGACTGAGCTATGGCATATAGTTCTCTGCAAGCAGTCATCTCACATCACTACACAGCTGGAAGGACCCTTTTTATTTTGCACCATTTAAATTTCACCTTGCTTTGAATTCAAACAGAGTGAAAGATAAATTTTCTCACTGTAGGGGTGCAAGGGCCTGCCAAGTATAGCCTGACTCAGTGTTGCATTTACAAACATGTGTCCCTTTGACCTAAAAAGAAGTTTGGGAACCCAAGAGATGAAACTAAACTCTTGACCTGGAGTTCATCTTGGGAAATCAGCTCCCATTTATGTGTCAGTCAGGTCACCTGTGACATCATGTAACCTCAGATTGTGAACCACAAGCGAAGTTGGTAAGTACCCAATGAACTGCATCTCAGTCTAGGAAGAGTTCACTACACTGTTCAACTCTTAGCGATGTGGGCATTCTCTGAGTCAGATGCTGTCTCATTTTTCTCTGCTTCTCTATGCCTCTAAATATTTCTGCCTAATTGTGATGAACTTTCTTCTTCATTCCACCCTGCAATTCTTATTTAATCATTGACTCATTGGGCACATCATTATTTGCATATTTATAATACATCAGCAAGGTAGTAGACATTATATGAACAATGCTTCTAAAGGAATTTGTAAGCCCAGAACAATGGCATGCCCTAAAACTGCTAGAAATGTTTGGTCTCTCATTCACTCCCATTTCTCTTTTGAAGGCAAAGATCTGCTCCACAGCCTCCAGTCAGGCCTCCTATTGACTTCCTGTCCTCTTATTCTCAACTCTCCCTGGCCACCTTCTCAAACTTCTTTCTTAGTCCATAAATCTCACTACTATTGCCTTCTTTGGTTCTCTAGAGAGTAGTAAAACTCTGACTGCCCAATGGATAGGTTACTTTTTAAGGCATAACTTTAAAAGAATGAATACTTGATAGGCCTTAAGCTGCATACTGGAAATAGAGAAGGAATGGTCAGGGAACATAAGCTTAACTTGGTTGTCAGACAATACTTTGCTGAATCCTTACCTTGAACCTAAAATTCTATGTCAACACACAGACCTTTGGAAAGGCATTGTGGTGGATAAATTGACATTGTCCATCTATAGATTTTCACCTGTTTATCCACAGCTTGGATGAAATACCCTTAGTTACATCTAACTGGATTTACTCTGATTCATGATTATCACACAACCACATAATTCTTAATTACCCCCCCCAAGATATCATGAAATGGAGAGCAGATACCTTAGACCTCACATACGCATATCTTAGTTATTAGAAATACATATTTATGTAGTCAACAGTCTGAGCAGCCAGCATGGTTCACTTTCACTGTCTACATTCCCTTATTTCACTCTTGAATATTTTGGTACCAGGACTGAGCACTCCTTTGACAGGCAACGTATCTTGGAGGTAAACAGAGTGAAATCTGGTACCAGAGCACTGGGTTAGTCTTGTTTCAGCCCCTAAATCCTATATATTTCTAGGCAGGTTACTTACTTGACCTTTCTTTCCTTCCATTACTTCATCTGGGAAGGGGAGTAAGCTATTAATTAGCTCTTCGAGCTGTTACAAGGATTAAATGATGTAACGCATGAGTTGTTAAAAGACATTCTGTAATATAATAATCAGGATTTATTTTTTTATTACAGATACGTGTTTACAAGTCTATCTCTACAAATTCTGAGTTACCTACAGAAGCTTTAGTCTAATCTCAGCTACTCTTTACCCTTGTGTAGACTTTAGACAGGTTATTTATCCTCTTTCCTTTGGTTTACTATTTGTGTAATGGGGATAATAAGCAGTACTTCCTCTATATGATTTTGATAATTAAATGAGCTAACATGTAAAACACTTAAACAGTATCTCATATATAAGCATTTAATAAATATTAGATATTTAGTAATAATTATTATTACTATTACTATACATATCAAGTACCTAGCAGAGGACATGGCCCATAGTTTATGGTTTATAAATCTCACTTTTTCTATCCTCTCCCTGGTGTAGTTGTTTTTGATCAATGTATATGAATCTATACTTGTATGCCTTTTTAAAGTAACAATCTTTGTCTTCTTATACACATATTTACTTTCTCCTTTCATTCAAAGCTTCCCTATCAAAAGCAAGATGTCCTGGAAAACTTAGCCAGACTAAACAAAATATCTCAACATATCCATTTCACATGAGTTTTAGTCAACTTTCTACACATGCAACTTCTAACATTTGTCTATACTAATGACATAAACAACAGCAATAATAATGTTACACGTGTTATGACTAACATATTCATGAATGGTAAATAAGTATAATTTTAGATTATAAACTTGAATATTTCTCTGAGAAATACATGTGGCTTTTCCACATTGGAAATTTTCTCCCTGATAATAAACCAGGGAACTATGGAATGGAAAGGGACAAAGTGAAAATAATGCATTTGGTACTAATTTAAGCTAATCAGTCATACACTTTTCTAACTGGATTGGAGTTTTCTACAATTAGGTTATGTTATATTTTGTATAAACAGCTTTGTAGATCTGCTCACCTAGGACTCAGTATGTGTTAAAAAAAATACAAATTGAAAAAGGAGAAGGTTTTTTTTGAGAAACTGGAAATAAGAATAATCAACCTATATTAATTTTCTGCTGTGAAATTTTGATAGATCTGTATTCAATTGCAAAGAAGAGGCCTTTGAAGATTCATTGACTATCCATTGACTTAGCCAATACAAAAAACTAGAGACAGAATCAAAAGACCATGTTTTATGTTGTTCAGGTAATTTGAGTAATATTTTTTCCTTGAGTGAAGACAGGATTTTGACTAAGCAAAACTGGTTTTCTACTCAAATTTGAAAGGTATGATTTTAGAATATAAATTGAGAACCACAATTTGGAAAATCCTGTGACTCAGCTTTAAGACTCTTTGTTGCAAAGGAGCCATGGAGTGCCATTTTGAATGTGTGAGTGGCACATAAACCTCCCACTCTTCTCAGATAGAGGTATCACTGGACCCTGTTATCCCACAACCCTTAGGTGCACTATGATAATGATTCCAGTTAACATCAGTGCTCAAGTAGAGGGGGGAAGAAAGAAAAGCTTCAAGCATTTTAACTAGAAAGAAAATCAAATTGAAATATTAATTTACTGATTAATATAACATTAGCTGACCTATTTTCTCCAGCTTGTTAAACAACAAAGACTTGTGAAGCTAAATAACTGCCTAAAAGATAAATGTTTTAAGAATTCCCAGGGAGATGTTTAGCTCCTTTTTAAACATCATTAAAGATATGCCTTGCATATATCAGGCAGTTTTATGCTTTCTGTGCTGAAACATCCTGTTTACATTTATGTATTTATTTATTTATTTATTTTCCTGAGAAACTCAAACAAGAGAAATTCAGAGTAACTCTTGGGACCCCCTTGAGTCATTTATTAAACCAATATCTTACTTTGAAAATTGGTGAATGAAAGGAAAGACTCAAGAATTTGCTCTGTCCTCCTTTTTTAAAAATATATTTTATTGATTATACTATTACAGTTGTCCTAATTTTTCCCCTTTGCTCCCCTCAACCGAGTACACCCCATTCCCTCCCGCATTCCACCACCCTTAGTTCATGTCCATGGATTGTGAGTATAAGTTCTCTGGCTACTCCATTACCTATATTGTTCTTAACGTCCCTTTGTCTATCCTGTACCTACCAGGTTATGCTTCTCAATCCCTGCACCTTTTCCCCTAAACTCTCCCTTCCCTCTCCCAATTGATAACCCTTCAAATAATCTCCATATCTAAGATTCTGTCTCTGTTCTGCTTGTTTCCTTAGTTTTTCAGATTCAATTGTCAATAGTTGTGATTTTTTACCATTTTAATACTCATAGTTTTGATCTTTTTTTTACATAAGTTCCTTTAACATTTCATATAATAATAGCTTGAAGATGATGAACTCCTTTAACTTGACCTTATCTGGGAAGCACTTTATCTGTCCTTCCATTCTAAATAATAGCTTTGCTGGATAGGGTAGTCTGGGTCATACGTTAATGCTTGTCATTACTTTGAATACTACTTGCCAGTCTCCTCTTGCCTGCAAAGTTTCTTTTGAGAAATTCACTGACAGTCTTTTGGGATCTCTTCTATAGATAACTCTCTGCTGTTCTCTTGCTGCTTTTAAGATTCTCTCTTTAACTTTTGGCATTTTAATTATGATGTGTCTTGTTGTGGTCCTCTTTGCATCCATCTTGTTGGGGACTCTGTGCTTCCTGGACTTGTATGTCTATTTCCTTCACCAAATTAGGGAAGCTCTCTTCCATTATTTTTTTCAAATTAGTTTTAATTTGTTATTCTTTCTCTTCTCTTTCTGGTACCTCTATGATTTGAATGTTGGTACATTAGAAATTATCCCAGAGGCTCCTTAGCCTACACTTTTTTTTAATTCTTTTTTCTTCTTGTAGTTCTGATTGAATAATTTTTTCTTCCTTGTCATCCAAATAATTGATTTGATCTTGGTTTCATCCACTCTATTGTTGGTTCCCTATATTTTTTCTTTATTTCACTTATGTAAACTTCATTTCTGCCTGGGTCATTTTTATTCTGTTGAAGTAACTACTAATTCCTTGAGTAGCCTAATAACCAGTGTTTTGAACTCTGCATCTAATAGATTGCTCGTCTTCACTTTGTTTGGTTCTTTTTCTAGAGTTTTGTTCTATTTTTTCATTTGGTCCATATTTCTTTGTCTCCTCACTTTGGCAGCCTCCCCGTGTTTGCTTCTGTGTATTAGGTAGAGCTGATTTGATTTCCTGTCTTAGTTGCATGGCTGGTTGCAGAATAGCAAACTGGTAAATTGGATGGGGCAGAGCCTTGGGCAGAGCCTAGGTCATCAACATGGCAATGCAACCCCTGTGAAACAGGTTGATGGAATCTCTGATATGGTGTC
Source organism: Phyllostomus discolor (assembly GCF_004126475.2). Taxonomy (NCBI): domain Eukaryota; kingdom Metazoa; phylum Chordata; class Mammalia; order Chiroptera; family Phyllostomidae; genus Phyllostomus; species Phyllostomus discolor. The sequence goes on along the minus strand of NC_040912.2, from coordinate 21,955,153 downwards.
ACCACACTTTGGCTCTGTGTGGGTGAGGGCTCAAAAGGGGACCTGCTATTGCCTGGCCTCTGGAGTTTTGTCCAGGAAGAAGCTATCTGCTAGCACTTGCCCTGATGCCAGACACTTTAATTTTCTCCTATATGTCAGTGGTGCCCTTATAGCTCTTGACCCGGTGCTGAAGCCCAGAGGGAGTGAGTCTGCCTAAGTCCTAAATATGTGGCAGGCCCTTTAGTAGGAGACTCCTGAGAAACCCTCAATCTCTTCCACTGTCCCAGCCCCCACTGGTTTTTACAGCCAGAAGTTGTGGGGACTTAATGCAGTCTAAAGAATTGGGATTTGCTTAAAAGTCCCCCACCACTGTTTCAAAACTAAGATGAATAGATGTCGACTTTCTTACCCTTAGTGACTCATTGTAGAATTTATAAGAAAAAAAATTTTCAAGAAAATGAATCAGGTCACACTTGGAAATTTATTTTCTTAAACTAGTCATAAATTGAGATAATATTTATTTAAAAAAATAGAAACCAGCAAACTGCTGTCACATCCTCAGAGCCACAGGACCTACGAAATTCTACCTATTCTTCCAAGAAGTGTACTGAAAAAAAAAAAAAAGAGAAATAGTTTTTCTGCTGAGAGAGCAAAACTCTTAGTTCAATGTGGTTGCTAATATTATGCACTGATAAACTACATTCTTCACTGTAAAAGTTAGAGATTTTTTGAACAAAATTCCCTCTGGAACTTTAAAAATGCTAACAATTTGTTCAATTAAGAAATGACATAAAATTCACTTTGATTTAGTGCATTCTGATGCATGAACTGAAGAAAACTGAATAGCTTTCTTAGGTTAGTCCAATGGTGATCCAGTAGAGGGATGTAAATAGTGATGATGGGGTGTAGTCAATAAAGTATAGTTAGTATAGTTGCTAAAGTTTTGATAAGAAGATGAAGTAGGTTTACCCATGTGATAGGTTGTTGAGACTAATAGAACAGGTCTAATAATCTAAGCTCCTTAGAATATATTGTTGATTAATTATTTATTAACATAACCAGGAGATAATGCTGACTTTAACTTAATATTTGTATTGAACCTACATGCGTTAACATAAAGAATTATGAGTTTTTTTAAGTCCATACTTCATTGCTAGAGACTCTTCAAAATGTGTCCTCCAGGGTTGGGGAAGGCTAAAAGTCCATCTGTAAGCTTTAGTGACTGCATTAACCCACAAAACCTACAGTTATATCTTTCTTCTCTGTTTTCATTCTGTCTAAGTTTCAGTTATATAATGTGTGTTTTAAAACAATACTTTTTCCCCCTCAACTTCCATAACAGTTTGCTGCTTTTTGAGTGAACATTTTATTTAATTTCAGTGCCTGTGTTCTTTTGGTTCAGTTGACAGAATATCCCTGGAATTCCTGGGAGATGTGAGGTTTTGTGTGAACTGCTACCTCCCTTTCTGTAGAACCTCCCTGCTGTAGACTGATGGGGCAACCAAAATACCTTTTCTTTCCCTTCTTTGCCTCTCCTTCAGATTTTCTTTCTCAATAAATTATTATGTAACAGATTTAAGATTTGGGGTTTGGTTATTGTGCTTTTTAAAACATTTTACTTATTTATTTTTAGACAGCAGGGAAAGGAGGGAGAAAGAGAGGGAGAAAAACATTGATTGGTTGCCTCTTGTGTACATGCTAACCAGGGACCAATTCTGCAACCCAGGCATGTGCCCCAACCAGGAATCATACTAGTGATTTTTTGCTTTTCAGGAAAACACCCCACCAACTGAGCCACACTGATCAGGCCTATTCTTTTTGTTAATCACAGTAGACCCTAGAGTAAAACAGTACATCTTAGTTAAATTTACAATCCATATTACAATTCTAAGGATGGTTCCTAAAGACATTAATAAGCTACTGTTTCTTTAATAGAGAATTAAATGTCAAGATCTTGATAAAACAATGCAAAACAGATACTTAATAAAAATTGCACATATTGAGTTCTAAATATTACTCAATTTAGACTAACAAAAATTGATGTTAATCAAGTAATGCTAGTTCATGATACTGTGAAAAACCTTCATTTATCTCATATTACCTGATGTAAATAAAACTAATTATGTTAAAATAATACAATTTAAAACATAAGTTATGGAATATTAGAATTATATCTGGTTTGCTTCACATGTCTATTACCTTGATCAAAAGTACTAAAGCCATTTTAAGTGACAGTTCTTACCCAATAAGAACCATGAAATGAACAAAAATAATTAAGTGTGAATTTAAAGATACATGTTAATGTACGTATAATCCCTTGATGAGTTCACAGAAAGTAAATTCTTTGTTTCTTGTCTGACAACATCCTTCTCACCCACACTCCAAAACTACTTGAGTTTCATCCCACTGCTATGAAAACATCTTGTGCTTTTCTAATAGGGCCATGCCCTGTACCCATTAGAGACAGTATATAGAGAAATGATGCCAAAAATGTGCCAAATAAAACTCTAACATTTATTTCAGTTGCTCATAATGCACACTAAAAAAATGCTAGCTCTTAGTGTCCTTTTTATTGGGGTCTTTGTCCTGATATTCACTCTAAGGCTAATTCACTCTCTCTCTTTTAACTCTGTCCAGATCTTTTTGAATCATACTCCCTTCTGACTCAATGGCAGTTAGCTGCTGCTATCAAGTACCCTTAGAATCCATGCACAAGCTGAAATCTGCCACGGAGAGAATTTTTATACCAGGATTTTAGGAAGAAACTATATGCCAAAACTAGATTTTGGGAAATTATTTATAAGGAGAAAGACAGATTTCTGAATTTCTATCATTTGAATGCCTAAGTAGGCATTTTGTGTTACCTCTTCTACTCTGCAGAACATTCTTGCATGTTTGATAATGTTAATCCCATGTTAGAGGTGGAGTCCCTTGGGCTCAAGTTCACATAGTTCAAAAGTGACAGAGTGAGACTTTACTCATGTGCTATGCTTTTTCCATATTTTTTCATTGTATTTTAGCAAGATTTAAAAAGATGCAATCCTGACTGTGACTGTTTTTTCTTATAAACAAACTGAGAATCATACTTAATTTCTGCAAAACCCTATGCTGTATTCTGACTAGTACTTGGTAGAACAGCACAGTGTTGAATATTCTTACAACCTTACTTTCCAAAAGCTCATTATAATTTAGTAAGAGATGTAGTATAAAAATATTATATATAAAACTGGTTTTAGTAGACCTACAGTAACACATTTTAAACATCACTTTTAAGATATTTCTCAGCCCTAATTGAGGAGGCTCAGTGGGTTGGGCATCACCTGGCCAACCAAAATGTTGCCAGTTTGATTCCTGGTCAGGGCACAGGCCTGGGTTGCGGGCCACATCCCTGGTTGGGGAGGGCATGCAAGAGGCAACCGATTGATGTTTCTCTTCCTCCCTCCCTTCCCCTCTTTCTAAAAGTAAATAAAAAGAAAATATTTCTCAGACACAATGACTCACACTGCGTTGGAAGACAACATTTATGGTGAAGTGTCACCCTAAGACAAAATCAACAAAGTGAAAGCGTCTCCATTTTACAATTTTACTTACCTTCTTACCTAATGACAACACTTACTCCATTTTTATCTTAGAGTAATTACTTATCTGTGTGTTCTTGACTAAAATTTCAGATACTTCCTGGCTGGCGTAGCTCAGTGGATTGAGTGCGGGCTGGGAACCAAAGTGTCCCAGGTTCGATTCCAGGCCAGGGTACATTCTTGGGGTTGCAGGCCATAACCCCCAGCAACCGCACATTGATGTTTCTCTTCTCTCTCTCTCTCTCTCTCTCTCTCTCTCTCTCTCTCTCTCTCTCTCTCTCCCCCATCCCTCCCTCCCTCTCTCCCCTCTCTAAAAATAAATAAATAAATAAATAAAATAAAAAATAAAAAAAAAATTCAGATACTTGTTTTAAATTCGATGTAAATTTTATAATGTAATAGGAACAAATCCTGTATTTTCATTAGCATCTTGCTACTTAAGGATCTAATCTCTACATGTAGCTTTATGTTGCCTTTCAGAAAGAATATGTGAAAGAGGTGAGCCCGTGCTCATTTTAGCAACTAAACAGCTCTGTTATCTTTTTTGTTCTTTATTTTTAAAACAACCTCTCAGTTTCAAAAATGGAAAAACTTCTAACAGGCACTTTTAACAAACAAAATGCACACTTCTTATGAGTACTCTACTTCAGATTGTTTGCCTCTAATAGCAAATTTATTTTACCTTTTCTAAACCAATATATCAAAGTCAAATATTAAGAAACCGGAGAATCAAGTCTACTTACTGCTTATCAGTTAGTGAAGTTCATGGTTTGTCACCCAACTTTTGATCTAAAAATAAAAAAGAATCCATAAGGTTCTATGGATTTTTCACATTCATAATAAATACCAAAACTGGAGGGGAGAATAAGAGATGTGATGAATTTGGGGGGAACTCCTTTATAAAACCTAAACAGAAGAAAAAAATGTCCCCAACATAAGCATATCAAGCAATAATACATGGCAAAGGTCTTAAAAGAACAAAGAAAAGGCAGAAAAAACTTTCTGGTTATCAAAGTCATTCCTTATTGAACATTGTATGGAAATCAAATAGAATTAATACACCTACTTATTAACAGAAAAGAAAACCATTTGTGAAAAAAAATGATGAGCAAAAACTCAAGATTTTTAGAACTTCCTTCTGTTATGCAAGCTGGAATGCTGCCTTCACCCTGACTTTTTTATTATTGATAGCAATACAGATGTTCCCCATTTTCCCCTCCTTTGCCCCTTTCACCCATCCCCCACCACCTTTACCATGTCTTTCTGTGTCCATGGGCTATGCATATACATTCATTGACTACTCTCTTTCAGTCCCCTTTCCCTCCCCTCTGAGATCTGTCAGTCTGTTCCATGCTGTTAGCTTTCCGCTTCCTTTCCCCCTTCCTTTCCCCCTCTACTTTTTCTCCTTCTCCACTTCATCTGCCTTTGTTCTCTTCTCCTTTAATGCCTGTAGCTTTTGGCAAATATAATTTAGATGTACAATAATAAAGTACTACTACTTTAAGTTCTGATCATCACTTTACCTTGTTTGCCTCTATCAACATAACAATTTTAATGATATTTTCCTAGTAGATACATTAAAACACAGCCTAAAATTTTAAAAATATTTGAGAAACATTTTTTAAATCATCTTAGGAAAAAATTTTATAACATATGACAAGAAGCACTCATGTGCCTATTTTAAATGTTATGTTCTGGATATTATAAATGGGTGCACCAAAAAAAAAAAAAAAAACAAACCCTTTTAAAAGACTAACTGCTGAACTCCTGGAACAATATATTATTTTTATTATTTTTCTTTGTTTATAATTATTAATTTTATATTTTCCGTTATTATTCCCACATCCCCTTCTTTTTCCCTCCTCTCTCCTATGCCTACCCACACTTTCAGAAGTTCTAAACTTTCTGAAGTACCTATTAGTTGCCAAATAATGTATTATGCAATTTATATGTTACTACATATAGTCCTTAAAATTATCTTATGAAATTGATATTATAATCCACATTTTAAAATTGATAAGGGTGATGTTGTAAGAGGTTGAGTCACTAAAATGCAGCTAGATGTTTCTTCACTCTACCACACTGAATAATTAGTAAAATGAAGATGTGCAAAAGAAACAAAAAAACCTTCAAAAATTTTATCACAGATGGAGAGTAAAATGACAGCTGATGGAGAGTAGAGGGTGGAGGGATTGAGCAAAAAGGAAAAAGGATTCATGGACATGGACAACAGTGTGGTAATTGCTGGAGGAAGCTGGGTATAAGAGGACTAAAAGGTAATTTTAAAAATACAATAAAAAAATTTATGCAAAATTTAAAAAATAAAGAAGAGAGAGAGTAATCCTTCTCTGCATATCAGCCAGGACCTTGGTCTTGGTCTGCCCAGCTTCCAAATCTGAGAAATAAATGTCTATTTTTTAAGCCAAAAAAAAAAATAAATAAAAGGTAGTCTCTCAAGTTCAACCACAGTGTAGTGTTTGTGTTGGTGTTGAATGCACCCATTCAACACCAGGTGAGACAAGGGTAGGAAAGGTGCTCAGCATATTGTTCCAATGTTCAGAGTGGTATCTGAAACACAATTAAAGAGCAACAAAAAGAACAGGGACTGAGGTGAGAAGCATTTCACCCCAGGCTGGGAATGAACGTTCCTCACTTAGCTAGTATAGCCAACAGTACGTCACCAAAGGAATTCCAAAATTATGTGTTGTATTTGGGGGGAGGGCGATAATGGGGATAAAAAGGGGAAGGGTCATCAAGGAACATGCATAAAGGACCTATGAAAAAGCCAAAGGGGGGAAGGATTGAGGGTGGGAGGTGGAGGTGGGTGGAGTAGGGGAAAGTGGTGTTGGGGAAATGGAGACAGCTGTACTTGAACAAGAAAAAATGCAAAAAATTAAAATAAAGTAAATACAATTTTCTAATAGACCTTGATTGGTCTTTTAGACTTCCTAAAGATTAGTAGAACTAAAACTAAATAGACAAGGAAGACAGAGAAGGATGATATATTGTTGCTTATATAAAAATAATGCATGACAATGATAAAGCTATTATTTAGATATTAGAGTAATCATGGAAAAGAAAAGGCCCATAATCTCTGTAGGTTTTCATTTTACAAGATGCTTGGCCTATATGGCAAGTGAGTTATTTCCAGGTGTAGATAGCAACCAACTCATAGGCATAGCTAACTGGATCAGAGAAACTGACACGTTTTCCGTCAAATTTTAACATTTATCACAAACAGAACTCTATAACCCTAGGCAATATCTACAAATTATATGAATTGCAACATAACATCAGAACTGATTATTAATTGCTATATTTTAATCTGCATTAAATTTGATTTAAAAAATACAAGGGCCTGATATAGTTACATCCCTTGCTAGATAATTCTTGTAATCATACTTGACTAATTTTTCCTGCCTTCTAATAATTTTGTATTTATGATTTAGTAAAACACGACATCACTAAGCATGAAGTTAAATGAATTATAAAGTGAGTATGTTCGTATAACCTCTACTCAGTATGAATACAGAACATTGACAAACGCATCAGAAGACCACTTTGCCCCCCATCACTATCCCTCTTCCCTACCTAAAAGCAAACACTATGTCAAATTTTAACATTATTGATAATTTTGCTCCTTTCTAAATTTTCTATAAAATGGAACAATATCTTATTTATCATTTGTGTCTAGTTTGTTTCCCTCAACATTGTGTTTGTAGAATTCATCCATCTTGTGTGTAGCCATATAGTACTTCACTACCATATAGCTTTCCATTATATAAACATATCACCATTTATTTACTCATAGTATATGTCAGACATGAATTGTTTCCATTAGGGGCCACTATAATGTGTCTATGAACGTGAATATTCGTATACAGTTCTCTCAGTGCCACGTCCATACACTTAAGTTGAGTGAAATTGCTTTGGCACTATGGATGTCAACATTACCAAGAAAGCAGTTTCTTACAAAGTCTTTTTTGTTACATATTTATTTATTTTTAGAGAAAGGGGAAAGAGGGAGAAAGAGAGGGAGAGAAACATCAACATGTGGTTGCTTTTCGCATGTCCCCTACTAGGGAGCTGGCCCACAACCCAGGCATGTGCCTTGACTGGGAATAGAACTAGTGACCATTTGGTTCACAGGCCCACACTCAATCCACTGGGGGCACACCAGTCAGATCTACAAAGTCTTTTAAGTATATATTTGCCCGTCAGCTGGTGATTCCTGAATTTCTATAATAAGTGACTCTTAATGTGACACTTAAGTCAAAGGTGGCATAAAGAATTTCTTGAAGCTTGACTCACATAGTATTTTAAACAAAATTTAATAAGAAAAGTAAAAATTTCCCATCTCCCAGAATCTGATAAAACGTTTGGAAATTGGGGAAAGAGAGTACTGGGGCCAAGTGCAAAATCTACCTTCAGTCAGCCAGCAGGACTGACACAGGCAGGCCTTGATGCTGGAGATGGACACTGAGTGTCAGATAAACTCTGAGATTCTGTAGCTTGTTTGTTTGTTTTAAACAGCTTTAATGAGATATAATCAATGTATAATAGACTCCACATATTTAAAGTATTCAGTTGGATAAAGTTTGACCTGTGTGTACAGCCATAAAACTATCACCAGAATCAAGATAGTGAGTATATTTATCACTCCCCAAATTTCCTGTGCCCATTTATAACCCATTCCTTCTAGTTCATCCCAAATCTCCTACCTCCCTCTCTCCTAACCTTTCCCTTGGGGCCACCAATCTACATCCTGTAACTATCAATAAGTTTGCACTTTCCAGAAGTTTATGTAAATGAAGTCACACAGTATGCATTTTCTTTTGGCAAGCTTCTTTAACTCGGTGTGTTTACTTTAATATTTATGTGTGAATCAAGAGTTTATTCATTTTATTTCTGACTAGTATTCCATTGTATGGATAGAACACCATGTGTTTGTTCATTCTTTTATTGATGGCATTTGGGGTGATTTTTTCTGTTTATTGATATTGTGAATCATATTAATTCTTAAATATTAAATCAAATTTTCATTTCTGCCATAAAACTCACTTGGCCATGATGAATACATCATTTTATATGATGTTGGATTTGATTCGTTAAAATTTGGTATAGAGTTATTATATCTATTTTCAGAAGGTTGTGTGTGTGTTTTTTGTTTGTTTGCTTTTTGTTTGGGGTTTTTTGTGTTGGTAGTGTCTCTGGTTTTTATATCAGGGTACTGGCCACCTCATAGAATGAGTTAGTCAATAATTTCTTCTTTTTTAGTTTCCTGGAAGATTCTGTACAAATTTAATATTTTTTTAATATTTGGTAGAATTTATCAGTTAGGTCATCTGGACCTGGAGTTGTCTTTGTGGAAAGGTTTTTAACCATAAATGAAATGTTTGTAACAGTTGGAAGGCTACTCAGGCTGTTTTATCTTAAGTAAGCTATAATAGTTTGTGTTTTTCAAAGAATTTATCTATTTGATCTAAGTTGTAGAATTTATTGACATAAAGTTACTCATAGTATTTTTATTTTTAGTATCTGTAGAATCTGTCATGGTATCATAACCTGTCTCATTTCTGATACTGGCTAACTTGCATCATCTTTCCATTGTTTTGTTTTTTTTTTTTTTGCCTCAGCCATTTAGTTAGAGGCATCTGAATTTGACTAACTTTCCCAAAGGACCAACTTGTGATTTGACTGATTTTTATTATTTCTTTTCTGCTTTCTGCTTCATTAACATTTGCTTTAATATTTATTATTTTCTTTGCTCTCTTTGATTTGTTTTTTGTTGTTGTTTTTGATTTTACTTTGTTAGGCTTTTTTAGTTTTTAAAGTTGGAAGCTGGGTTTATTAATTTGAGATCCACCTTCTTTCTAATATTGGCATTAAGTGCTTTAAATTTCTAAGTGCTGCTGTACCTACATCTCACACATTATGTGTTGTAGTTTCATTTATGTTTATTTACAAATGCTTTCTAATTTTTTTATTTTCCTCTTTACATTATAGGATATTTAAAAGTGTGTTTAGTTTCTATTATTTGGGACTTTCCACATATGGCTCTAGTTTTGATTTCTAATTTAATTCCATTGTGCTAAAGAACCTACTTTGTACAGCTGGATTATTTTGAAATATGAGACTTGTTTTATGGCTTAAAATACAGTTCATCTTGGTACATTGTAAGTTGTCCATGTGCCCGTGACAGAAATCTGTGTGTTGCTGGTTTGAGATAGGCTGTTCTACGCTTATCCATTGAGTTAAATTGGTTGATAGCATTAAGTCTTTTGTCTATTCTTGCAGTTTTTGTTTGAAGTATTTTAAAGGATTTTTGTTAGATGCATAAACACAGGATTTTTTGACACTTTGATTAATTGAAAGTTTATCAATATGAAATGATCCTTTGTTCCTGGTAATAATCTTTTCTCTGAAATTGACTTTGATATTGCCACTTTAGCTTTCTTTATATGAGGGTTAGCTTGGCATTTGTTTTCCACAATTTTACTTTTAGCCTCTTTGTGTTTTATGAATCACATACTTAGGTACTGCTTTTTCATTCAATCTGGCAATTTATAACATTTAATTTTGTGAATTTTTGACATTGTTAGTGTTGAATGTCATCTTATTATTCGTTTTATATTGGTTTCACCTATTGGTTATTTGTTCTGTTTTTTTTCCTCTTTCTCTGGTGTGTTCGAAATTTAATTTTTAAGCTTTTTTTCCACCTACACTTACTTATTAGCTATAGTTCTGTTTTGGTAGTTATTTTAGGATTATAGTAAACATTTTTAATTTATCATATTCTACTTTCAAGTGATCTTACACCATTTCTTGTATGACATAGCAAGAAATAATATTTTTTAAATATTATTTTTTAAATAATACTTAAAATAACATTTTTCCTTTTCTTCCCCCCTAGACTTTGTACTAACTTGTCACACATTTTATGTCTCTTTAAGTTATAAAATCCATACCACATTCTCATTAATTTTGTTTTAAAATTGTCTACTGATGAGATTTAAATATTATATATTTTCCAAGGTAGTTGCCATTTTTGATGTTCCTCACTCCTTTTACTGATCCATATGTCTGTTTTCTTTCTGCTCAAATAACACCCTTTAATATTTTCCCTCATACATTTCCACTGTCTATGCATTCTTCCAGCTGTTGTATGTCTGAAAATTCTGTTGCCTTTGTAAAGATATTGCTGGATAACAAATTGCAGATTCACAGGACTGTTTTTGTTTGTTTTCCATATTTTATAAATGTTGCTTCACTGTCTTCTTACTTGCAATGTTTTGACGAGAATATTTTCTTCCTTTCTACCTAATGTTTCTTGTTTCTCTGGATACTGTTATGGTTTTTCTCTACCAAGTATCTTTGTGAAGTTTGACTGATTTGTTTTGGTGTACTACTTTTCATGTTTCTTGTGGTTGGGGGTCATGAGCATTTTGGATCTGTGTGTTTATAGGTTTTATCAAAATTAGAAAAATTTGAGTTATATCTCCTAAAATATTTTTCTGTCACCTCTCTTTCTCCTGTGTCCCAGGGCCTCCAATTATATGTATATAAAGCCACTCAAAATGATCTACAGTTCAGTGATTGGCTTAATGTGTTTCCTCTGTTTCATTTTAGATAGTTTCTATCAGAATTTCTTCTCATTATGGGTCATATTTTCTTCTTTGAATGACTATTGGTTTTTAAGTGGATACCAGCCATAGTGAGTTTTACTTTGCTGATTACTGGATAGTTCTCAATTTCTATAAGTATTCTTTACCTAGTTTCTTGAACATAGTTAAGTTACTTGGAAAGTGTTTGATACTTAACAACTTGGTTTTAAGGTGTTTTTTTTTTTTTAAGGTAGGATCAAAGCATCAATCCATGGCTATTTATTTCCCCAAACTGAAGGACTCTTTCGGTAACATGTCCAACACTCCGTAAATTATGATTTTTCTTTTAGTTTGGCTGGTGGGAATAGGCACGATTCCCAGAGCTGGGTAAATTCCTGGCATCATTTCCGTTAACCCTTTGGGTAATTCTTTACCCAGCCTTGGGTATTTTTCTCACATGCATGCTCTGAGTAATCTGCTTAATAACCAACCAGGCCTTCTACAAATCTCTGAGATTCTGCCTGTGTGCAGTTCTCTCTCTCTGGTGCTCTATTGTATGAACTTGAGACACTTTTGCTGGACTCTGAGAAGCAATGCCTCAACTCAAAGAGTCCAACAATCAGATTCAGCCCAGGCTTTTTCTCTTTGCCAGGAAACTCTTTTGCAGCAGTAAATTGGGGTCATCGTGGGCTCAACTCATTTGTTTCCTGTCATTTGAGGATCACTTTCCATAGTTGATGTTAGTCCAATATCTTGAAAATATTTTTTTAAATACGTTTAGTTTTATATACATATATATACAAGTAGGAACCTGAATTGTGTCCCTGTTTTTCTGTCTTAGCCATAAGCCTGTATCCCACACCTTTGCACGTTAGACAGTCCATAGGTGGCCTGTTTTTGTAGCCATGATTGAGAGCTATTGTTCCAGGTTTTCATTATTGGGTTTGCATTGGGGTGAAATGATTCATACAGTAGTTAATGGAATTAGCCTTTTTTTGTGAGATTCAATTAGAGGATATATAAAGTTGTTCCTGATATTACTTAACACTCAATACCTATGGTTTACCTTTCAATTTTTGTGGTATACCCTTGAATAAAAAATGAAAAGACACTGTATTATAATAGGCAGGACCATACACAGGAGTTGAGTAATCTGTTGCCCAGCTACAAGTATTGGCAAACTATTTAAACTCCTGAAGTCTTACTCTTTTCAATAAATTCAATGAAGGCATAAACTGTGTCCTTTGCATCTTATGGGATAGTTAGTAGATTACAAATGAAGATCCTTTTATAATTAAAAATGTTTTACATATACATATATGATATGATTCTCAGTCTTTGCCTATTAGTTTTTTGTTTAGGTGATTTTTTAAATTTTTACTTTGCTGTGTGTTCCACTTTCCCCAAGTAAACCATGTCTGCATGTAAGTCTTTGAAGCAGGTTCTTAAAATAAATATTTATAGATTTGTAAAACTTTAGCTCAGAAAAATTTTTAAACATTTTTAAAAGTTAATAGAAAAGCTGATTTTAGAAAAAAGCCTAGATTGAATGAAGTGGGGGGAAAAGAGAAAAATTTATAATATTCCTATGGTAATTTATAAAAATAAGTGTATGATATATATTGCCATATATAGATATTTAGTATTTATAGAAATATATTTCTTTATTATGCATATTACATATTTCATATGTTGGAACATTGAATTCATTATACCCATGACACCCAATAATGTTTATATATGGCAGAAATACTCTGGAGATAGTTATGCTCCAAGAGACTTCATTCTGGTGGTAGAAGTATAATATACAACCACAAAAGGACACTCTTGTTTGAGGTATAGTCCCACTTGAATTAGGAATACTTCACAGTTAACTATGGGCAGACTAAACTGCTGTGTAAATACCAGAAGCAAAGCTGCAGGTACAGCACTCCTTCAGACCGTCTATCAGAAATGTTAAATGTCATAGTGCATAATTTATCAATGCTAATAGCCCTCAGTACAGATCTGAGGGAATTAACCTATACAGCCAAACTATTTATCACATCACGATATATAAAATGTACTTTTAATTAATAAATGGGCAATCTATTGCCGTCATGGATGCAACTGATCAATCCCTTTTTAAACTTCTGTCTTTGGTTTGGGTATTTTTAATGGGTTTTAATGGGTTTTTCTGTACACTTACTTGCACAGCCAAGTTTATGCACTTACTTCTTGGAAGAGTTTCTGTACTTTGTGGCATAATCTCACAGCCTCTTTGGTACTTTTCCACAGCAATAAGAGTATGAAAATAATTGTGCCTCTTGGTATTTTAAAATGGCATTCATTACTCTTGAGCTGACCTCACTGGCACTGACCTATCTGAAAGTCATAAAATTAGTATAATGCAGTTTCCATCAATATACTAAGTCTATAAAGGCTCAAGTTAATAGTTTACATGTGCAAAAATATTTTTAAGTACAGTGGCTCACTATACTCACAAAAAATGAAGGAAGCAAATAGAACAGGAAAACAGCTTTATACAAATGTTACAAAAGCATCTAAGATATTACTTAACCTATTAAGGCAACTACTGAATTCAATTGTCTGTTTACATTTGGCACCAAATCAAATTCAGTAAATTTAATGATACCAACTGATTGCCTCTTCCAGTTTTACAAATAGGGTATGTAGTTTCTAGAAGTTTGATTTTAAAAGATAAACAATTACATTGGCAAATAAATTATTTTGAAGTCATTGATGGTTTCAGTACTTTACACTTGGACATTCACACATACTCCTATCTGCAAATAAAAAAAATGAGTTAAAGAAAAAAAGCCTGTGATTCTTAAAAATTCCTAATATTCTCTGAAACATGTTGTTTTGTCTTGGAACTTATGCACTTTTATAAAAATTATCTTAAACATTTCCTCTCATGTATACCATAGGTTTTATTAAGAGACTGAGTAATGAAATAGCAAAACTTTCACCCATAAATAATCTCATTATAATAATCACTTGGTTTCTTAAAGAGATTATTCCTTCTCATGATGCCCTATCATGTTTTATGCTTTAATACTCCAATTTTCAAATCCAAATACCAAGGAAGACAGAACATCTTACAATGAGCTTCTTTTCCAGATTAATGCACCTGAGTGACATTTTTCCTTATTTAATATCCCTTACTCATTTCCTCTCCTGTTATAGGGATAGCACAGCTGTTTATCTGGCAATTATCTTTGAATCTATTAGTGAAAATGTCTAAATTAATCATACAAAGACAGTGCATCCCAGAGTGCCTGTGCCATGAATACGGGCCCTCATATTCTCTCTGTCATTTTTGCTGGTTCCGCATGGCAGTGTTGGTTCCTCGATTCTGTAAACTGTAAATTTGTTTCAAGTACAGAAAACCCATATATAGATGTATTAGAGTCTACTACTTAGTTCTAGTAAGCATCTCATTTATTCCAACAATTCAAGTGCTCTTAATTTTATATCCATAACACTTCTAAACAGTCAATAAGAAGGTGTGTCTGGGAATTGTGAGCAATGAACACCCATCATCAATTTATGTAACATATCCAAAAGTTTGACAGCCTCGGTATTTGAGTCAATGATAGGAAAAGAGGTTTTACTCAATTTAATAAACATTTGCTGTTGCTCCTTTAATATATCTGCTATGGGAAATGTAAAGATGAGGAAGGAAGATCATGTAAACTATTAGAGAATGAAATTAAAAGTGGGTTGCAGAGTATCCTGGAATATAGGTGTATACCAGGTTGTCTCTCTAATCCATTCATTCAATGAAGGGGATTAGAAATTGTAAGATGAAACTTATATGGCATAGCTTTTTAAAAATGTTTACCCTTAGGAAGTTCAGAGCCTGCTAGGGGTGACAGGAATATAAGGTATAAACTGTAAATATAAGTGATATTGTTGTGACAAAGTGCTGTGAGGAACCCTTTTCAATGCCAGACCAAGACTGATTGAGAGATGACATTAAATCTTCTAATGCAATTGATGAGGTCAAATGTGGATTAATATGAAAGAAAAACAAAACAAAACAGCATAACTCAGGAGTTTTCTCCCAGGACAGGGAATCCTAGTGCCCTCCCCAGCACTCAGAGAAAGGAAAGGAAATAAGCACCTTAGACATTTTTAGTCACATTTCACAAACAAAAATTAAGATTGAGTAACCTTTCAGGGCTGAAAACTTTACTCTAGGCTCGACCCTTGGCTGGTGTGAGTTGAGAAGTGGTCCTTATGTGTTGCACGTATTCAGGACCTCAAACATTACAGAAAAAGTGGAAGAAATCCAAGCATTCACTGTTTTGCATATAGTCTCCTGATTCACTATTTTTGCACCTCACATTCAATTTATGATCACTTTGTTTCTACGAAGAGCTGACTTGTAAATGTAGTTGTGCCTGTATTGTTAGCGGTTAAGAGCAGTTTAGAACAACACCTGGATGACAAAATGATTTTACGTTCATACCAAAGGGACAGTCTTATGTGGAGCCCTATGTCGAGAAGGATTCTGAGGACATGTGCTGTAACCTATTAGCAAAAAACATGGAAGGAGAAAGTAGCAGTACGAGGGCCCCATATTTGCCAACTCTCAACATTAAACCATGAGTGAAAATGTGAATCAGGCACACTTGGTTTCCAAACTGTCTGGACTCTGTCACCTACTTGCTGTATCTGTTTGAGGAAGTTGCTTAACTGAATTAAGCCACGGTTTCTTCTCCTGTAAAATAGGACTAATAACTGTACCTACTGCATATATGGTTATAGTAATATTATGTGGGATAATATAGGTAAAGTGCTTACCACAGTGCTTAGCACATATAATCATCCTGCCAATATTATTATGTGATTAAATGAGACACTGTTTATAAAGAGTTATCATAATGTAAAGCAAAATAAGCTTTATTACTGCAGACATTTTAAAAAGCAAAATGAACATTCTCCTCCCAAGGGAACACTTTGAGGTAGATTGGTATGGTAGTCATTCACTCACTCGCTGACTCATTCATTCATTCATGCTACAAATATTTATAGCCTGGCCAAACTTTTGCCCTATGGTGCTTCTGTTCTTACAGACACCCAGGCCCACCATTCAAACCCACCTGCAGGCAAGCAGTGCCATTCCAATGCAGAAAAGTGGAAGTACTGTTGTGCAATTACCCTCATGTTGCCTTTGATTTTATGAACCTTTCAATCCTGCCTCTCCAAAGATATTTCAAAACAAATGAGTGTTAACCTTCTGAAATTCATCCCCACATGTTTGCTCAGAGAAAGAGTGAAACTTCTCATCCCTCCACTCCTCCTGGGGGACCCGGGGAACCACACAAACTCTTCCTCTGCACCTTAAGGAGCAACAGGAGAGATTTGCTGAAGGAGATGTTTAGGAGGCCTTTCTTTTTGGTAGATAATTCTGAAGACTGCTAGATTGTGGTTTTTCTAATGGCTTCAATGTTTATTAATCCATCTGGAGAGGGAAATTAGGACATTGTTTGGTTTTTTTTTCCACTTCTAAGTGCACCTGATTTAGATAACCATTAGACGCCTGGTTTTCTAAGAAACAAACCAATGAGATAGAACTGTATTTTACACGTAGCTTTGCACTGAACTCCTTTAGGCAACTATACATCCTCATATTGTGCACAGTGGAGGGCAAGATGCTTCTGCACCTGCACTGGAAATACACATTTAAAAAAAAAATTATGTTCACTCAACAAAAGCTATACTAGTTTTAAACTTTCCTATTTTGCTACCAGCAAAATAGCTCTTTTGATTTTCTCTTATTTGAAAAAGATCACTTCAGAAATTATCCTTACAGATGCTGTTTCCCCACAAGTGATTATAACCAAGTTTTGATATTGACTTTGTAAGCTCTATTTATTAAGAAGTATTATTTAAATTCTATCAACAGAAAAATAATAGATGTTAAAATTTATTATGTACTGTTTATAAAAGAAGAAATTCAATTATTACAGAATAAAATCAGGTACAAAGCAGAAAAGATTCATTTGAGTATGTTTCTAATAAAATTATAAATGCTTATATTATTAACTTCAAAGTGTGGATTAAGGCTACTAGATGAGGCCTGAGTTGTAAATCAATATCAATTAAAAATAATCATGATCTGTCAACTAAACCAAAGTCTGTGTTGCTGAAAAAGGGTTCGCCCTAGTGAGAGATTATTGCTACAACCTCTCACGCCATTGGGTGATGTTTACCATATGTCCCATGATTGATAGTCGAATTTAATGAGTTCTTACAAGCAATTAAATAATCAAGAGTTCCTGCTGTTACATGGCATAGCTTGATAGAACAGTGACAAATGAGAGAATATCTACAACCTAATCAAAGGGACATATTTCCTTGGGAACAAAATAATATTATCCACCAGTGCAATCAAAGGACAAAAGAACATAGAAAGGACACAAACAGAAGGAGATGTATTATGTCCTCTTTTCATTATTCTGACTGCTCAGTTTCCATTTATTGAACCCTATTAAATCAGAAAGAAAATTAGGCTTGTTAAATGTTTCACTTACATATAGTGTGTGTATACATACACACACACACACACACACACATATATATATATGCAAAATACAGCAAGAATAAAGACTAACAAGCCTGCCAAAAAGTACAAGCCTGCCTTAGGTGGTTCCTCCCAGTTTCAATGTGAAATGTTATTCTGCTGGACCCCTGGTGTTCAACCCAGGTAAATGTAACATAATTTTGTCTTTGTCAGTTCATCTGTAAGTATAAAGTTACTAAAAAGGGATTCATTGCCTTTGAAAAGTCTCTACTTAGTATTATTTCTCCACAGTAATTTCCTATAAATTTCAAATAAACTGTCTCTGTTGTGAATGGTATTTCATAATATGATTGTTTTATTTACCATATTATTAGCAAACTAGAGGGTTTCTGGTTTATTAAATTCTGATGAACTATGAACTTTTAAATCCATTCGTAATATACCAAGTCACCTATATTTTATACTCCCCATGCTTGGACTGCTAAAATTTAAGTAAATAAGTACAGTAAGAATAATAACACATATTTATTATAGACTCAATGCTGGTATGGTATATTTGCTCATTTTATTAAGAAAGTTGCCCTGGCTGGAGTGGCTCAGTAGATTGAGTGCTGGCCTGTGAACCAAAGGGTCGCTAGTTCTATTCCCAATCAGGGCACATGCCTGGGTTGTGGGCCAAGTCCCCAGTAGGGGGTGTGTGAGAAGCAATCACACATTGATGTTTCTCTCCTTCTCTTTCTCCCTGCCTTCGCCTCTCTAAAAATAAATAAATAAAATCATTAAAAAATAAAATAAAATAAAATAAAATAAAATAAAAGGAAAAGTCACCACATGTATTACCTTCCCTCTTTGGCAGATGGACTCACAGTTTTTAAAGGAGGTCAAGTAAAAGCCTTAATCTTTCAAAAGGCAGAGTTAGAATGCAAATCCTTGCACTTTCAATGTAACTTCATGGTAAAGACAAACCTCCTGGAATCACATGTGCCTGCAGTTGAATCTGGCTTTGCCACTAACTAGCAATTTGACTTGGGACCATTGATTTATCCTCTCTGAACCTCAGATTTTTGTTCAGCTGAAAAGGGGATAAAAGGACGCATATAGCATATGTAGCAAATTGTTTCATCAGTAAATATTATTATTGATGAACTTATTCCAACATGTAGTGGACATTTAATATGGGTCAGGATCTATTAGAGGCAATTGCAGCCCTCAAGAAGGTCTCAGTTTGCCCTGGCTAGGTAACTCAGTTGATTTGTGGGCTCAATCCCCGATTAAGACACACAGAAAAGCAACCAATGAATGCATAAATAAGTGGAGCAACAAAACAGTGTTTCTCTCTTTGTGTCTCTGCCTCCCTCTTTCTCTCAAATCAATTTTTAAAAAATATTTTTTAAAAGAAATCACAAAAGAATACATTTAAACAAGCAAATGCATGAGTAAATATAAGATTAGAATGCAGATTGCCTATTTGTATTCTGTGATTAGAGTGTGCCCAGAGCAACAACAACAACAACAACAACAATAATAATAATAACAGAAAGCAAAACAAATATAAGAGGCATAACAAGTCTGCATTGGGGGTAGGACTGTTAAGATGGGACCTCCTGGAAAAGCCGAATCTTAGAGAATCTATAAACATGAGCCAGAAAGAGTAACAATGTTGGTTCATGCAAAAGAAATGAAAAGACCTAAAAGGTAAGTCAAAGAGTGGTAGATTCAGGAACCTGAACACAGTTCGACTACAGCTCAGGGCTACTCTGGGGCAGTAGTGAATGCTTGAACTGAAGTAATAAGTAAAAAACAAATCATGTAAAGAAATGGCAGGTTGTTTGCTTTTCATCCTGAGGGGTATGGGAAACAATGAAGGAATGTTAAGCACTAGAGCAAAGAGAAAGTTTAGTAGGGAGTCACATAACTCGAAATCTGTGGTAGTAACCCCAGCTAGGGAGGACAGTGACCCACATACTCATAGCAGTAAAGGGGATCGAGAGAGCTAGATAGATTTTTTTTTAAATCATCCCTTCTCCATGAAGATTGGATATTGAAGGTGAAGGCTATTGGTATGTTTAAAACACAGGAGAGACAGATATACTGGGAAGGAAGAAAAATTATTCAGCCTTAAAGATGTTGAATTCCTAAAAGGGAGAAAACTGTACTTGAACAATGATTAAAATTAAAAAAAAGCTAAAAAAAAGATGTTGAATTCCTGTAAAACATCCAGGTGGGAATGGAGTGCGTGCCTTTAGATTCATGGGTCCATAGCTCAGTAGAGGGATCAGGGCATGAGATGCATTTTTGGACATTGTGGATGTAGATGACTGTTGGAGGCATGAGTAGCCAAGATCTTTAATAGCAAATAAAAGTGAGAAGACAAGATGGTCAATGATAGAAGTCCAAAAAATATTTAAGTGGTAGTACCCACATGCAAGATACCTGCTTAAAAGATGGATAAGGAGTCACCAACAGATAAAAGCAGAAACTAAAGAGACTTTCCTAGAAAATGCCTTTCCTAGAAGTCAGGGTAATAATGAATCTCAAAAGCAGAAAAATTTTGGCACTGTCATAAAATGGCAGAAGGAACATGGAAGATGATGTTCCACAAGGAATACTGTACCGTATGTTATGAAACACTTTAGATTCTTTTGGCCTCAGCTCACTCTTGGGCATTTAGCCATCTGTACCTGTCCCAAGCACTAAGAATATCATGTCTTCTACAAGACCACTGAGTACCTTTTTGCTGGCAAAAACCTTGGGACTTCCTTCCGTGTTGACCATGAGTCATGGGACATCAAAACCTGTAGTGTTCCCATGTGCACAATTAGGAGGTGCAGAGGAATTTGATGCCTCGTGGGGCTCACCTTTGACCCATGGGAGAAAGGAGCTGGAAACATATTCTTTTCTCTTCCTCTTCTTGATGGACTGCTCTAAAGAGCAGTCATTTATAAGATGTCTCATGAGACAACCCCAGGAGATTGAGCAATTCGTGCTTAATACCTGAGTGCTGGCAGGTTGAGAACACCTCTGACTGGCTCACCGTCCTTCTGGGCCACACTCTGATCCCCGGGTTTCTGCTCCCCGACTGCATTCCTCAGTGACAGAGCTGCACTGTTTATTTTGCTTCAGTCTCTGCTTTCTGAGGAAAAAAGGCTAAGAGAAATCTACATTACTGTTGTCATCAGAAACATACATTTTAAGTGTAGCTGTGCCATACCATGAAATGAAAATGATTTGTCATTGTTGTTTTTAGCCTAGCATCTCGGATCCTGTCGTTAAAAATAGAAATTGATGAATAGATTACCGTGGACCAAGCAATACAAACTGCAATTAGAAAAATAAATAATGAAAGTATTAGAGTAAGTTGAAAAGCAAGAAAAAACAAACTAATGTCACATTTCAAGGGAATTCAAAATAAATATTCTGATGTTTGAATATGATAAAGGAGGTAGGTGGAAATGGATGAGGGGACCATTTGGAAATGTTGAAGCTAAGGTTTCCCCAAGAATTAGAGGTAGATAGCTGAGTCTGATTGACTTTATTGTCTGGCTCTATACTAATGGTTCCCAAAGTGTGGTTGTAGCCAGATGAGCAGCATCACCTCAGGACCTGATAGAAAATCATATTCCCAGATCCTACCCCAAGCATACAGAATAAGAATTTCTGTGGGTAGAGTGCAAAAATCTGTGTTTTAATAAGCTCTTTAGGGATTTGATACATGCTAAATATTGAGAGCCACTGCTATAAATGAGAATAATCCATTTGGGGTAAAAAGTAACTTAAACAATAATAAGCCACTTCCTCCATAAAGCATTCCATGATTTCCAAAAAATGGAAATAGTCTTTTCTGCCTCTGAATTTATAGATCCTTTATATAGCTACCTTTTCTTTACATCACTAAAACAAGGATAACATTTTGGGACAATTTGATAAAATATCTGAGAAATCTAAGTAGCCACTGTGAATCCTATCATATCCATCCCCAAAAGGAACCTGGTCAACTAAAGATGTCCTTTGTAATTGTCACCTAGCAGAGTAAAATAATGGTGAGGAAGATGACAGAATGCTCTTTTTAGAAACAGACAGTCTAATTTCGGTGTGGAAACTATGCCTAAGTGATACTGGAGAATTGTACTACTGGACACATAAAGAGAGATGAGTAGATGCAATTTACTGGCTTTTAAAATGCCTTCAAAAAAGGCATTCTGCCCTGAATGCTACTGGCCATATTGAATCAATAAGGGACAGAGGGGAATGTCTGGTTATAAGAAGGAAACAAATGTTAAAGCCATCAATTTGCCATTAGATAGGGACATGTGGGTTCCCTAGTTTGCTGGTCGTCTATACCAGAGTTTCAATTCTGGACTAATTATTCGAGTTTTAATGGATAGCTCCCTAAGGAATTAAAGTAGGTTTCAACATTTACTAAACCAAATGTCTTTAAACATTTTAAACAAGGGAACAACTTTTCCTCTACCTTAATTTGTTTTTCTTAAAATTGAAATTTATCCAGAATCACTCTATATAAAGCCAAAATAAAAGCAGATTTGTTCTAGTCTCTGCTTTAGTTGCCAGGAGGATCACTTCTCTTTCAGGATTTGCAGGGTTAACCTGCCAATGAAATATGTACTGCAGCCACTGAGTTCAGTTCTCAGAAGCCTAGGAGCTAGAATTTGTGCATCCCTTCATTGAATCATTTTATGAATGTGTAAAACTTGAATGTTATCAATATGCAAATATAGATGTCATCCTTATATAATTCAAATAATTCACTATACACTAAAGCAGATTCTCCCAACATTCTCTGGTTTGTGTTGGGCAAATACCCATTAATAGTGTGCTGTTGTTAATCACAGTGTGTATTATAAAACATATTTTCAAGTTACATGTGTTTTTCATATAATTTATTAAAATATTCTATATCAGAAGCCTTAGACTGCCAGAAGATACAGAGAGCAGATTAGCTTGTTCTAGTGAAACTCCTGCTTTCTTAAATGACTCAGAATCTGCCTTAACTGTCAATAGATAACAGTTCTTTCTTCAAGAGTGGTGCTTTATTTAAAAAAATGGGAAGGGTAGTCAAGGAACATGTATAAAGGACACATGGACAAAGCCAAAGGGGGTTAAGATTGAGGGTGGGAGGTGTGGATGAGTGGGTTGGGGGAGAGTGAGGGGTGGAAAATGGAGACAACTGTTCTTGAACCACAATGAACATAAAAGACATAATGTATCTGTACACAAATCCAGTAGTTCCAGATGATGCAACTCAAAAGGAGAAATTAATTAAACCTATGAAATACCTGAATGTACAGTATGGAAAATTTTTCATAGGGAGAAGGGCAGACCAGATTGTCCATTCATCTGAAGACATTGCCCATGTACGTTTAGGGAGAAGTAGTTAAAGAGCAGTACAAAGGGATCAACAGCTGGCACTAAAATATTATTGTCTTTATACAGGACAAATGAAAGGTAAAAATACTAAAGTTCAGTAGCATTAAAATCTTTGAATCTCTCAGAATCAATAAGTTCACAAAAATTACACACCTCATTAAATTCTACAGATTGCAAAGCTAGCTATAATGTAAAAACAGGCAGACAGTCTGTCTCAATATTATTACAGGAAGGGTTGGTTAAATTAATAGCTTCTCATTGATTAAAAAATCTTGCATTTTACATGTTCTTAAGTTGGTTCCCACCATTACCTTTCAATAACATAATGAGTCTTTGGAGAAATGTGGTTATATTGAACTACTGAAATACAAAGGTAGGCAAAAGAAAATGTTTACAATATCCTATCATTGTTTCCTGTTATAAAATGCTATCTACCTGAAAAAGAAAAGATGTTTGCTTCCATATTCTTTTAGTGATTTTTATGCTTAAAATCTCCTGTTAAAAATATAATTAGTCAGTAATGATAACTAAGCATAAAATATTATCACTCCATCAACATATTCTTAAACAAGACATCATTTTGCCCAGGTTATACTGTATCTGACATTGCCTGTGATGATGCCACCGGGACCCTGTCCATTTGTAATCCCTGTGCATTAGGAAATGCTTGCTCACCAGGTTACAACTTCATTTTGCACATATTCATTCAGTTAGTTTCCACTTCTGCTCATTTAACACAACTTGGTACTTACATGACTCAGAACTATTTTATTAAATGTGTGAATTCTTATTCAACTTACATGTTGACTTCTATCCAGTAGAAGCCCAAACTCTTTTTAATTTATATAATCCTTTATACTTAGCACATTCTGCTTCTCCCCTGGAAGGTTTCAATAGGTAATTTACCCTGGGTATTGTAAAGGGTAGAGAAACGTGTATATTTATTATGTATAGCTAAGTTCATTTGCATTTCAGAAGGTTTCTTAAATTAGAATTTAGTTGGTGATATTGTTATTAGTACCATCGGTCTCATTTTTTACATTTCATTTATTCAGTATATCTTCAGCTACATATGTTGCCATCTCAAAATCCATTTGTTGGCTTCAAAGCAACATTAAATTATACCTTTATTTGATACTTCTGAATAATTTGTTTAAATACCTTTTAATATGTATTATAAATGAACATATTAATTTCAACATGAGTATTATAACTATATTGATATATAATTATATATTTTATATATGTTCATATGCATATATTTAAACTCATTAAGAGTAATTAAAAAACAAAACTTTAAGTTGAAATACATTTCAGGTAAAACACAATGTATTTCTTAGTCAATAATAAAATTTAGTTTTAAAAGACATGTATGCATAAAGCTATGCAATGCCACATTACATTATATCCTAATGTAATTTGTAATATTTAAGGGTAGCAATGCTAGTAAATGGAAAGAATTTACTTCTTTTGAGTTTAGCTTGCTTATTTTTATATAAAATTGTTATATATTTTAGAAGTTTATTTTAGAATTATAAAACTACAATTATATTTTCATAATATTCACTTGTACAATATCTCTATAGTTATCCATAAACAAATATGAAGATATTAAATTTTCATATTTCTTAATTTAATAAAAATCTGTCACCCCCTCTTATTTCTCATCTAAACAGAAAAGTACTTTATATATAACAGGATGCCCTATAATCAAGTCACCAGTGTTTTACTGAGGTTGTCTATATCTAATGTGTTATTGCATTCCACATGTTGGACAGAATAACACTTGCTTAAGTTTACACATTTGGGGATTATGTAAGAATAGTCATATTGCAACCCAATAACATTTGGGTTTAATGGCAACCATCAGAGCTTACTGGAGGATAGAGCATATACCTTGTCTTTAATAAATGAATATTAAGAGTAGCTCCTAACAGACAAATTCTCCTATAGGCTCTGTGAAAACAGTCTCGCCCTACCCACATACATTGATTCACAAACAAATATACCAAGCCCCATCCCACACTAATGACCTCAGTCAAAGAAACCAAAGATATGGTGACTTTCAGGAAAGGAGCTGGGGGGTAAAGTGGGAGCTAAGTAAAAAATATATCAGAATCAAAACAAGAAAAAGTCATGTAACAATAAATTATCTTATGTCATGATATGGGATATGTGTTTGGGGAGCAAGGTAGATATCATGGAGGCAAGAAATAAAGGAGAAAGAAAAAAGACCATGAATAGAAAATGTTTGAGGCAAATTATGAAGTTGGCCTTCTTTGTTATTAGTATTCTAAATTGTGTAAGCCAGATTTTGGTATTTCTGGCTCATCCCTGGCTTCTCTCCAACAGGAAAAAATTAGTAATAATAATATATCCTCTTTCCCAAGATGCAAGAACATACATTGATAAGCCTTACGCAAAAAAACATATATGTCATGCCAGAGATAATATGGAACTGGAAATATGACATCTGTTTCCTAGTTACACATCAGACATGCTAGAGATAGCACCTAGCCCATTCCCTTTTGGTCTCTAGAGCTGACATTTCTCAAGGAGGATTTGGAAGTTTCTTACAAGCTTAAACTTTTATAAATCTATGCCTCAGTTAGTGTGATTGTCCAGATGTCAATTTTCTGGTTGGGAGACAACAATGACTTTCGTATGAGATTCCCTGGTGCCCTTGTAATCACATACTAATTGTGACTAGCCCATAAGCTGAGCACACACATTGGGTTATCAATAAACATGGAACCAACAGCATCATAAAGTGAAAAAGAAAATGCAGAGGGAAAAATAGTTCTGATTTTTCTCAGTGATAGAAATTAATCAAGGCCTACCCAGTGTTAGTTGAAAACTTGGAATTCATTTATCTTTTTTCTTAATTTTATTTTTCAGTTACAGTTTACATTCAGTATTATTGTGTATTAGTTTCAGACATACAGCATAGTGGCTCGGCAACCATAGACTCTACCATGTGGTCTCCCTTCCATATTGGAATTCATGTTTCAAAAGAAAATAGAAGAAATAGTGAGTATTGGTATATGAATGAGTGAATAACAATAATGGCTATGATTTGTTAAGCATTTACTGTGTAGTATTGTGCTGTTTTACATGAATTATCTCATTAAATTCTGAGAAAGCTCTATGGGGTATCTCACCCAAATAAGTTGTCCTCTTTTTGGATGAGGAAACTACAGTTTAGGAGAGTTAAGTAGCTGGCCAAAGAATATGCTTCTGGTAAAGAATAAAGTCACAGCAGAGACTCAGGTTAGGTGGTTCCAGAAACTGTGCTCTTAATAGTTGCTTATTTCCTTTAAAAAAAAAGTGTTTTAGCTAGAATTCTGGCATTGTCACAGTGAATAGAAAAAGAGATGTGAAATGGAAAGAAGATATCTTCTCAGGCATTTTATGGACAGATCACCAAATTCCTTGGCATCAGGACAAAATACTGCTCAAGAAATGATGTGTTTGTCAGAGTCTTCAGAAGCCCCACCTTTGTATCACCTTTTCTAACATTGATTCCACCTGTGCTATAACTCCTATAGCATGAAAAACCATTTACTATATGACTAGAAACACTGCTTTAAATGGAAGAGCCCCAGCACATATAATACATGGAATTAAATACCCCTTTTTTATGAATGGCAGGAGGGCCACTTTCCAGGGAGATTAAGAAGGATAATGAGGAGCAAAAAGTGAACACAGAGAGAGAAGGCTCCATGCCACAATAAGGAAAGTAGAATGTGAACAGAAGAAGCCAGGTGTGCCCAAGACAAACTCAATATGGCTTGTAATTGAGCTCAGGGACAATCCAGTACAGAACAATTGCATTAGGAGAATCAAATTCAAAAACAAAGCCAGTAAGAACTACACGTGTGTTTTTTGGAAGTGTGATTATACATACCTTGGGAATGGTTGTGTTGCATGGTTATTCAGACATGAACAACAAAAGAACACCACGTGAGCTTTAGATGTGCAGCCACTTGTGATTTATTTCAAAAAGAGCTTGCCAGAAAAAAAAATTGTGATATTCTCTGGCTTGCTTTTGCAGTTATACCAGTCAGAAGGCCAAGGATAAAGACCACTTAAGTATTATTTAGAAATGAAATGGCTACTAAAAAGGATATAGTTGTATGTTAAAGAGACACTAAGCCATTTTGAGTCAACTGAGTTAGCTCTGGGGCAAGAATAAATGAATACAAATGTGAGACAATATTCTGGTAGATACAGTATTTTCACAGTCTTGTGTCTGACAATATGGAAAGGCCACTGAGGATAGATGAGCTGTCAATTCCCTGTCCTATGTGTATGGCTAAGTAGTATTTAAGTTGCCTGATACTTGAACGCATCAAATGAAAGATAACATCTTTGGGTCAAAGAAAAGCATGTGGCATTTAATTGCTCAACACAAATGAGAATGAATAGAAAAAGAAAACAGTTAAAGCAGCAGGCTTAATCAACATAGCCTGCAACCTTGCAGAGAGATAAAGTCAGGGAGTTCAGAAATGAGTGGGTTTGCCCATTCAATTTAATAAAATAGAGTCAAGAGGCAGGAAGTGGTGGTGGGGGAAGAATACAGATGACTACGACTCTGATGCACAAAAAGTGGCGTATACAAGAACAAAGAAGGAAATAAAAGCACAATTGATCATTGAAAGGGTTCTAGTTAGAAGAGCAATATAAGTTTAAAGAGATTGTAATAAATGTGCTCAGATAAATCTATCATTCCTGAAGTCACATCTTTAAAATCTGAGGCATCTTCCTCTTTGACATACCATGCAACAGGCAGCATACATGTTACATGTTATGTCTACTAAATACTAACACCGAGAGATTTCCCAACATATAGACAATGTTCCCTGGTAAATAGTTGTGAAAATAATTCACTGGCCAAGCTTGGTTTGGAGATTTACATTACAAATATAATTAATTGTTAAAAATTGTTTAAAATCTTCTTTAATCCAGGATTTCCCAAATGAACTTGGTCAAAGTCCCCATTGCAAAACATCTACAAAGACCTCAAAAATTATTAAGCTATTTTAGTAGTGCTAGGTTAGGGAAGTATATTAAAAGACATTCTAATTGATCTGTTCTTTTGAGAAAGCAATTTGTTTATTTATTCATTCACTTATTCATTCATTTATTTATTATGCCCAGTATTCTGCCCTCATCCCTTTTTTCTTTTTTCCTTTTTATTGAACTTATTGGGGTGACACTGATTGAGCAAGCAGTTTTTAAAAAGTCTAAATGGGACTTAACCCCCAGGTCACGGCGGGTAAAACGTTCCCTGCTAAAATTACCCAGGACACTGGAAAGTTCCCAGTCTTTCAGACTACACAAAAGGCAGTGTAGGAATGTGATGCTCAGAAAAGGAAAACAATTGGTGCGAGCCATGTGCTGCCCCCCCCCCCCCCGCTTTATGCCTGGTGGTAACTTCTAAACTGCCTAAAACCTAGACCCATAACAGATTATAGTATTCTTGAGACACATACCAGGAATACAGGAGATATAAGTGGTAATTTTGGCAGGATGATCCAGAATTTTAAGGGCAGAATACCAGAGAGGACACAACAAAACAGAGGAAAATTCTAGAAATCCTCATGAGGCTCCTTAAATTTCTGCTCAAATACCAGAATGAGTGTGCATAGGGTAATTTCTATGTTACTGAGCAGTCAACTTTTGTGGAAAGGACAATTACTGAGGAGTTTTAAGGCAACCAGTTCCCAGAGGACACTTATGTATCATTTACATTTTTACCATCCAGAATCAAGAGGCTTGGTTGAATATAAAGGGCAATCTATACATGCATATGTGTGGATTGGTATATACACATACACATTTCTGCTTCATCTGTCAGTTGAAAGGACCTGGAAATAATGACACCCGAGTAAAAAGAAAGCACACTCAGTGCCCAGATCTTGACCTCTATTATGTTGCTCTAATAAAAGAAGCCAGGATTTACTGGAGAAATAGCTGATTCTAGGGTGGGGTAGGAAATATACAAAATTAGCCTGGAGGGTCAGAAATTTAAAAAAGTACTCCCTCCAAAATATAAATAACAAAAATCAGAACCACAATTATGGGACTATGTCAAACAAACACCGGAGCCAACTGAAAGAGCTACCAGTGTCCAAAGGCAGGGCAATTTATCAACAAAATAAGGGAAATATTATTAGATTCTAGCTCAAAGTATGAAATAAGTATCAATGAGTCTATAATGATATAAATAAATTATTTGAATAAATAACAAATATTGAATAAATATATGGGCAGATTAAACAAATTTCCTATGGAGAATTTCATACAATCACCACCAAGGAGGTGAAGGATAACTCCCCACTTCTTTAGTTTGAGCAGTACATAATGTCTTCCTTCTAAAGCATACAGTATGTAAAGGAAGGAAAAATAGCTTCCCACAGGATAAACCTGTCAGCGCACCTTACCTGAGGTGATGGAGATTTAACATTAACAGAAGTAAGTTATGTTGATACTATGTACTCTTGACGTGATGTGATGAGAAGTACACTTTTTCTCTGGGGAATGTCTCCTGATAATACATTACCTCCTTCTAATCATAATAAAGACATTAGAAACTTTCCAAGTAATGCTTATTGTGACAAATGAACTGTACTAACATAAGATGTTGACAATGGGAGAACTGGATTTGAGTTATATAGGAACCCTATTCTATTATCACAATACTTCTAGAACTCTAGAACTGTTCTAAAATTAAAAACTTATTAGAAATTATAACAATATATTGTTGGATTTATAAATATGTAGAAATAAAGTGTATGACAGAAATTGCACAAAGTATAAAAGGAGGAAAAAGAAGTATGCTATGGTTATGTTCTCATATTAAAATGAAGTTTTTAAAATCATTTTTAGAAAAGTAAACTGATCCAAAACAGACAAAAGCAAAAGAAGTGAAGAGTAAAAAAGACCATATGGTTTCAAAAGAAAACAATAGTAATATGATAGTTTGAACCAGGCACATCAATGATTACATTATGTTCACAGAATCTAAACAATTGAATAAAAGTCAAAGGTTTCCTTTATTTTTTCCAGTTCTGTTGAGATGTATTTGACATATAACATTGTGCAAGTTTAAGGTGTGTAATATAATAATTTGATATATGTATATATTTTGAATTGGTTACCACAATAAGTTAACTTCCATCATCTTACATAGTTAAATTTTTTCATAATAGAACTTTTTAGATCTACTCTCATAACAACTTTCAAATATGAGTACAAAAAAGCATCATTAGCTATAGTCATTATGTTGTACTTTACCTCCCTGGAACTTATTTATCTTATATCAGAAAGTTTGTACCTTTGGACAACCTTCACCCAATTTTGATGAACCTACCACAACCTCAGCCAGCCACATGTCTGATTTCTGTGTTTATGAGTTTAGTTTTTTTAGATTTCATATATGAGTGAAATCACATAACATTTGTCTTTCTCTCTCTTGAGTTATTTCATGTAACATAATGCTCTTGAGGTCCATCCGTGTTTGCAATGAGAGAACTTCCTTATTTTTCATGGTAAATAAGTATTCCTCTGTGTGTGTGTGTGTGTGTGTGTGTGACATTTTCTTTATCCATTCATCCAGTGATGGGCATTTGGGTTTCTTCCATGTCTCAGCTGTCATAAAAAGTGACACAATGAAAATGCAGATGCAGATATCTGTTTGGGGTATGGATTTTGTTTCCTTAGGTATATACCGCCCCCCTCCAGACATAGGATTGTTGGATCGAATGGTAGTTTTTCTGTTAGTGTTCTGAGATGCCTCCATACTGTTTTCCATAGAGTCTGTACCAATTTCCATTTCCAACAACAACATACAGATGTTCCCTTTCTTCATATCCTCACCAGCATTTATTATTTCTTGTATTTTAGATGATAACTATTCTATAAGGTGTGAGATGGTACATCTCTGTTGTTTTGATCTGCATTTCCCTGATAACTAAAGATGTTGAACATTTTATCATGTACCTGTTGGCCATCTTTGTGTCTTTGGAGAAATAACTATTCAGTTTTTCTGCCCATTTTTTAGTCAGGTTCTTGTTCTTTTTGTTATTGAGTCCCTTATATATTTAGGATACTAACACCTTATCTGATGTGTGGTTCTCAAATAATTTCTCACTCCACAGCTTGCTTTTTCATTTTGTTGATTATTTCTTTTATTGTGCAGAAGCTTTTTAATTTCATGTGATTGACACTTTTATTGTTGATTTTGTTGCCTGTGCTTTAGGTGTTGTATTCAGAAAACTCATTGCTAAGGCTGATGTCAAGGTTTTTGCCTATGTTTTCATCTATGAGGTTCAGTGTTTCAGGCCTTAAATTTAAGCCTTTAATCATTTTGAATTAATTTTTTGAGTGGTATAAGAGACTAGTGTAATTCTTTTGGATGTGGATGTCCATTTTTTTCCAGCACCATTCATTAAAAAGACTCTCTCTTCCCTATTGTGTGTTCTTGGATCCCTTGTCTAGTTATCCAGGTATGCATGGGTTTACTTCCAGGCTCTCACTTCTGTTACTTTTGTCTATATATCGCAATTTTTATGCCAGTACCCTACTGTTTTGATTACTATATGTTTGTAGTATGGTTTGAAATCAAGACATGTGTTGTCTCCAGCTTTGTTCTTTTTCAGGATTGCTTTTGTTATTTGTGGTCTCTTGTGCTTCCATACAAATTTTAAGATTTTTTTTCTATTTCTGTTAAAAATGCCATTGGAATCTCAGTAGACAGTGCATTGAATCAATAGATGGATTTGGATAGTATGATATTTTAACAGTATTAAGTTTCAATCTATGAACATGGGATATCTATCCATTAATTTGTGTCTTCAGTGTGTTTTGAGTGCCATTGTTTTCAGTGTAGAGCTGTTTCCTCTTCTTGGTTAAAATTATTCAAGTATTTATGTTTTTTTGATACTATATAAGTGTGTTTCTCTGTTTTCAGGTAGTTCATTGTTAGCATACAGTAATGACGCTGATTATTGTATGTTGATAGTTTATCCTGCAACGTTACTGAATTTGTTGATTTAATCTAACAGTTTTTGTGTGGAGTCTTCAGGTTTTTTCTAAATAAAATAATGTCATCTACAAAGAGAGACAATTTTCCTTCTTCCTTTCCAATTCTGATGCCTTTTATTTCATTTCACTTTTCTGCTTGATTGCTCTGGCTAGGAGTTCTAGGATTATGTTGCATAGGAATAATAAGTGTGGGCACCCTTATCTGTTTCCTGATACTATTTGAGAAAAAGCTTTCAACATTTCGCCACAGAGTACGATGTCAGCTGTGGGCTTGTTGTGAATGGCCTTATTATGTTGAGGTACATTTTTTTTTCTGTAGCCAATTTGTTGATAATTTTTACTATGAATAAATGTTAAATTTTGTCAACTGCTTTTTCTGCATCTGTTGAGATGATCATATGATTTCTATGCTGAGTAACATTCTAGGACAGCTCCATAAGGTTGACACTATTTTCCAGACACAGAAAAATTTTATGCCTCAGTGGAAAGTCTCAACTGTGCAGTTATTAGGGTGTTGATGTTGGTTTATCGACCTCAGATAATGGATTGAAATAGCCTTGGGATTGGATCAGATCAACAAGGGACCATAGATCACCAGATCAGTGGAGAATGGGAGCTGACAACAAAAATTTTTTTTCTTATAATAACATGATATCACCATTATTATTCCAAATAATGGAGAAAAAAGTAACCAGATTTGGCCACTGGAGCCTGCAAAAAGAAAAAAAGAAAAGGAAATTGCTAAACTCTCTTTTCTCTTCACCCCTACCAAACATCCCTTACCATAAGCTAGAAAACTCATATTCCTTTCTGGTTCCACTGTGTTCTTTTCTGGAGGATTTTTTAAAGTTAAATAATAGAATTTACTTTAAGAGCAGTTTTAAGTTTATAGACAATTGAGCAAATTGTAGAGAATTCTCACATGACCTCTTCCCTATTGTTAACATCCTGCTTTGGTGTGATACCTTTGTTACAATTGATGAGCCAATACTGAGATACCATTATTGACAGTTTACATGAGTGTTCTCTCCTGGTTCTGTACATTATGTGGGTTTGGAGAAATGTATAATGACACATATCCATCATTATGGTATTATACAGAGTAGTTTCACTGCCTTAAAAATTCTGTCTGTTCATCCCTCACCCCAATCCCATCTCAACCTGGCAATCACTGATCATTTTACAGTTTCTGTGGTTTTTGTTCTTTCCAGAATGACATGTCATTAGAATAATAGAGTATGTAGCCTTTTCAGATGGACTTCTTTCACTTAGCAATATGCATTTAAGATTCCTCCATGTCTTTTCAAGGTTTGATAACTCATTTCTCTTTTGACACTGAATAATATTCTAATGTTTGGATGTACCACAGTTTATTTATCCAGTCACCTATTGAAGGGTATCTCAACTGCTTTCAAGTTTTGGCAATTATGAATAAAGCTGCTATAAACATCTGTGTGCAGGGTTCTGTGGATTCCACAATGTTTTTTAATCCTCATAGTCAGTCAGTTACAAGATACTGGATTTTCTACTGCAAAATTTCCTCTCTATCTCTATGATGCTTATGTTTGCTCCAGTCTTTATAACCTTTTACCTGTATGAGTGCAATCCTTCATTCACCCAGTATTTACTAATCACCTAACTCTTGCTTAGACCCTTGTTAGTCATGGGAGAAACACCATCATGGAAAATATAAACAGAGTCTCTCCCTCATGATATTTATGTGTTATGGTTAATAGTGTCCAGTACTTAAGTAATGGTAAGTACAATGGTAAGGAAGAACAGAGACTTATGGAAGTCCCTAGAAAAGTCATATATTCTGAACTTTTTGTTTCACCACTTCCACATCAACAAAACATTTCCCTTTTTTCATATGGGAAAACAAAAAAAGTCACTTGGGGCAAGATCAGGTGAATAGATAGGATGGGGCATGGGGTTCATGCTGTTTTTGGTCAAAAACTGCTGAACACTCTGTGTAGTCTTGGCAGGTGTGCTCGTAACTCTCCCATCATGAAATGGGCAAACATGTTGAAAGAGTCTTCCAAAAAAATTCACTGAAGCTAAATGCAGCCTCTCACAACACCACCAGTCGCTACACTGGTACAGATGGGTTCCTAAAGCACTCACCTAACAAGAGAAGCCTGTACTATAAAGGGCCCACCCTCCAGAAGACAATTCTAGTTTTTTGGAGGGGTCCCCTCTAGTATAAATACATGTATGTGTACATATATATGACTGCAGTCATCCACTTCTTTAGGAACATGTGCATTTGGTTGGCTATCTACTGAATTGTGTATAGCCAAGACATTTCTTTATATCTAGGAAGAATTTTGGAGGTAAGTGAACGGAAATCATCCACTTGCAGGGATAACTTGGAACCATGTGGAAAATCAACAAGGTAGCCATGGCAAGGTTCTTCCTGTGTTTGCCGACAAGCAAGAGGCAGTGCCATATGCTTTCATGTATGTTATCCCAGGAGGGCAGTGCCATGTGCTCACACATATGTCACCCTTCTTGGCCTTCTCTATGGCAGTGTCCCGAGGGGTATGCTGAAAGGGAAAAGAGAAAGCAGCCACAACATGAGTATTAGGGTGTGGTGTGTTATTTGCGTTGACAGATTTTATTAGACCATCACTTCAGTTGGCGAGCACCCAGAACAGCTGCTTTCCCCCAGGAGAAAAGGTCTTTGTGATACTACAAAATCTCCCCAATAAGCAAGACAGTGGAGCGAAGGTGATATGCCCTTTGGGAGTGGACTTTTCGTCCTTTGAAAGGCCTGAGGAGAAGGCAGGAATTATATGTAAGACTTAACAGTCACAGAATTTTGTTCTCACTCTCCTTCCTTTGCCATTAAGTTCTTATAAAATAGATGAACATCTATTTACATTTAACTGAAATCTTTCATATTTAGAAGAATAGCAATTTAAAAAATCTGTTGCTGAAAGTGTGTTTCATTATAATTTAGCAATTAAATATCTATGTTGTTTAAATATCAAAGTCGATTTCTGACTTCTCAGGCCTATATCAAGGTTGTACACATGTTATAGTTTGGGCCATTTTTATGTTCTATATCCCAGGAAGTGGAAAGCATTTCGCAAACTCATAGAAAGTGACTCACCATGATTCACAGGCTCTGAGGAGCCTGCTGAAAAGTCACATGGTTTAATTCATCTTGAAAGCAGACATCAGGAATAAATGAAAAGCATATTGTAGAGCAAATCTCCAAGTGTGTGGTCTCTTTGCTTTATTTTCTTGATAAAATCTATAAATGCATTAATTGATCTATATTTAACACTACATTTGGCTCTTTCAAAAATTAATTCACTCAAGTATACTTAAAGGATTAATAAAATTCTGTTTAAACTTATATTTGCCAATCAGTGTACATGGAAATAAATGCCAAAGTTTCATAAATCCATTTCTAACAATTGCAACTAATGAAATATAATCACTTAGTTCATTTTTCAATGCTTTCCTTTATATTCCTGCTTCCATCTAAAAAACATAAGATTAAAAGAGTAATAAACTTAATAGTTATGATCAATAATTGAATCACAAGAGAAAGTTTGAATCTCGAAATGAATTACTTTTGCTATTTTTAGGCAAAAATTATCATTGGAAACTCTGAAGCAATTATCTGGATTTTTACTAGAAAAAAAATATGCAGTACTATCCCCTATTTTACATGTATAAGCTAAAACTCTCAGGGAGGTTTTTGTTTTGTTTTGTTTTTAACTATTCCACGTAGCTAGGAGGCAGGCAGTACCAAGATATAGACCCAGGTCCCTTTGACTCCAAAACAGATTCATTTCCCCCCTACACTACATTGTATATTGTAGGTAAATGGATTGATGCTTTTCCTTTTGTTCTCTGACATAGACACAGGGACAGTTCTGAATTGCATCTGAGAAGTCTCCTGTGAAGGTCCTGAGATATTAAGCTCCAGCTATTCATCCAACTTAATAATCAATTCTTGTATTTTTGCCTCCTTTCCTGTTTCACTTCTATTCTTCTTCACTCCTGTTACTGATGAGTAGTTCTCAAATACAGTACCTTCAAGGAAGCTTTAGTCTCATCCTCTGCTACCCTAAGGTATATCTTCTCTTTCCTCTCTCACTCCTCAATTTCCTTCCAGTGCCTCACAAGTTATTGCTTTCCACATCAACTACTGGCACGTGAATGTTCGTCTCAGAGTCTGTTTTGGGGAAAGAGTAAATAAAATAAGTACATTTATTTTTATAGAAATGTTCTTCCATTTTTCTCTTTCTCCAATTCACTCCCCAAGCAACTGCCTCTAATTTATTGGCATCTTTCCCTTGATGGGAGCTCAGGGTCCTTATGATCTGTATTCCCTGTCTATGAAAACCTTCCCTCATAAAAGGATATATTGGTCTGATTTTCTCTGGAGAGTAAATTACTAATAGAAAGTGTCTAATGCTTCTTTGTGGCAGCTGTACTTTGGCATGGGGGCTAGATACTTTTAATACTAAAGGTAGAAGCTTTTTCAAGGCTGGTGATAAGAGCAGGAGTTTGTCTAAAATCCTAACTATAAATGTCTAACCTTCTTGCAAAACTCTATGAAGTAATGTAAAATAATATACATTCAGATAGCTTTCATCACCATATATACACCTACCTTTTTTGAAAAGTAGGTGTATATATATATATAATTCAGAAAAGTTCATATACTCAAAACTTTATAAAATATGTATTTTTTTCTGTAGCCTGAAGGGCATATTTTCTCAGCCAACATGGTAATTTTGTCCTGAGTGGTTACAATTTTCACTAGGTAAATTTAGTTATTTTATGATATATGACCAACTATCTACCATAACACTATTTTTTTAAAGAACAATAAAAAGTGCTAGGAAAGGAAAGGCAACTCAGGTGGACAAAAAACAGACTTCCTATCATACTCAATATGATTGCATAGCAATAAGGAAAATGTCATTGCATCTCATATGAAAAAGCTCAGATGGCCAGTCCAATGCCCGTTTTGTACGCTGTGTCACGACTCAAACACTGAGTGGTAAACATGGCATCCATCTCACTATTGGCAAGAGAATGAAAATGTGACAGAAGCTGTTACATCACACAGCCTGGAATGTTTTCTCTCTGTAATCTGACTTGCTCAGATATTACTGTGACAGAGTAAACAAAGTCAGTCCAGACAAATATCATCAGAGCATCCTGTTCCTAAAATACCTAGCAGAGTTTAGTAAGTAAAAACAACACTTTGAGAGGTTCTGTCCATTGAAAGTCTAAAGGCTTTGACAATTTCTCATTAATTTCTAAGTGGTCTCTTAATAAACCAAATGAAAATCAATTTTCTAAGTTAGACTTTGCTCTCAGAGCTTGAGGCACTATGACACAGATGCTTAGAAACCAAGTTCAAAAGAGGAAAAGAGGATATAAAATACCTGGAAGATCAAGAGACTCAAATGCTTAAAGTAAATCACACTCAAATGTTATGGCAAATATAAGTTTTTCTAAAATTAAACTGAAACATGGCAAATTTCAGAATATCTCCTGCATCCTTGCTCTGACTCTGACAAAGAGAGATCAGAGGGCTAACCATAGTCTTTGAATAGTTGTTCCAGCTTCTATTCTCAAAATCAAGAGTAGAAATCAGTGTAAAAACTGAATTTATGAGCTTGATTTCAAGCATTACTTATTTCAAAAGAAAATTCTACTCAAAGAACTTCAAAACGTACATCCGCACAAAAACGTGCACACAAAGGTACCTTGCAGCTTTATTCATGATTGCCAAAATGTGGAAGCAACTAAGATGCCCTTCTGTAAACGAATGGATAAACACACTGATATACCTTCAAACAATGGAATGCTAAAAAGAAATGAGCCATCAAGCCATGAAAATACATGAAGGAAACCTAAATGCATATTACTAAGTGAAAGAAGTCAATCTGAAAAGGCTAAACTGTAATTTTCCAACTATAAGACATTTTAGAAAAAGCAAAACTATGGCAACATAAAAAGATCAGTGGTTGCCATGGAAGGAGAGGCAGGGACTATTAGGCAGAATACAGAGGATTTTCAGAGCAGTGAAACAACTCTGATATTTGTATGGTGAATATATGTCATTATGTATAGACTATACAACACCAGGTAAACTATTTTAGTTGATTGTGATGTATCAATGTAGATTCATTCTTGATTAAAAAAAATGTGCTGTTCTGGCGAGTGATTTGATAATGGAGAATCTACATATGTTTTGGGATAGGTGGTCTATTGGAAATCTCTGTACCTCCCTCTCAATTTTGTCGTAAACCTCAAAATGCCCTAAAAATAATCTTTAAAATTTTTAAAAACTATTTGAATATGCAGAATTAGAGTTTAAGGAATATATTACCCTATCATCTGCATAATGAAATGTTATTTAGGCATTAAAACAATAATGAAGATTTATGTTTGCTGGCCTAAAAAATATGCTCTCTTAGTAGAATAAAGGAAAAAAAGTCAACTTACACAAAAACCATGTATTACACAACCCCACTTGTATTTAAAATATATGTGTGTTAGGAGAAATATATACATGGTATTTCTATTTGATATGGTTACAGGTGGTTTTCAACATTTTTTAATAATATTATGCTTTTCTGTGTTAGCTGGATTTTTATAATGGCATATTAAAATGATATGCTTTTTATTATAGGTATAATTGAAAAATAAACCTATTTTCATTTTTAATATAATTTAAAAAATTAGTAATTCATGAGGGAAAAAACAGCTCCAGTTTTAGAACACTTGGAATCCTTTTCTTTCTTTCTATACAAATTTTCTTTTCTTTCTGATTCTCAAGACAAAAATCAACTAATCAATATATAAAGTCACTGGGCTGCTATGAATAGTTGTCATGATTACCTGAGTTCACTGTGCAACCATTCCTGTGGTCTAAAAAGAGGCTGATCCTTTATTTATCCCAACAAATGTCCTTGAGAAGGATGCTGATTAGCCCAGTTTGGTTTATACCACCTTCTCTGGATGCATCGATTGTAGCCAGAGGCAACTGTAGTATCCAAGAAACAATGCTGCTATGACCCAAACACTTTAGGAGAAGCAGGTCATTTTCAGAGAAAAAATAATAGTCAATTAGATTGTTGTTCAAGGTAGCTAATAACAGCTCTATTCTTGGCCTTATATTTTTCTCAGTGGGGAACAAGAGTTGAACACAGTCTCTGTTTTACACAAGCTTATAATCCTGTTAGGGAGAGAGCAACATTAATATGATCAGAATTGACATCTAAATGATTACATTTTTATAAAGAGTTCTAAAAATAAACTTATACAATTACCTGGTACTTTACTATGTGTAGAATCTTCATTAAAGTATTGAAATGGCAGGTCACAGTGTTTCCTTTATCAAAAGCATTCAAAGAAATACAGAAAGATTTTTCAAAGTATACTTTCTGATTTTAATGTGGACTGCATAAAAAAAATTGTCTGTCTAATGAAATGGAAGGGTTCTGATATTTGGAGCTACATAGTTGTAGTAATGTGAAGAGGGATTTAGTTTGAATATCATATAAAGTAAAATATGTCAAGACTGACTTATTGATAGTATAACCATATGTTAATCAATTTCTTAGCCAGTGAAACAAAAATTTAATAATACTATACATTGTTTAATGTTTTCTCTGGTTTTGAGTTGATAAACATTAGCCTTTAATACATGTGTAATAAAAACTCCTGTAGGTTACTTTGCAAATAACTTAAGCTCTAGTACAGCTTGTGATATGTCATGTTAAGAAGAAAAAAAAGTATCTGAAATTGATTTCTATAATTCTGTCTTAAATCTGAGCTATCATCTTAGAGCCAGACTCCCAAACCCCCTGGGCTGGGGGTGGGTCCCAGTCCATGGCCTGTTAGGAATCAGCTGCCCAGCAGGAGGCGAGCTGCAGAATTGTGAGTGAAGCTTCTTTTGAAATACTGCCTAAGCTCCACTTCCTGTCTAACAGCACCCCGCCCCACAATTTTCTACATTGTCTTCCATGAAACTGGTCCCTGGTGCCAAAAAGTTGGGGGAACTCTGTCTTAGTGGATAAAAGTGTATAAAGTAGCTTAGGGAAAAACTTATCCAGGTTTTCCATGTACAGAACTGGTTTTGTTTTACAACAATAAATTGTATATCAGTATCAACACACAAAGAAAAAGGCATCACCCTTTTATCATAGTAGACTGGTAATACCTTGACAGTGGGTCTTCTTTTCCTGTTAACCCCAGTGTCTGGCACAGCAACTGTTCAGTATGGGTTGAAGAAATGCTTGGTGAGTTTTTAGTAAAGTGGTGCACATATACTCAATGAATATCAAGGGTTTCAATGAATGATTTGGTGAAATACTACCTTTAGTGTTACCCATTGCTTCCAAACTTAACTCCTTTTTTAGGATTAAGATATCAAAAGGTGATAGCAGATATTACACACAAAAATAATGCTATTGTATTTGCTCATTGCCTTTCCTTAGTAAAATTATAGGCCTGTAGATCAGAAATTAATACTGCAGAAATAAAAAGTTTTAAAGAAACTAAAAAGACATTGGTTAGGAGTGTTCAGAGATCCTCAGATGCATGGAGAAACATTATACATAGCTGGTGAATTGGATTATAAAGAAACATTCAAAATATGATGTATATACTTTATAAAATTTGTAGACATTTTAATATATTAGCTAGATACTAGATATTAGCATGATACTAGATTAAATAGTGTTGATGCATTCAAAATCGGTGAAGTATTTTAGGAAAGAGCAGGTCATTTCATTGGTCACCTATTCTACCATATTTCTTTAATTGTGTTTTGTAAGATTTTCTTCCATAAAGTTGAAGCTCTATTTTTAATAATAAAAATTTCCCAGGCAAATTAATAAGAAACATAAACCTATCTCTAGCAATCAATTTCAAATTGATTTTCTTTCACTTTAGTTCTAGCTTTTTCCCCATTGTCAGTAGATTGATACTAGATCAACCAATGAATTGATTATTCATATCAATTAAATATGAAAATTTAATTGTGATTTTAATGAAAATAAACCAATGCTTTGTGAAGCATATCAAGATATATACCCTACTTCCATTGAATGGAAACTGAAGCATCAAGAAATTAACCCCCTGATTCAATCACACAGATCTTTCTGTTCCCAAAAAGGTAGCAATCATTTAAAATTGGTAGAGTTGAGAAAATAGGCAAATGCATTTTTAAGGGCCTGAGATTCCAGTAATGACCTAGTAATGATCTAATGAGATTCCAGTGATGAAATATGTTGAGGATGTCAGTAAAATTCTCAGGTGCAATTTCTAGCTGGCGACACAGGAAAGAGCAAAGTAAACAGTCATTTTTGTAATTCCATCTGTTGCTAAATCTTCTTCTATTTCCCTCCCACAAAAGGCCTAAATATCTGGTTTTCAGAATTCTTTGTTCCCATTCTAATCCAAGCCAAGACAATCTTTTAGTTTAAATATTTAAATAGACTGTCATCAAAATGAATCTTTGGAACAACCTCTCAAAGCAATTTTTAGTGTCATTGTCAAAAGCCTCAAATAATGTACGATGAGAATATGTTACACTACTCTCTTCTTTCATAAGGCAAAGTTTAGGCCCATGAAATTTGGTAGAAGGAGTGATACCAACTGACCCCAGTTTTTCCTGAGCACTTGCTGCCTCTGGTAGTTCTGGTGATAACATCCAATACCATCAGCATAGGTAGGGGGTGAGAAACAGTCTCAGGCACTGGCCTCTCTGGGTAAGAAGCATGGCTCCTTCACTTACTAGATGTGTAAAGTTGGACACATTTCTTAGCCTCTCAGTTACTCAGTTTCTTTATAGGGGTTATATTATTATTTCCTACATAGAGCCTATTCTATTTAATAAATTAATCCACATGAAGGATTTGAAACAGTACCAGTTGTATAGTAAGTACTACATAACTAAATGTTCAATAAAATAATTAAAATGTTATTTCTTCCCCCAGTTATTAATAGTTCTTTTCACTGGAATTTCTATAAAAGAGCTTTAAAATTCTTTGGTCACATGACCCTGAAATACATTCAGTAACAGGTTACTCCTCCAACATTCCATTCTCTGTAAAAGGGAAAAGTATGTGCCCTTCTGAAGTTTGACATGGCTTCAGAATCTTCCCTTCCTGCATCATTTCAGCATTTCATGCAACTTCACATCGTATTATGTCAGAAAACTCAAGAAGAAGGCCAGTGACTTTCACCTTGTTCTACCTTTCTGTTGATAACCTCTTTACAGACACAGTATATTATTTAGTAAGTGAGCAAATGGGAACTGGCAGATGAACTCACCCTATGAAAAAGAGAGCGAACTTGTTCTCTGTCATTCCCAACGTATGAGAGTTGGTCTGTCGCCTTGTTAGAAAGTGTGTCTTTCTTTACTCTTTCTGCATAACCTGAGAGAATGTATTTATTCATTTATCTAGCATCTTTATTTTTAAAGTCATGTTAATAGCACTACTGAAGAAAAATTTTAGAAATTAAAATCCCATTTTTCAAGAATAACCTGAAGTTTCAAAGTCAAGTAATCTCACTTAACCACACACAAACATACATACCTTCCTATGGACACAAAAAGGGTAGTGTGAATACATTCAAAACTATTGTTATCATTATTTCATATGAATGAGCACCCACCACCATCCCCACTGCTCTTAGTAATTCTTATTGGTTACTTAGCCTTGCAACATATCTGCCAAATAGTTATTTGCAGTCCTGTTTTACAGATGAGGACCCTGTGTCTCAAGGTCTAACAAACGTTAGTGATTCAAGCCTGGATTTGTAATTCTCTCAAGTTCATCATACTATCCTAGGAAGTCTTGCTTTCATCTTATGATATAAAAACTGATGAAATAATAAAATTCAAAGTAATAAAGAAAAATCAGAGTGCTGGTATGCAGCAGCCCTGAAGAAGGAAAAAAGATCAAAGCTTTGTTTCCTGTAATATGAATAATTAATAAGACAAACCATGAAGAATATTTACCATGGTTCCTGGTAAATGGTAAACAGAACATAAGTGTAAGATATTACTATAATGTCTTCTAATTTCATTCTTTAAAGCAGTTCTACCTAGGTATATTCTACACATATAAAATTTTCCCATTTCAAGTGCATGATCTTAGTAACTTTACTGAGTGTTTGCAACCATCTTCACAATCCATTCACTTTGAACATTCTTATCTGAAGGCTTTTTATTCACATTCAAAATCTGCAAAATGGAAGAATAGGATGGTTGCCAACATTAAATGTCATTTAATGTGGAGTAGTGTGTATATATGTGTATACATAGTTATCTCAATAGATAGATAACATACATAAATATTACCAAGAACTTAGAATTAGGTAGTTTAGTCTTATACTACCATATCTGAGTTGAGTTTGTGCAGTAATAGTTTACTCAATGATTTACAAATTCAATTTTCTCTATTCCATGTAATTATAAATTGAGTT
This sequence comes from Phyllostomus discolor, assembly GCF_004126475.2. NCBI lineage: Eukaryota > Metazoa > Chordata > Mammalia > Chiroptera > Phyllostomidae > Phyllostomus > Phyllostomus discolor. Next base: position 21,911,546 of record NC_040912.2, on the reverse strand, counting down.
TTCACTAAGATGTATTTAAAATTGTGTGTGTGTGTGTGTGTGTGTGTGTGTGTCTGTATGGAACAACAACCAACATTTCTTTCCATAACGAATTATATATTTTATACAGGAGAAGTTTGTGTTGTTTCCATTGCAGAAGATTCTGAAAATGTTGTTATTCCATCTTGTTTGCCACTCTGCTTTACTATTAAAAATCAAAAAACATAATTCTGGGAAGTAGGCATGAAAAATTAGGTGATATGTTTGTAATTTAACAAACACTTAAGACATATAGTCATTATTATATATTATATACTTATATACATTGTTTTACATGTAACATATAGTCATTATATGGAAAATTAAGCCAGTAGGACTGGAAAAATATCTACTCAGGACACAAAATGTACAAAAACATCTTTAAAATACAATTGTTTGCTCAGTTTTTCAAGGATAATAATTCTATTTTATGAGACATGATTGCTTTTTGATACTATTATGACTGCTTTATTGGTACAAGAACATTGAAAAAAGTACATTTAGTGCCTTGTTTCCAAAAAAATAACACAAAATATAAGTCCTGAAAAATACAAAATAAAATAAAACAAGTGGAGGATCACACACACCACTCCCTCCTCCACTAGATCCCATTAGAGTTCAATTTCACTGTCTGTTTAAAGCTTTCTTTAAATTTTTGTATCTTCTGTTTCAAATTCTGCTGATGCTGTGGTCTCTCACCAGTTATGTTTAAAATTATCTTCCTCCAACAAGGATTCTAATTATAACTTTGAGTTTGTTAAGTAAATACCAATTATACATTAAGGGAAAAATTCTGGTCTTAAATTTAAACTAAGAATTTATTCTTTAATGAAACCTAAACATCTAACATTTATTACCAAAAATCTTTACAATTGTAGTTCATACACAAACATGATATAGCTGTCCAGAATATTAAAAATGTAGTTAACTATGATTTGAACTGGACATTAAATGCTACCAAAATAATATTCCCTGAGCAACTTTCTGTTCTACATTGAGCTTCTCAATACTAAAATGCAAAAGCTACTGGGATTTACTTATAGAGACCTAAATATCTTAAGCGTCAAAACTTTAATTTAAAAGTATTTTCCCTTGTCATGTTTTAAGAGTCTTTTAGAAAGGATGAGATATGAATCCCATAGAAAAAAAAGGATAGAGAGCTTTCACCAAGTAAATTTGAACTCATCCTTGGAAATCCTAGACAACTATAGTGAGTGGGAACCTGGTAATATAAATACCTTGAAATCTGAGCAAATAAGGTTGAAGTATTTACCTGCTGATAATAGCCTCCTAATAAGACATATATGCAATAAGACACTTTTTTCACTTGCATACATAAAAGTTTCAGATAGAATAAGACAGTTTCTCTTCTCACAAAACTTATAGCTTAAAAAAAAGAAAATGAGACCCTAGAGAAGTGAAGACATATATCCACACAGAAATGTGTATACTAATTTCATAAGTTGCACCATTCGTAATAGCCAGCTCTAGGGAAATATACTCAAGTGTCCATCAACTGATGAATGGATAAACACAATAGAGTGTCCATAAAATGAAATAATATTGAGAGTTCCGGGCAAGATGGAGGCAGAGATGGAAATGCTTCACTTCCTTGCACAACCAAAAGAAGGACAAAAACATTTAGTGCCTTATTTCTAATAAATAACACAAAATATGTCCTAAAAAATACAAAATATAATAACAAGTGGAGAATCATACCACACCTTCCTCCACTAGACCCCATTAAAGGTCAATTTCACTGTTTGTTTAAAGCTTTCTTTGAGTTTTCATATGCTCTGTTTCAAATTTCTGCTGATGCTATGGTCTCAAAAAACAACCAGAACTTCCAGGAACTCAAACTACATGGAACTCTGACAACCAAAGAGATCAAGAAGCATTCATCCAGACCTGTAGGAGGGGTAGAAATAGGCAGACAGGACCTATGGCAAGGTGGCAGACCTCGCAGGTGAGATGGGGGCTGGTGCATGGGGTGCTCCCACATTCTTACTTGGAGAAGCTGAAAGGAACAATTAGGGAGTGAGACAGGCCACAGAACCCATGGTGCCAGCACAGGGAAATAAAGACTCAAAACCTCTGGCTGTAAAATCCTGTGGGGATTGGGAGGGTGGGAGAAACTCCCAGTCTCACAGGAGAGTCCATTGGAGAGGCCCATGGGTTCCTAGAATATACACAAACTCACTGGCCTGAGAATACATGTAAGGGTACAATCCACTTGTGGGAAGCAAGGGAAGTGACTGAAAGTTGGGCAAGAGCTGAGCAAGCAGCATTGCTCCCTCTCTGACTCCTCCCCACAGATAGCACCACAGCACAGGGAAGTGGGTTGCCTACCCTGGTGAATACCTAAGGCTCTGCCCCTTACAATGTAACAGGCATGCTGAGACAAAGAAATATGGCCCAAATGAAAGAACAGATCAAAACTCCAGAAAAAGAACTAAGTGACAAAGAGATAGCCAAACTGTCAGAAGCAGAGTTCAAAACACTGGTAATTAGGATGTTCACAGGAATGACTGAGTTTGGCTGCAAAATGAAGGAAGAAATGAGGGCAATACAAAGTGAAATAAAGGGAACATATAGGGTACCAACAGTGAAGGGAGGGAAATGGAGACTCAAATCAATGACTTGGAACAGAAGGGAGAAATAAACATCCAACCAGACAGAATGAAAAAATAAGAATTGTTTTTTAAATGAGCAGAGGCTTAGGAACCTCCAGAACAACTTTAAATGCTCCAACATACAAATCACTGGGTTGCCAGAAGAAGAAGAGGAAGAACAAAACTGAAAACTTATTTAACCAAATAATGAGGGAAAATTTCACCAATCTAGCAAAGGAAATAGACTTCCAGGAAGTCCAGGAGGCCCAGAGAGTCCCAAAGAAATTGGACCCAAGAGGAAATACACCAAGGCACATCATAATTAAGTTACCCAAGATTGAAGATGAGGAGAGCATCATAAAAGCAGAAAGAGGAAAGGAGAGAGTTACCTACAAAGGAGTTCCCATAAAACTACCAGCTGATTTCTCAAAAGAAACCTTACAGGTAAGAAAGGGCTGGAAAGAAGTATTCAAAGTTACAAAAGGCAAGGACTTATATTCAAAATTACTCTATCCAGCGGAGCTATCATTAGAATGGAAGAGTGGATAAAGTGCTTCCCAAATAAGGTCAAATTAAAGGATGTCATCATCACAAAGCCCTTATTAAATGAAAGGCACTTATCTAAGAAAAAGAAGATCAAAAACTATGAACAGTAAAATGACAACACACTCAAAACTATCAACAACTGAACCTAAAAAACAAAAACAATAACTAAGCAAACAAATAGAAGGAACAGGATCACAGAAATGGATATCACAAGGAGGGTTATTAGTGGGAGGAGGAGAATGAGGGGAAAAGGTACAGGGAATAAGAAGCATGACTGGTAGGCACAAAATGACAGGGGAGGTTAAGAATAGTGTAGGAAATGGGGAAACCAAATAACATTTGTACAATCCTAAGTGAGGGAGAATGCTGGAGGGTGGGGGCCACAGGGTGAAGGGGCATAAAAGGGAGAAAAAATGGGACAACTGTAATAGCATAATCAATAAAATATGAAAAAGAAAACAAAAATTTTTTAAAAAGAAATTATTCAGTTATAAAAAGAAATAAAGTACTGATACATGCAACAATACAGATGAGCCTTGAAAACATTATGTGAAAAAAGCCAGCTACTGATGACTATGTATTATATTATTAATTCATATGAATGTTCAAGATAGGGAAATCTATAGATACATAAATTAGGTTGCTTACAGCTAGTGGATAGAGTATAGGAAAAGAAATGATAATTAAAGGGTATGGGGTTACTTTTTAAGGTAATAAGACACAAATTGGTCATGGTGACAATTGTAAATATGTTAAAAATTATTTAATTCTACACTTTAAATAGGTGAACTGCATGGTATGTAAATAATATCTGAGTAAAGCTATCACAACATAAGAGAATGTGAAGAAGGTACACAATAATACTTTTTTAAATTTAGTTCTAGTATGGTTTAATTTTTACATAATAACGTTCTTATCCAGGTTTGCTGTATAGTAATGACCTGAAACATTAAATGTAGTTCAAGAGTATGTGCACCTGCAAGACTGTTTAATTTAGCTGTACTTGCTGATGTTTTCAAGAGGTCTAGTATTTTGAATTATTAGTTAAATATATCATTTCCATTTTATAGTTCTCTGTTTTTGGACTAGAAACCATTGAAAAATGCCAGTAGATGTTGAATTACATCAGAATGTCCTAAAATGCTTTTCCATAAGTAAATATTATTTGTCAACATGTGCTCCATTCTATGTAATAAATTATCAGAATCTAATACTCTGAACAGTTCTACCACACCATACTATATAAAGCTTGAAGGCCAGCAGGGATTTTTTTTTAATTTTGTGTAATTTTAAACATTACATAAATAGCTCTCTTGCAGCTCCCCTGCTGTGTCTCAGATTGTTGCCAGGGCTTTTTTGTAGTATGTTATCACTAGAGCAACATCCTTCTATAAATATTGCACCTTTGGTCCTAATGTCACCCAAAATAGCAACGTGGTCTAAAGAATACAGAAGAAGCAAAGTAAAGAAAGAAGCTAAGTTAATTTTTCTTTAATTTCTAGTCATTAAAATTTCCATATCATCATGCCTTCCCATTTATCTGCATTCCTTCTCAGTGTGAAAGTCTCTCTCGGGTTTCAGGATTTTTATTCAAGGCCAAAAGAATTTTTCTTAGAAAATTAAGCCCAGTGTGGATAACTGATATGTCATTTGAAATCAAAGCCATTGAACTTTGTTGAGTACTTGGTAAAAAACCTACTAACCAAGTCTCAGCTGCTTGCATCTCAATGACCCACTCCACAAAGCAATTTCTTCACTGTACAAATTTTAAGGATATAAACCAAGAACACTTTAGATATAGTCTGAATCTTGACATGAATGCTAAAGAGGATAGAATAAACATAGTTTGCTTTCCTTTTTATTTTAATCTGAAATTTTAATTCTGTATGTATTATAAGGAAAATTTAGTCCACATGTAACTAATTGTCAATCATATTTTATTCATCACAGTGTATTTTGAAAGAGCTACTTGAGGCGCTGATTCAAATAGCTTTTGAAATAGACTTTGGAAATTGTTTTTTTAATGAGCTATTAAAATATTGTTCTTGAAAAAAAGGGAAAGTCATTATTCTGAGCCCAAAGTCACACAAAAAAACCTCAAGTTCAACTTGAAATGCTCAATAATTCCTACATTTAATAAAACCAATTTGAGTTCCCATTCTAATGGTCTACCTCTTTAGAACATCCCTAAGCACATGGGGCCATGTTAACTGATAACTTTTGTACGACAAGAAGAAAGTGTTTTGTGGTGACTACAAACTGACTTTTAATCTCTGGATAATAACCTACTGATTGTCATAGCTTAATTAGTCAGCTACATAGGCCAAAAATATTTCTCTGAAGGTCCCATGGAGTCCCTAATAACTCATTTTTTGTAGCCTCAAACAATTCATTAGCAAAGTTAACCAGAAATGCAAGAAAACTTATTCTCAGATGACACCATCACTTACTGATAACATTAGACTAAATTCTAGGAGCAACTGTATGCTTAATTGACACTCCATCACCACCATCCTCCTATATACCTTATGCATAAAACTATAGAATATAGATAATTTTTAAAATTCAGAAAATGAAGACACAGTAGGCAGGGGAAAGATGGGGGAAGTGTTGAAAATAAGTCTGAGGTTTAAAAATGCCTCAACTGTAGGTATAAAAAAAATCTAGAACTGTGAGTTGCATATATATTACACACAGAAGAAAATTTTAGAATTGATAATAACTTACACATAAATAGTAAGGAAGGATGTTTCTTGGTTATAGATATAACTGTCATCTCTGAAGGGTCTAGTCTAGCTCATAAAAGCAGCTAACCCAGTTTCCTGTGTTTGCTCATACCACACCCTGCTTTCTTGCTCAAGGACAATTTCACATATGTCTTTAAGGCTCTTAAATCCCATGACACTGAGTTAGGTGTTTGATTTATTTTTCCCTTACTTTTGGGCCCTTATTGTTTTTTATAACTTATCTTCTACTATTTACTAATGTTAGCTAGCTGGACCCCACATCTCTGAATATTTCTTAGTCCCTCTGCATTTCCTCACTCCATGGGACCCACCTTGCACAAGCGCCTTGACCAGTCTGTTATATGGGAGAGAATGAATATGATTTCCAAACTGCCATGACTTTTCCATGACAGCATCAAAAATTTAATTCAATAGCCACCTTCAGTTTCTGGAACACTGAAGTTGGAATGTCCAAAATATGGGGAAAAGAGTAATGCTGTTGACATTAGGTGTGCTTCCTTCCATTCTTTTTGAAGAGCCACACTTCAGAAAAATAAAATTCGTATTTAGGAAATCTTACCTTCCAGTTATTGTCCATAGATATGAAAGTGCTTAAAACTGCAAAATATGAGTTATAGAAATTAAAGAGACATTTTGAATGGGACTGTTCTGTTCTCTATTTTATAAGGGGCTGTCACATTCAAAATAACTGAGCAAGTAGAGCAATGAATCTGCATCAGATTTTGCGTTAAGCTTGAATGTTCTTCTGTGGAAACTATTCAAGATGATTCAAAAGGCTTTGAGGGACAATGCAATGAGTGCAAAGCAAATAAAAGTGTGGCACAAACACTTCAAAGATGGGTGAGAATCTGTTGAAGGTGACCCACATTCTGGAAGACCTGCAACAAGCAGAACACCTGAGAATGTTGAATGGGTACGCACTGCAATCCACAAAGATTGGCTACTGACATGCAAGAACTAGAAGGTGATCTGGAGATTCTAAGAACTATTGTGTCTGAGCTTTTGACGCAGGATCTTGGCATGGAATGTGTCATGGCAAAATGTGTTCCTTGGCTTCTGCTACCAGAACAAAGAACACTGGGCTACAGTTGCTAATGATTCTGAGAGAACTGTGTGAGGGCCCAACGTGCCTCCTTTGAAGGGGACTGAGGCATCATTGCCCTATGTATGATGTTTCATGTATCTTGTATCTTCTTCAATAAATGTCTCTATTTTTCATAGTAAATAGCTGGATACTTTCTGGACAGGGCTTGTAGGCAATAGCGTGCTAGCCGAAGTTCCCCAAAAAACTGAATCTGAGGCAAAAGTGCCATGCTAACATTTTACTGGGAAGCTGCAATCTCAGGAACATAAGGATGGAGGAAAGGGACAATAAGGTAAAGCAACATAAAGCAGTAAGGTGGCGTGGAAAAGCTGTTTCTCAGGACATTCTGTTAGGGAGGGAATAGGGCAGTATTGATTCAAGATACATGCCCATTACTGGTTTCTCATTGGTCAAAGTCATCACAAGGCTGTTAACCACGCCTCCCCCAACACACATACGCACACTTCACTGTGTTAACTAGCCTCTTTCGACTACCAAATCAACATGCCCTAAGAGCATCAGTGCTATCTTCTTTGCCTTCTTTACTGTGAGTTATGACTCAGGGTTTCAGGCAGTTTCAGGGAGAGCCAACAAATGGCCATGAGCAAATAACACTATTAGCCTACCTGAAGCCTGCAGTTTGATGCAACAGAAAAGCATCGAGGCTAAAGAAAGGCACTCTGAGGTCACAACCTAGGTCCCTGGAGCTGCTGCACCAGGCCCCACAGCCTGAGCACACAGAATACTGCAATGTATCACCTCCATGGAGTTGGTGATGCAGCATGACCTTCTCTAGCAAAGATCAATACCTCCTCTCTACGGACTGCAAAAAGGTGACTTACCCCAGCTAACCTTCCTAGAAGGCCATAAGTAGAATTACCAGAAAAACATGGGAATAAAAAAATCTATGTGGTGTTTGGGGAAAGACTTTAGAAATAAAATACAAGGAAAATATTTACAGACATTATTTTTAAAACCACCTTCAAGCCCTGGCTGGCATAGCTCAGTGGATTGAGTGTGGGCTGTGAACCCAAGTGTCGCAGGTTTGATTCCCAGTCAGGGTACATGCCTGGGTTGCTGGCCATGACCCCCAGCAACTGCACATTGATGTTTCTCTATCTCCCTCCCTTCCCTCTCTAAAAATAAATAAATAAATAAATAAAATCTTAAAAAAAAATCTTCAAATAAGAAAAAAAATAATCCCATTGGCTGTCCTACCAAATTACCCGTGGACTAGCTACCCTCCACAGTCATGCAGCATTCCCAATCTTCTTTTCCTCAATTGCCCTTTTGCCTTGACACTCTCTGCTTTTTATTGTATTATATTTACTAACTATAGTGTTTATTATTTCCTGCCTGCCCCACTATACTATAAATTCCACGAGGGTAAGGTACTTTGTCTCTTTTGGTCACTGAACAGTTTGAGAAATTGGAATAGTCCCTTTAACATAGCAAACATTTGATAAGCATTTATTAATGAATAGGTTAATTAATGGAGAGAAGAACATTATATGAAAATCAGATATTTTCTTCTGAAGGTAGAAGAAACCCCTCCCTAGGATGCTTATGTAAAATGGGAATTCATTTGCTTACAGGCTGAAAACTCTAGAAAAGGCCTGGCTTCCTGTGTGGCTTAGAAGGACTTGAAAAGCAGCCATGGGGCTCTGTTTCTATCAGTGGTTTAATTTCGCCCTTCCTCCATGTGTCATGGCCCTGCGAGGGGTACAGTGGCCCCCACAGCTTCCCAGATCCATCTCCACTGTGAAAGGGAAAATGCCTATTTCATGATGCTCAAAAGCCCCAGGATGACCTGTGATTGAGCTCCATCCAGAGTCTTGGGGCCAGGACAGTGCAGTGGGTAGACTGGCAGAGCCCTTAGCCAAATGCCCCTTATGCCAGGCAGAGGGCAGCATCATCAAATGCACTAGGTAAGCGTAGTGTACTGGAGACTTGTAGATTCCAAATGCTTTAAATAAAGTAATGATTAGAATGTACTATAGGAAAGGCCTTCCTAGTTAAAACAAACTACTTGAGAGATTGGGCAGGAATACCATAGAGACTGGCATGCAAACAGGGAGCTTCAGCCAGCCCCAGCCTCTCCTACCCTGATGTCTCACATTGAGCACATTGTGGCATCTCATATATGTGTCTGTAACAGTGTTATGTGAAAGAAAGTATAGCACAACATCAGACTAGCAATTATAAAGCAAAAACAAAAAAATATATTCTATCCATCTCAGTGTTCTGCCTGAGTATAAAAATAAGAAAAAAATTGAGTGCCAAAGTATAAATATATACTCTTAACATGCTAGATAATATTTGTTGCCATCAACCTCTAAGGCCTTCTGTAATTTCTTAATATGGTGTTCATAAAAAAAATAAAAATCCTCTAATTTTAAAATGTATGTGAAATTCTTAATAAAAATCATATAAATGACACATGAGATAAACTTTCTCCAATTCACATTTAGTCCTTTTACTATATTTACCTTTCCCTAATATAAACCATAAACCATCTTTGCAACAAGCAATATTAAACAAATAGCATGGATAATACTTCATTTTCTGATATGACTCACAAGTGTTTGAAGTTTTGCCCCTTCTGGAAATTCGTAAGTGTACACGCATAGCTGGAATTTGACCTTATAGCATTCTATTTTTAGGCTGTATAACAAGGAGCAGATGACATTTAAATATAGAAAACAACTATGGGACATTTACACAATGGAATAGTGCTTGGCCATAAAAAAGAAGAAAATTTTGCCATTTGTGACAGTATGAGTAGACCTGGAGAACATTATAAGTGAAATAAGCCAGTCAGAGAAAGATAAATACTGTATGATTTTACTCACATGTGGAATCTAATGAACAAATTGAGCTAACAAGGAAAATGGGAACAGACTCAAGATGGAGAGCAGGATGACAGCTAGTCGGGGAGGGGAGGTAGGAAGGATTGAACAAAGAGGAAAAAGGACTCATGGACATGGACAACAGTGTGGTGCTTGCTGAGGGGAGGAGGTTACCTTAAGGGGACTAAATGGTAATGGAAAAAATACAATAAAAATTTAATTTTAAAAAATAGGATAGCTCCATTATATTATCTTTAATTTGTCTTTAAAACTGTCAATCAAATTAGAATTATGAATCTATTTATGTCAAAGTGATACTATATGTCAGCTAAATAGTCTTTCCTATATAATTTATACATTATGATCATTCAAATGAGTGTTATTTTGGCATTATCTCCCACAGTGAATTCTTAAATATAAGCCTCTGTTAAAACTCACTTCCCTTGTTAAATAATGTTCTCTGTATCTATCACAGCACAATAGCCTTTGAATTAACCCACAGATCATCTAATTGGGAATCAGTCCTTTGACATGCAGATAAGTTGTACTCACCTCTAACAAAACTAGAGCTAGAAGCCAATTCTCATAATCCAAGCTCTTCCAAAAAATGTCTATATTTCCTTTTAGGTTTTTCATTCCTTTAGTTTATAAATAAACATAAAACTTACAGAGTATTCCAAGTGTCTTCAAATTTAATTAGTAGCTTAAAAACAAAAGTACCTACTTGATTGATATATAACCCAAAACAGCTCAGTGATTTTGTAAGCTTCTGCAGACCGGGTATGTTAAATGGATCATGCTGCCAAGTACATCACATCAGAATTTCACTTACTCTAAAATGTTACCTGTTTCTAGGCATCCCTGGCATGTCCCATAACGATGGTGAGTGTCAATGTACCCACAGGGTTGAATATTCCAGTGTGAAGGCCACTGTGCTATTCACCACCACCCCCAACACACACACAAATACATTACATAGGTCCCCACCTTGTTGTACACTCAATACATTTAGAATATTTTCTTGAATATTGAAAATTCCTCTTATTATACCTATGTAAATGTTACATCTGAAGCATGTAGCATATTATTATGACACTATCTTTCTTGGACTAATTTACTTTCTTGGACTAATTTTCTTGATTGGCCTAATTTACTACATACTTGTAGTATTTTATTGTATTTTTTCCCATTATCATTTGTCCTGCTCGTATCTCCCTACCCACTGCAATCACCACATGATTGACCACGAGTCCTGTTTCCTTTTTGCATCATGCAGCCACCCCCTAGCCCTTCCACAGCTGTCAGCCTGTTCTCTATGAGTCTGTCTGGATGTTGCTTCTTAGTTCAGTTTGTTCATTAGATTCCACATATGAGTGAAATCATATGGTATTTGTCTTGCTCTGACTGGTTTATTTCACTTAGCATAATATGCTCCAGGTCCATCCATGCTGTCTCAAAAGATAAAATTTTCTTCATTTGTATGGCCAAATAGTATTACATTGTGTATATGTACCATAGTTGTTATATCCACTCATCTACTGATGGACACTTGGGCTGCTTCCATATCTTGGTGATTGTAAATAATGCTGCAGTGAGCACAAATGTGCTTATGTTCTTTCAAATTAGTGTTCATTATTTCTTTGGGTAAATTCCCAGAAGTGAAATTGCTGGGTCCTAAGGCATTTCGATTTTTCATTTTTTTAAAGATTTTATTTATTTATTTTTAGAGAGAGGGGAAGGGAAGGAGAAAGAGAAACATCAATGTGTGGTTGACTCTTGTGCACCCCCCACCGGGAATCTGGCCCACAATCCAAGTATGTGCCCTGACTGGGAATCAAAACTGTTACTTTTTGGTTCGCAGGCCAGTGCTCAATACACTGAGCCACAACAGCCAGGGCTATTTTTTACTTTTTGAGGTAACTCCATACTGCTTTCCAGAGTGGCTACACCCATCTGCATTCCCACCAACAGTGCAGAAGGATTCCCCTTTCTCCATATCCTTACCAGCACTTGTTTGTTGATTTACTGATGATAGCCATTCTCACAGGTGTCCGCTGACATCTCATTGTGGCTTTAATTTGCATTTCTCTGATGATTAGTGACAGTGAACATCTTTTCATATGTCTATTGGCCATCTGTATATCCTCTTTGGAGAAGTGTCTTTCAGGTCCTTTGTCTATCTTTTTATTATATATATTTTTTGGTGTTGAGTTTTATAAGTTTTTGATAAATTTTGGATATTAACCCCTTATCAGATGTATTGGCAAATATGTTCAATTCAGTGGGGTTTTTTTTTATTTTGTTGATGGTTTCCTTTGCTTGTAAAAACTTTTTAATTTGATGTAGTCCCATTAGTTTTTTTTTCTTTAGTTTCCCTTGCATGAGGAGATATATCAGAAAAAAATATTGCTATGAGCAATGTCCAAGATTACTGCCTATGTTTTCTTCTAGGATTTTTATGGTTTTGGGGTCTAACAGTTAAGTCGTTATCCATTTTGAACTTATTCTTACATGTGTTGTAGGAAGGTGGTCTAGTTTCATTTTTCTGCACATATCTACCCAATTTTCCCATAAGGACAGTTGAATAAACTATCTTTAGCTCATTGTATGTGCTTGCTTCCTCTGTCAAATACTAATTGAATATAAATATGTGGGTTTATTTCTCTATTCCATTCCATTGATCTAGGTGTGTATTTTTATGCCAGTACCATGCTGTTTTGATGATTATGGTCTTATAGTATAGTTTGATATTAGGTAGTGTGATTCCTCCAACTTTATTTTTCTTTCTCATTATTGCAGTTGCTATGCAAGGCCTTTTCTGTTTCCATATACATTTTTTAAATATTTGTTCTCTTTCTGTGAAATATGTTGTTGGTATCTTGATAGGAATTATGTTGAATCTATGGATTGCTTTGGGTAGTATGGACATTTTAATGTTAATTCTCCCTATCCATGAACAAGTTATGCACTTCTATGTATTTATATCTTCTTTAATTTCTTTCTTTAGTATCTTATAACTTTCCAAATACAAGTCTGTTACAACTATGGTTAAATTTATTCCTAGGTATTTTTTTTAAAAGCCATGGGAACTTTTTGTTCAAGCCAATATATTTTTATTTCTTCCTTGATCTCATTGTTGACCCATTCATTGTTTAATAACATGCTATTTTAACTTCCTAGCCTTTGTGTATTTTTCAGTTTTCTTCTTGAGATTTTTAGATTTATACCATTATGGTCAGAGAAGATACTTGATATGACTTCAACCTTAAATTTATTGAAAATTGTTTTGTGTCCTATTTGTGGCCTGTTTTAGAAAATATTCCATGTGCACTTGAAAAGAATGTATATTCTGCTGCTTTGGGATGAAATGCTCTGAAGATATCAATTAAATCCTTTTGATCTAGTGTGTTCTTGAAGACTGTTATCTCCTTGTTGATTTTCTGTCTGCAAGATCAATCCATTGAAGTCAATGGGATATTAAAATTCCCTACTATGACTATATTTCTGTCCATCTCCCCCTTTATGTCCATCAAAATTTGTTTCACATGTTTAGGTGCTCCTATGTTGTGTACATAAGTGTTTACTAGGATTATATCCTCTTGTTGGATTGTTTGTTTTATCACTTTTTAGTGTCCTTCTCTGTCTCTTACTATATAGCCTTGGTTTTAAAGTCTGTTTTCTCATATATAAATATTGCTATCCAGCTTTTTTTTCCTTTTCCATTTGCATGAAATATCTTTTTCTACCCCTCTACTTTTAGTCTGTGTGTATCTTTTATTCTGAGGTGGGTCTCTTGGAACCAACATGTATATGGGTCTTGCTTTTTATCTATTCAGCTACTGTATGTCTTTTGATTGGAATATTTAAGCCATTTGCATTTAAAGTAATTATTGATAGATACATATTTATTACCATTTTATTTGTCACCCATTTGCCTCTCCTGTTGCTGCTGCTGCTGCTTCTTCCCTTCTCCTCCTGCTGCTTCTTCTTAAAGCAAGCTCTTTAACATTTTTTGCAATACTTGTTTGGTGTTAACAAACCCTTTTGCTTTTTCTTGTCTGGGAAGCCCTTTATACCTCCTTCCATTTTAAATGATAGCCCTACTGGTTTAAGTAGCCTTGGTTGTAGGTCCTTACTTTCCATCACCTTGGATATTTCATGCCAATTCCTTCTGGCCTGAAATGTGTCTGGTGAGAAATCTGCTGACAGTCTAATGGGAGCTCCCTTGTAGGTAACTTCCTGCTTTTCTCTTGCAACTTTTTAGATTCTCTCCTTGTCTTTAAGCCTTGCCATTTTAATTATGATGTGTCTTGGTGTAGGCCTTTTTGGGTCCAACTTGTTTTGGATTCTCTGAGCTTCCTGGACTTGTATGTCTTTTTTCCTTTACCAGATTAGGGAAGTTTCCAGTTATTATTTCTTCAAATAGGTTCTCCATCCCTTGATCACTCACTTCTCCTTCTGGTATTCCCATGATGCAGATGTTGTTATGCTTCATATTGTCCCAAAGTTTTCTTAAACTGTCTTCATTTTTTAAAGTTCTACTTTAGTTTTTGCTTCTTTGCTTGGGTGTTTTTTTTTCCTACCATGTCTTCTAAATCTCTGATTCAATTCTCTGTTTCATCTAATCTACTGTTTAGTTTTTCATGTATATTGTTTGTTTCAGATATTGCATTCTTTCTAACCCTAATCTTCTTACAGTCCTGGGTGTGTGCAGAAATAACCAGGCTGGACACCAAGACCAGCTTTTTACCAGCACTGGGCCCGGAAGAGGGTCAGCTATAGTCTCAGAGTTCCCAGAGATCCACCTTTGCTGTTAGGCTTAATCACTGAAATAGCCTCCTGTACTCCACAGTATGGCTTAAGCTCCACATTGTGTGGCAAGGGTGATCTCTGTGGGTGGAGCTATTGCTTCCCCCAGCTGATGTTGCTCAGAGGAAAGTGCTCTGCTGGAGAAAGATAACCTCTGTGGTATGGGGAATGACTCAGCATAGGTATCCTGTGGCTGTTTCTTCAGCTCTCTCCCCAGAGCCACCAATCCTAGACTCTCCTCAAGCATCTCTAATTCACTTTGTCCTCCCTCTGATTCACCCCAGGATAAGTGGCTACAAATGAAATTTTGTGTGTTGGCCCTTTAAGAAGCTTTCTGCATCTCTAGCTAGCTCTCCTTGACAGACTGAAACCCCAATGCTTTCCACAACCAGATGTTATCCGTGTTCCTTTCACAGTTATGGTGCTGTAGGCTGGGGAGACCAGCTTTGGGTTTAGACCCAACACTTCTCAGGGGTAACCCTCTGGCTACTCAAATATGTCCTCTGTAATTTAAGCAGCCACCCACTGGAGCCCAGCCAGCCCTCTCATGCCCCTGTATTCCCTACTGGTCATGTCATGGTGATGTTATTTCTTCCATAAGTTCTTGGTTGTAAGGGTCCTTTCTTTCCAGCTGGTGTTCAGTTGGTTATTCAGAATGATTTTTCTATAATTTAGTTGTAATTCCAGTTTGGCCATGAAAGGAGGTTAGTGTAGCTTCCACCTACTCTACTGCCATCTTAGAGATGAAAACCTAATTTTTAAGAATATTTTCTATTGAAGAATACAAAAAAGGTGTATCTCGGTAAATTTTCATATCTGAAAGCCTTTATCAAGAGATATAATATTACCAGCAGCTAGGAATATACCTCATGCCCCCTCCCAGAGTTGGTTATCACTATCTTGACTTTTAACACTATTTATTAGTTTGCCTACCTTTATTTATTTTTTACTATTTTTGACTGTACACAGACTTATATAGTCACTTTTTTGTCTGTGACTTTTGTCACTAAGCATTACCTTTGTAATATTTCTTTGCTGTGTAGTATCTTACCATATTCATGTACCACAATATATTCACCCTACTTTTGATGAACTTGTGAATTGTTCTAGCATTTGGATATAACAAATAGTTCTGTCCTTTGGTTATATTATTAGGATCAAAATTACTGAGTCATGGGGTTGTGTATGCTTGGTTTTACAAACACTATGAATCTATTTTCCAAGTAGCCATACCAATTTGAATTCCATTTAGCAGTATATGAAAAGTGCTGATTACTCCATACCCTCCCCAAGAATTATGGTATTTTTCTGGCTTTTAAGTTTTACCCATTCTGACACATTTATAACTATATCTAAATGTGTTAAATTTTGTTTTATTGGAGAACTACTTTTTATTGAAAACAGAATACAGTAATACATCAGGGCAAGCATTTGCATGTCCTATAAAAATCAAGAATCAGGAATTACATACTAATTATGGAAAAAAGTGTTCTAAATAGAATGATTATATTACTAATCATTGACACAATGACAATAGGGAATAAACCAAGATTATCACTGATATTTAACACCCATAACCCCAAATTAGATCTTTTTAAACAACATCTTACAACAAAGTTATTGCCATGAATTTGGGAAGCTATGATATGTAAACCAACCTTGAAAATTAATAAAATGTTTTTAGAAAGCACAGCAGTTAATTCTATAAGCGGTGGTTCTTCTGCTTGGATCAATAACAATAAATTTTTTAACTCTAAAAATGTATTTGTTCAATGAACAAACTAAACTAACAATAGAGACAGACTCATAGATGGAGAGCAGGATAATAGCTAAAGGGAGGAGGTTAGGTGATAGAGGGATGGAGCCAAAAAGGAAAAAGTATTCATGGACATGGACAACAGTGTGGTAATTGCAGGGGGGGTGGGGTATAAGGGGATTAAATGATAATAGAGACAATACAATACAAATTTTTAAAAATAAAAATAATTAAAATGTATTTGTATTGTTCAGATAGATGCACTTCAGTTGTGATTTATATGCATTGCCCAGATGACAAATGAAATTCAGGCATCTTACCATGTTTGTCTCTTGGATGTTGTCCTTTATGGAATGATATTCAAGTCTTTTAAATCTGAATAGGCAAAATCCAATGCATGTATACCTTTTTCACTGATTTATTAGGGTTCTTTGTTTTCTTTGTATGAATTATCAACTATATGTATCACAAATATTTTCCATGACTCTGTGACATATTGTTTCACTTTTCTAGTAGTGTTTTGGTAAACAAAATTTGTTATTTTATTATAGTCTGAATTGTCATTTTTCTTTATGTTTCATGCTGTTTCTGATAGCATATGTTGTTTTCCTAAAATCCTTAATATTTTACCTTTTAACTTTACATTTCCATCTACAACTGACTTTAGTTAATGGTGTGGGATAGAAATTAGGATTTCTTTTCTGGCATATGCCTATCCAAATGTTACAGCAGCATTTATTAAACAGACCATCTTTCTCTCTCTTGTTCTCAACCAAGAGACAATTTAAGTTCTGATTCATTGACTATTTGTCGAATTTTGTGCTGTACCTCATTTATTCATCATTGTACCTTTGTATGAGCTTTAATAGCTGACAGTACATATCCTCCACTTTTCTTTTTCTTCTTCATGATTTTATTTGTGCTTTTTATTTCTATAAAAAATGACAAATATAAATTCAAAATTTTAGAATCACCTTGATAACTTCAAAACAAAAACCTTACAAAAATTTTGTCATGATTATATTGAAGCTAGGGATTCAGTTACAAAGTGCATATTGACACCTTTTCAATATTGCCCTGGCAATCCATGAAAATAATGTATTCTGACATTTGTTTATATAATCTTTAATTTCTCTCAATATGTTTTATAGAGCTCTTGTAGATCTACCAAATTTTATTATAAATACTATTATAAATGTTACTTTAGAACTTTATATTCTACCTATTTATAGCTGGAATATAAATATAAAATGATTTATATTTATCTGCTAAGTGTGCTTTTAGTTTTCATAATTTGTATATAGATGATTTTGAACTTTTTACTTACACAGTCACACTCACCTGTGAATAATGATGATTACAGTTGTTCCTCCCATCCCTTTCCGCAGCTCTTCTTGACTAGAGCTAGCTGTGATCACCAGTTCAACGCTGAATGCAAATGGCAGGAGGGGGCCTCTTGGTATTGTTCCCAGTTTTAAATGTAACTACTAAGTTTGGTGTTTTCTACAGGAATTTTGTAGATATGTATTTTTCAAATTAAAAGTATTCTCTTTTCCTAGCTGGCTAAGAATTTTTATCATAAATGGGAGGCAAACTTTATCAAACAGTTTTATGTTTACATTTAATGTACACTTTTCCCTCTTAGTTCTGCAAGTGTAATGAGGTGTACTTATCCTTCCAGATGTTAAACAAACCTTACATTTCTAAATGTAAGTGTTGTCCTGTAACTGAAAGGTTGCAGTTTCAGTTCCTGGTCAGGACACATACCAAGAATGCGGGTTCGGTCCCCTGTCTGGGTACAAACAGGAGGCAACCAATAGATGCTTCTCTCTCAAATTATGTTTCTCTCTCTCCCTTCCTGTTTGTCTAAAAGGCAATGAAAAAATGTCCTCAGGTATTTTTGTAAACAACACATATTTCTAAAATATTTCTTGATTCTGTAAGAAGCCCTGTTACTCAACTAGTTTGCTTCTGTGATAAAAATGCTATCTTAAAGGAACAAAAAAGACTTCCAGCAACCCCAAAGTTACTCTTGCATGCATAACAAGATTATAAAAATGGAAACACTTATCAGTTTAAAAATAATTATCTCCTGTTTTTATAGAACCCCACCAATGCTATTCTAGAACAGCTGTGGGGTCTGATTGCCCACCACTAAGAAGCGTGACTCCCAGTGCAAGAGTTTGGTGAAAAAGGAAAGGGGTTGTTTATTTAAGGGTTATACAGATTTAGAATAATGGTGGATTTCTGCCATTAAGTCCCATTCCCTTTAAAATGCCCCAAAACACATAGTCCTGCCTCCCTTTCCCAAACCAGGCCAGTTTCAGAATATGCCAGTCAGAGGTATTGTCTTTCAGGGAAGCAGAAGTCTGCAGATCGGCATTCCTAATCACAGTTCAGCCCCAAGCATCTCTCACGAGTCCAGGTGACTAGGTAGGTCCCTGTACAACTCCATCAGCTTGGCCGCCATCTTCTCCATGCCAGCTTCCCCGCAAGCCCCCTTTTCCTTACTCCAGACCTTGGAGTGTGCTCTGACTCCAAACTTCATGTCATCATCTTACAAACCAGACCTCATGGCAGAACTTACCCCTTCTCTACACCCTTTCAAACTGCATGACTGCTTCCTCCTTCCCTCTCAGCCCTCACTTATTTTAAATGCTCAGCCTGGAACTTCCTATGTGACTTCTGTGATGTACTACTTTTGCCAGTTCCTCTGTATCTTTTACCTTCTTTCAGCTGCCATCTGGAGTCAGGGCAAAAGTGCCCTGTGACACAAGGACATCCAGCTCCCCTGCTATGTCACAAGTCACTACACACTCTTAAGATCACGTACACCTTTTACCTGGGGCAGCAGCATGGCTCTTAACTTGCCATCATTATGCAAAGTATCTTAAATGCCATATCATCCATGCTTCCCTTCCCCCCAGTTAAGGTTTATGGAAACTACACTCTTCTATTTTGGGGGCTCCCACTCTGTACCCAATTACACTTTCAGGAGGGATATAATAGTTATCTTAACTCTTAGATACACATCTACTTTCCTCTGCAGCTGGTTTTATTATGTACATTGAAATACTGAGATATATTATCAGGTAGAAAAAAAATTTTAAAGTTAAATTATAAATAGGAAGAGCTCCAAAAGTGAAAACTTTATAGAGAAAATTAATATTTTTCAACTAGAAATTGTTTAAAATGTTCCCATGATTTAAGAGGAAATACCAGAAAAATGTCAAAGGCAAATGACACACTGGAATATTTCCAGCACATGTGGCAGAGGAAAGGTAAATATTACTCTGAAGGGATAAACAACTTTACAGATACATTTAAATTAATCACACGAGTACAAAAATGAACAGCTGAAATAAATCAGCAAGACACAACATAAGAAATTAAATAGCTAATATATGTATGAAATATATTTTTAACAATCAAAGAAATGTAAGCCAAGCAAGAGAAACATTATTTTTCAACTTTAATATTGAAAAAAAAAAAAACATTGTCACACTGTTGACAAGCAGAAAACAGAAATGAACATGTTCAAATTCTTCCAATAAGAGATATAAACTGTGAGAACATTTTTCTCACAAGTAGTTGAAATTTGAATAGAAAACCTTAAAATTTTATGGATATACTCATACCCAGTAATTTCACTTAAAGAAGCTGATCATAAGAGCAAACCTTATTGAAACTTGTAAAAGATCATATGAAAACACAATGGTAACATAGCAAAATTACATGAAGTAAGCTTGGAAAAAATACAAATGCTATATTATCAAATTAAAAACTAAAACACTGTTTCTGGTTTCTATTAATCCAATTTTAGCAACTTAAAACAGCATCCAGTTTTATCGCTGCAGTTCTGTTGGTCAAAAGTCTGGCATGGCACGACTGGATTCTCTGCTTAAGGTTATCACAAATCTGATATCAAAGTGTTTGCTGGAGATTCTGGGGAAATATTTACTTCCAAACTTGTTTTAATTGGGAGCCTAAATCAGTGCCTGGTGACAATAGTAGCGGGCCTTGTGACAGTCCCTTGTCTCTTTGTTGTCTGTCAGCTGAGAAGTGGGGGACCTTCTCAGTTTCTTTAAGGCACTGCCTCTAACCTCTAACCAGCGATGGCCTACCGTATCCTTCTCATGCTTTCAATCTTCAAACTCCCCCACTGCTGACCTCTAGATTCAGATTTAAAGGTCTGAGAAGATCACAGTGAACTTCTATTTTAAGGTCAGCTAATTTCAGACCTTAATCACATCTGCAAAACCTTTCACAGCAGTAGATGGATTAGGATTTGATTGAATAACTGAGAGGTGTGTGTACTGCTGGCAGAAATTTTGAGGACTACCCTAGGATTTTGCCTCCCAGATCCCAAACAAAATGTGTTATGGCCCCTATTTATATATAAATGAAGAAATTCCGCATATATGCATACTTTCTATAAAGATCGATTTAACATTTCATGTATATGAGAGGGTACCCCCCAAAACAATACTTGTTTATCGTTACACATTTAAACTTCAGTCATCTTCAAAGTACTCCCCATTTGATGCAATACACCTATAAGACTTTTTCACTGCTCAAAACAGTTTTGAACTTACTGATTTTGATGCCTTTTAGTGCTTTTGCCATTTTGTTTCACCACTTCCACATCTGCAAACAGTTTCCCTTTGAGGACATCTTTCATCCAGGGTAACAAAACAAAACAAAACAAAAACCCTGCTCGGATCAGTTGAATAGGGAGGGTGGGGCACCAGGGTCATGCCATTTGGGGGTCAAAAACTGCTGAACACTCAGTGTGGTGTGGGCAGGTGTGCTGGTAACTCACCCATCATGAAATGTGCAAACATGTTGAAAGAGTTAAAAAGAAATTCACTGAAACTGTATGCAGCCCCTCACAACACCACAGTTGCTATACTGATACAGACAGGTTCCTAGGAAACTTACCAGTTGTGGAAGCCTGGACCACAAGGGGCCCGCCTTCCAGAAGGTAATTCCATTTTTTTTTGAGGGGTCCTCTCTCATATGTGAGCATGAGATAATTGTAGTTGTGACTTTAATGGTCACTTTAAATTATCAGTTTGGAAATTTTTGTGTAATAGACATTTTTTAAAGAAGCAAACATATTTTTGAGTCTGTCTAGAAGTTTAATTTTATAGAAATAACATTTCTTTTTAACATATTTCTGTATCAAATGGTGTTACCAGTGTTATTCTTCCAAACAAGAGACCATATTGACAGTATCGGAGCAAGCTAATATAGAGAAACAAAAATACACTTAGAAATTTTGCAGTGTCTTTGAGCAGTTAAAATCCCATTTTGATGCATGTTCAATTGAGAACTAAAAGTTCAAATATTGCTTTGCATAGGAAATTAGCAATTAAGTACCCACATAATTAACTTGCACCTGCCAATTGAGGCACCAATTAGATTTGCAGAAACCTTAAAAGAAACTTCTTGAAAATGAAGTTTCTGACTTTTCTTGACAATAATTTGTTATAGATGCTCAAAAATATGCAAATCTAAACAAGATACCTGTGGTAGCCATGAGGATGGCTGATCAAGAGCCCAACTGCCATGCTATGAAATTCATCAACAGGTTGGCACAGAGGTCAGCATTCCCACGGGCAGCCCGCTGCCAGTGCCTGAGTGCAGTAGGGACATGAAGGCAGAGCTGTCCTTGGGAGACCCAGGACTTCAACGGATGCCTTTGGCTCAAGGACTACCTCAAAAGCCTTGGTATCTGTATTTGGTAGAATTTTTTGTTGTCAGCTACCCCCTCCCCAAATACCAAGTATGTTGAAATCCTAAACAACAGTATCTGTGAATTCAACCATCTTTGGAAATAGGGTCTTTGCAGATGTATCCAATTTAAAATCATCTCATACTGGATTAGAGTGAGCCCTAATTACATAACTGGTGTCCTTATAATGAGAAAGATTTTCAGATATCTTAAGATATCTATTATGTCCCATTGATTGATAAGTCAGCTCTTATGCTAATATTATACTGTTTTAAATACTACAGCTTTGTAATCAAAGAATGTGAAGCCTCTAGCTTCTTTCTCAAGGTTGATTTTGTTAATCATTGTCCTTTGTAATGCTATACAAAGTTTAGGATTGTTTATTCCGGTTATGTGAAAAAAAAATGCCATTGGAATCTTAATAGGAATTGCATTGAACAGGTAGATTACCCTGGGCAGTATGGACATTTTAACAATATTAATTCTTCCAACTCATGAGCATGAGATATATTTCCATTTTCTGGGATATTTTTAAGTTTCTTTCATTGTCTTGTAGTTTTACATGTATGGATCTTTCAGGGTACAGAATTATGGGTGGATTTTTTTTTCTCAACACTTTACATATTTCAGTCCACTCTTGTTGCTTAATGTGGACTCTGAGGAGAGGTTGGATATAACTCTTACCTTTTTTTCCTCTATAGATAATGTGCTCCCCCACCAACACTGACTTCTTTAGGACTTTTTATCTTTGGTTTTCTAATTCCTAGGTTAGTGGGGATGGGGGAACATTTGTGTGTGAATTATCCTTCTTAATATTCTATGTGCTCCAGATTTGTGTTTCAACATTAATTTGGAGATGTTTTCAGTTACTGCATTGTTACAGAACACAGAGGCCAAGGTGGGGGCTGATATACTATTATTTTTTTAATATATTTTATTGATTATGCTATTACAGTTGTCCCATTTCCCCCTTCACTCCCCTCCACCCTGTACCCCCTCTCCCACCCACTTTCCCCCCCCTTTAGTCCATGTCCATGTGTCATACTTATGAGTTCTTTAGCTTCTACATTTCCCGTACTATTCTTGCCCTCCCCCTATTTTCAACCTACATTCTATGCTACTTACTCTCTATACCTTTTCCCCCTCTCTCCTCCTCCCCTCTTACTACTAGCCCCACCATGTGCCCTCCATTTCTGTGGTTCTGTTCCTATTCTAGTTGTTTACTTAGTTTCTTTTGGTTTTGCTTTAGGTGTGGTTGTTAATAATTGTGAGTTTGCTGTCCTTTTACTATACATGTTTTTTCTTTATCTTCTTTTCTTAGATAAGTCCCTTTAGCATTTCATAAAGTAAGGGCTTGGTGATGATGAACTCCTTTAATTTGACCTTATCTGAAAAGCACTTTATCTTCTCTTCCATTCTAAATGAGAGCTTTGCTGGATAGAGCAATGTGGGATGTAGGTCCTTGTCTTTCATGACTTGGAATATTTCTTTCCAGCCCCTTCTTGCCTGTAAGGTCTCTTTGGAGAAATCAGCTGACAGTCTGATGGGAACTCCTTTGTACATTACTGTCCCCTTATCTCTTGCTGCTTCTAGGATTCTCTCCTTCGTTTTTACCTTGGCTAATGTAATTATGATGTGCCTTGGTGTGTTTCTTCTTCGGTCCAACTTCTTTGGGGCTCTCTGTGCTCCTTGGATTTCTTGGAAGACTGTTCCCTTTGCCAGTTTGGGGAAGTTCTCCTTTATTATTTGTTCAAATAACTTTTCCACTTGTTGGTCCTCCCCTTCTGGTACCCCTATAATTCGGATGTTGGAATGTTTAAAGGTGTCCTAAATGCTCTTAAGCTTTTCTTCGATTTTTTGAATTCTTATTTCATCATGCTTTCCTGCTTGGTTGATTCTATCTTCCTTCTAGTCCACTGTATTGTTTTGAGACTCAGATTCCTTCCTTTCACTATTGGCTCTCCTCCGTATATCTTCCTGCATCTCTTTTATGGTAATCTGCATTTTTTCATGTAATTTGCATCCAAAATCAACCAGTTCCATGAGATTCCTGATCACCAGTGTTTTGAACTGTGCATCTGATAGATTGGCTATTTCTTGGTCACTCAAAAGGATGAGTCCTGGGGGACTGATCTGTTCTGCTGGAAACATATCTTATGTCTTTCCCTATCTCTCCTATTATTTTATTTATTTATTTATTTTTTCTCCGGTCTGGTTGCTTTTGTTACGGTGGGGTCAGAGCCTTAGGTGTTCACCAGGGCTGGGCGCCCCAGTAGCTACATTGTGACGTTATATGTGGGGGCATGGGCGGGAGCGGGGACAGGAGGGATCAATGGCGACAGTTCCGTTCTCCTGGAGTCAGACACTTCCCTGGGCTTCTGGGCCGTGAGCTCTGCCCTGGTCCACAATCGCTGCCCCACTGATTCCCCCAGCCGCTGCTTGCGTACTCAGGGATCACCGCTGCGCTCTTGCGCCTCAGATTGCTGTCGCGCCGATTTTGCGCCAAATTTCCCCTGACCTACGCGCGCCTTCGACCCGCGCTAGCCCCGAGCCAGCTCGCTCGGCTCGTCGTCCCCTACCAGTCTGGATGTATGGGTCTACTTCAACTTCTTGGCTGTCCGACTTCCATTTAGATAAATCCTCTGACAGTTCTGATATTATGACTGCAAATCATTGTTGTAAATTATTGTTGTTCTGTTCTTGGTTGTGTGAGGAAGTACGATACGTCCACCTATTCCTCCTGATATACTATTATTGAAAGGACCCCCTACCGTGCTCAATTGTCTGATGTCTTATAGGAAAGACATCTCTCAATGCCACAGATTTGTGAAAAGGGAAGGGAATGTTTATTTAATGCTATATAGACTTAAAGTAGTGACCTAATGTCTTAATCAAAATCCCAAAGTCCCTTAAAATACCCACAAACACACATAGTCCTTCCTTCCCTGCTTTGCCCAGTCTGGGGTACCATGTCTCAGGGAAAGAAATAGAAGTCCATGGCTCGGGCATCCCCCAGTTCTTCCCAGTAATCCATCTTGGCTGGTAGGCCTCCCTTGGTTCCTGACACCATCAGCTGTGTCGCCGGGATCTCTGCTAAAGCCAGGTGGTGGTTCCCCCTTCTAAAGATGTGGGGTCCCCACTCTGCCAGAAGCATATGGCTCTCTCCTTTCTGTTGCCACAGCCACATGGTTCTCTCCCCACAATGGCTGCAAGAAGGGGGGTTGCCACTCTGCCAAAGCCGAGTGGCAGTTCTCTGCTAAAGGTGCATGGTGATTCTCTCACAGGGCTGTGGGAGTCCCCACTCTGCTAAAGACCTAGTGGTTCTCCCCCTCTGCACTGGATGTGGTCCTCTTTCCAACGGCTGCCACATCTGGGTTTAAATCCCCAAGCCAATCTTCCTCTGCAGCCACATTTCTGACTCCTCCCACAACTAGCTACACTTGCCAGCACTCCCATATCCTTCCGGCTTTATTGGGCTGCTGTCCTGAGGCTGGGCAGGTGTGGCCCCATGGCGTGGAACCAATCATCTCCAAGCTCTTACACAGGGGCTGTAACCAGGGGGAGTTGCCTCCCAGTTACATCTTGGGGAGGAAGTTACTTCCATCCCCCTGGTTCAGAGCATGGCCACAGCTATTTAACATATCTATGTAACCAGTTAAAGGTTATAGATATGTTAAATGACCACACCAGAGGTTAGCTGCAAAACTGTTGCTATGCAAAACAGCTCTCAATGGCCCTGCTCCATTTGTCCCTTCCCCCAGCTCACACCTGAAGGAGGAAGGGGTGAGGACATCTTATATGTCTTTCTAATATTTCCTAGATACCTTAAGTTCTGGCCCCATTCCAAATCCCTTTTTGGGTCCCCCCTCTTGGCTGTACCCTGTAACAGTATCAACTGTTTTCCTTTCTCTTCTCCATCTGTGTTCTCTTTCCATGTGCGTTATACCTTTTGTAGTTATCCCACAGTCCTCAGAGATTCTGTTCTGTTTTATTCCATGTTTGTCTTCTTGCTTTTCAATTTTGGAGATTTTTATTGATTAATCTTCAAGTTCAGAAAGTTTTAGCTAAGTTTTCTATTAATAAGCCCATCAAAGGCATTTTTGTATTTCTGTTGCAATGGTTTTGTTCACCAGCTTTTCTTGATAGTTCTTTCTTTTTTATTGTTGTTCAATGACAGTGGTCCCCATTTTCCCCCCATTACTCTCATTCACCCTACCCACCCCCACCTCCCACATTCATTCCTCCCCCCTAGGATTTTCAGCTCTCTATTTAAATTGCCCATCTGTTTTTGAATTCTGTCTACTTTATCCATTAGCATAGTAATGCCTTAGCATAGTAACCATAGTTGTTTTAAATTACTGGTCTGGTACTCACACTTGATCTGTCTTTTCCAATTTTGTTTTTTGCCTTTTAGGATGCCTTGTAATTTTTCATGATAGCCAGACATGATGTAATGGGGGAAAAGGAACTGCTATAAACAGGACTTCTGTAATGTTTTGGTAAGGTAGGAAGGGAGGGGCAGTGTTCTACAGTTCTATGATTAGTGCTTAGCCGTTCAGGGATCCTGTGCCACAGGGCATGAACATCACAAGAATTTCTCAATTACTTTCTACAACCTGAGGTAGGATAGGATAGCTTGAGTGGGCTTCAGTTGGGTATCTCCCTTCTTCCAGGTCTACTAGAGACTAAATATACCCCAGCAAATGAGTCTCTGATTAAATAGTTTCTCAGGAGGGCAGACCTGATTAAAAAGAAGAGAGTAATCTGGTATATTTCAAATGGTTCATTTTCCCCTTGCCCTGCTAGAAGCATGAGAGTATTTATGTCTGATATTTACTGGGAGAATCATGTTAAGCTCCTGGGGGTAAATCTGACAATATCAAAAGGGCCCCCCTCTCCCACCCTGTGATTGCATCTCTGGGAGTCTTAACTGTCAAACTTGTCTGCACTGAGCATCCCACAAGTCATCAGATACAGGCCAGGTTTTCTTAACTGGCACTGGTTACCAGCAAAGTTTCCACTTGTGCATCTCTGTTCTGTAAACCACAACTCCTTGTATTTGTCTCTCTGACCTTGGGGATAGTGATGTGCCTTGTGTCTTCCCCTTTCTGATGGATACAACAAGAGTTATTGATTTTTCAGTCTATCTTGTTACTTGTTCAGATGGTGGACTTCCAAGTTCCTTTTGCGTGGAACGGGAAACTGAAAGTCGGAATGCTTGTTTGGAATTTTACAACTTTCAAAGCTCCAATGCAATAGATTCCATACTGGCTCTCAACCCCACATCCATATACTTCCAGGGGAAAAATGTAAAAGATACCTGACAGTATCACTCCCTAGTTTAAAATATATTCACTCTTCATTGCCCTCAAATAAAGTCCTATACCTTTATGATGGCATAAAAGAACCTTCAAAATTTAATTGCAGATGATGTTACAGCTTAATCTTCCACCATAAAACTCTTTTCTATGTACATTATAATCCAAGTTCTCTGAAAGAACTGTGAATTTTAATATTTCTGGCTTTCCCCCCAATCAGCTGCTTCGTATGCCTAAAATTTTCTTCCCATTTTTCATCGTTAACATCTGCCCATCTTTAAAGACACAAGTAGAATATTCTCTCTTCAGAGAAGCTTTGAAAATCCTGTAGCCTTTTGTAAATGTCTGTACCAAGAGATATTCTTAATGTATTATTATCTCTTTATGTGTCTACGGTTCCACTAGACATGTCTTAAGGTGAGTCATTTGTTTTCACATCCTCTATATCACCACTGAAGCATGCTTAATGAATAAATGCATAGATGATGCTCACTCTTATTATTTGGTCTTTGAAGTTTAAAGGGGAAGTATGACTCAGTATCTCATCCATCACAACACCATGAAGTGAAAAAACAGAGGCTACTGAGCATGTGTGCATTAGCTGCCCGGGACTGATAACACTGATAACTCACGTGTTCCTGGCTTGGGAAGTAATGACAGAAGGAGGGATGATGTTTGGCCCTGAATCATAACTTCCCAGACATGCAGCCCTTCTTTAGTTTGGAAGGGAAGCAAATATTCTTTGGAAGTATAATTTCTTACTGAATTATTGGAGCTAGCCATGATTACCAATACTATTTGAAAACTGAAAAAAACAAATTACTTAGTAGAATATCAGTTCTCAAGTATTCTTTTGATCCCCCTATTCTTGGTGCAAGAGAAACTCCAACAGGTCATCTGTCCTTACCCAACTGCCTTCCAAACTGTAAGACAACTACAATGGAAAGCTTTCTCTGTCCACCCTTGGCTGAGTTAAGTGATCTCAAGTTACTACATAATCACGATATTCCATTCACATTGCTATCTATCACTGTAGTTACTACTGTGTCATGTAACTATTGTTGAGATGTGAATTTCTTAAAAGAGGCTGGATCTTAGTCGTCACTTATTCCTCCTTCCCAGCACAGCTTCAGGCAAATTACCATGTGTTAGATGAAAGCATAAATAATAAGCATCAGAAAATTTAAGATAGACCAAGGATTATAAAATCTAAATTGTTTAAATATTTGTGAAAAAAATGGCTATATCCTGCCCAGTTGTTTGGGATAAGAAACAAACATTTAAAAAATTAGAATTCCTAATGCAAGAGTTCAGATTTCTACCTTCAGCCTATACGGTCCTACTATTTACTGCCCCTATGCATTGGAGAGTTTTAAACAGGGTTAAGATTTTCTGTTATTAGGAAAGAAAATAATCAGAATAACAATGTGAGTACCTAATGCATAGAAGAGAACAAGTAACACTGTATAAGCCTCATTCTTTCTTCAAAAGTCAACACAAAGTCACCAACCCAGAAATATTTTCAGAACATGCTGCATTTTGGGGTATTTGGTGCATAGTTCAGTTTCTATTTTAATTTCTAAGTATTCTGTTTTGTGTTGTTTTGCTTTCTACTGTGTTCTATGACAACTAGAATAACTTTTGGAGTTGTTTATGTACCATATTTGAACTTCATTAAAAAACTTTGCTATAACAGAGAGACTAAAATTACTTTTGGAGAATAAGAGTCTTATAATAGATATGTGTGAAACTAAAAAGATATATTATTTTTAAATCTTTAATTTCTTTGAAAATCACTATGGATTTGATACCATTTTTTTTCAGACAGACCCAAAAAATAATGAAGAAAGTTTGTTTTTGTATAACACTGTTGAAAGTGTTATGAAACCCCATTATTGAGTCCTTTATGCCTGCATACATGGGACCAAATAAATGCATGAGTGGGAATTTGCAGTGGAGGAAGGAAATAATTTATTATAGGAGTGACACCAAGCCAGAGAATAGGTGAGTTAATGCTCTACAATACCTGACTCCCTGAGGGTGTGTAGGTCACAGATTATATGGGGCGAAAATCACAAGGCACCATGTTGGGGATTCTGGGTCCTGTAGGGAGCTGACTAGTCAGAGGTGAGCTGAGGGTAATAAATCATTTCATTAGGTCTTGAGGACAGCACTGAGGTCTTTTCTCATGTCCTTCTGATTGGTTTCATGGAAAAGTAGCCAAGGAGTCATTCCACTGTAGAGCTCGGGAGATGAAACATAACTTAGGTCCAGATGTTTCTAGCCTGCCAGAGGTCCCAGCTTGTGACCATTAGTCAAGTTGGGGCTAGTGTGTTTGCTGCCTCAGGTGTTC
Organism: Phyllostomus discolor; assembly: GCF_004126475.2. Taxonomy (NCBI): domain Eukaryota; kingdom Metazoa; phylum Chordata; class Mammalia; order Chiroptera; family Phyllostomidae; genus Phyllostomus; species Phyllostomus discolor. Next base: position 21,881,717 of record NC_040912.2, on the reverse strand, counting down.
CTGATTTTCCAGGGGAGAATCTAGATCACAGGTGGCAAATGCAAGGATCGGCCCTCTACCTTGTTTTATCCTGCCAGCCACCTTATTTCTACCCAGTGGCGGCGCTGAGCTCCTTGCCCCTAGTTAAGGAGTAGTTACACTTATACAGTCCTCAAATTACATTCCACCCTTTGAAGGCAAACAGCAAGGCTGATGTGGCCTCCAGTGAAAATGAGTTTGACACCCCTGACCTAGATCTATGATTATGGAGAGAGGGGAAAAAATAAATTCTAAAGCTATAGTCACAGGTTAATTCAAAATCATGAAGGCCTTCAGTTTCAGAGCATAGTAAAAATGTAAGAATCTAGAATCCAAAGATGTGAGTGTAGCCCCATAGAAAAGCTGTGCTTGGTACTTTATGACTGGGGTTTACAGAATAATAGGTTGCCTTTTTTCAGACGTCTACATCTAAGAGGAACAAGACCTCTTCCAGGGCACCTTTGAGCTACCTGGTGACTGTGACAGTAAATTTAAATTTATTAAATACATATACCAGTTCTCTCTAGCCCTTTTCCATGGCAGTAATTATCTAGGAGAAAAAACAAACACACTTTGTTTTCTCTTTGAGAGTTAGTGCTCTGTGCTATATTGCAGTCAACCTCCCTCCAGATGTACCTGCACCCATGCTTTATATAACAGTGAATGTTCTGCTTAGCTACCTGTATGACAAAAAGGATATAGGTTCAGGTTAAAAAAAATTTCGAGCTCGATTACTTTCAGTCGGTTGGAATAAAATCAAATACATCGTTAGCAAGTTCAACTAAAATTACTGAAATATTTATTTTATAGACTTACTATGATGGTTAAATGGATAATACATGTAAAAAAGTCATCCATAACACATGGTAGATCCTTGTTATTGTTGACATTCTAGAAAAGGCTTGTGTGAATCACTTGGAACTCAGAGCAGCAATATACTTCCTGTAGGGGAGTTCTCTACAAATGGAGATGAGAGGATAAGGCCAAGTTCTTTCTTTGCACACCTGGAGAGGTATTTGGTTTGCATTTCTGTAGGACCCAGTAATCACTTGCGACTCTGGTTTCCTCTGACAGTAATTTGGAAGCGGCCACTCTCTGTTTTAAAGTAGCTATGAAGCACAGAGATGGATGGTTCTTTTAGTACTGAGTGGTTTTCAAGATATCTTTGTGCAGGATAAACTTAATCAGGAGTGGCAAATAATAAATGAGGGTTATAAAAATTTAGGAATCTTTTACTTACCCTAATTGATGGCTCTCAGAAGAAGATTCATAATTTTTTGTTAGTTGCTCTTTACTTTCTTCAGTGTCTGAAGTCTTCAAATGGCAGAATTTGGAGGGGGCTCTATAAAGTTAATTAACGTTAATTGTGTCATGAATTACTTTAAGGAGTCTGTTGAGTGATGGACCCAGTGAAGGGGGTCGATACCATTTAATGTTCAGGAGAGGATAATGCTGGTCTTTGGCACTGTTGTATGAACATTAGGGCCGTTCAAGAGCTTGTCAGGAACAGCTCTAAGGATCAGTTGATCATGGCAATTAAAACTATTGAAAATGACCTGATGTTACATTATACAGGATGCAACACTGCTCCCAGTATGGACAAACTTTCATTCCATTAGTGATTTTCAGTTTTATACCAAGCACTGCAATTTATTTTTCTTAGTTACCTTACGTGGCTGTCTATGCACTCCTCACAGGATATTATTAATATTTATCCCATTGTCTCATACAGCATTTTATGGTTAAAGCACTTTGCAATCTTAACTAATTAATCTTTATATCCTGTCTAAAAGGATGGTAAATACCCTTTTAGAGTTAGGGAAACTGAGTTGGGAGTGGTTAAGAACTGGCCAACAAGAAAATAATCTGATAAATTCTAGAGTCTGGGTTTAAGGCCTCCCCCCACCCCTTGGCACTAAAATTAATAACATTTTGGCCCTAAAGGTCATGTTCTGAAATCTGGATAACCTTCTCTATACCCCCATAAGAAAGGTAAATGTAATTATTTTTGAACAGACTACATTCTTTAAATTAACCCATGCCCCCCCGCAAAAAGTTTAAAAACATCATCATAAAATGAATAAAGAGGATAACTTTTTTTAAAATCATTAAACTTTGGAAAGTTATCTATTTAAAGGAACTAGTGAACTAAATCTTACTGAAAGCACATTTTTCAACAACGTGTTTTAGTGTGTAGAGTAATATAAAAATTACCCACATACCAATGTCAGATACTTCGCATATACAATCAACCTTAAAGCAATAGGTTGGTATTTACAAACATGTACTGATAAGGCAACAGAGTTTTGAGTGACTTGCTGATGAGTGTATAGTTAATAAAAGACAATGCTAGAATTAAAATCCAAATCTGACTCCATAGTTCTTAGTTTTTACACTATGAAAGTGCTAATAATTATATAGAAACTGATCTTCAGTTAACAAATCCCATTCTCGACTCACCAATAATCTCGTCTTTCTAATCCACTGAAATTTCTAGACACATTACTGAAGACCTCTCTAGATGCTCTGAGTTCAGTCCATGACAGTAGTTATTATCTGAAGATAGCAACACCTCCATGCATGCAACCACAGAGTATCCTAGTCAATAAATGCTCCAGCGACTATACGAGTCAGAGACAACTACTGAAATCCAGAGAAGCATGCTCATGACACTTAGTTGTTTACACTTTAAGGTGAATTAAAAAAATTTTTTAAATTTAAAGATTCAAGTGTATTTTAAGTTTGGGGTAATTAGGATAGTGATCAAATGTTATGGTCATATCTTATATACTTTCTGTGGGAAAATACATATGTATTATCATATCTGTTCCCATTTAAATGTTAAGAAAAACAAATGAGTCTGATACGAATGGCAGATAGGCAACTATGTTTTCGGTTTGCATTTACTCTTTCCAGCTTCTAGGCTTGTGTAGAAATAAGTGCCACCGCATTCTGAAAGCCGTGATAAATGACCCAGAGTGTGGCGGAGGTCAGTTACATTTGTTAAAAAATCAGTGCACTATTGGTGTCTCAGTATTAGAGTAGCCATGTCAAATGATTTTTCCTACTTTATACTTATCTGATAAGAGTGATAGAGGTGATTTTAGAGAGAATGTAGAACCATTTGGGGTTTACTTTTGCAGACAGTGGTAAATGTTTACAAATGTGATGGCATAAAATACTTATTGAAGAACTGAATTTTTGAATCTAACATATAATAAACTTATTATTAGCAAGGGTGGGGTTGAACATTGCTTTCCTTAGACTCTCTTCACTCATATGAAAATTGCATTTGACACAGTTATCATAAAGCAAATATCAGGAGATAAATTCCAAGAAATTTACTTATTTCCCCCCCAATCTTACAGCTTATATCGTATATCAAATTATTCCTGTATTTTTCTATCAGTACTTATAAACAATTTTATTTTATAATTCATTATTAAAAAGCTAATAGTGTTTACATGGATTTAGAATGCACTAAACTAGTAGTTTTCTACTATTAGATATGTTGCTTTCTTAACCCCCTACTACCTTGTAGAGAGAACCAAATAAGTTTTAAAATTATACCACAGAACATGTAAATTACGGAGAACAAACCAAAGCTCATCTTCTGAGTGAATTTGGAGCTGCCTATTTGTTCCCTCAGTAATACCTAGAGATGCACAAACAGCTCTGTATTAGATTATTTGTCAATGTTATTTTATGAAGAAATTTAATAAAATTTACTACTCTGCAATCCATTGAGCACTTCCTAACTTAATTGTCATATTCTGCATTTCCTGAGATTTACAATTAAAATTGTGATGAGCCAGACACACAAACTATTCCTTGTGTGATGACAGGTTATTTGTATTTTACCAAAATCATCTTAGGTATTTATTTATAATAAAAGTTTTATTAAAAATAAAAGTTTTCTTAAAATTGATTTTATTTACATATAAATACTTATATGTGACATAATTTAAGTCTTAATATTTTTTCAGCCTAATTTTTTCTTAATACCCACCACCAAAAAAAAATAGTTCAATTTACTATTTATGCCCATGCCAGATCCAGTTAATAAAAAATAATGACTCTGACATTTTATATTTTCCAAGGATGATCAAATAAGGAATGGTCTCCAGACCAGAATAAACATTTACTTTCATTAAGACATGTTTAGTCTTCCTTATATTATTGTCACTAGTCCCCAGTATTACTTCCTAAATTCTAAGAGAGCATAATGCGGTGTATTAACTTACAATATTTTGTACCTTGTGTTTTTTAAGCCTAAGTTTAACTGGTACAAAGACCAATAATAATGTGAGCGGTATTACCAGTATTATTCTTATTTTGTGCAATAATAATGTGGCTTGAAAATAGGATATTTGTTACTGAATATGGATACAGTAGTCCATGTTTCTTCATGCTTAATCTCTTGTTTGTTCTTCCCAATGACCTGAGTGAATGTGGTGGGCATGTGGAATGATCAAAACCCTGTAAAAAATTCCATATAGTTATTAAAAAGAGTAAACTTTAAGGATGATTTGTTTGGTCAATAATAGTGTTGTTAACTAAGAAGTTTGAGAAAGAAAGGCCAATTGTAAGTAACAGTAACAGTCAAAGTTCCGTTATAGAAGTGTTTTGACCAATTTTGGACACATTCAAATACCTCTATGCTTGGCATCTGAATATTCTTTGCTTATTTGGCTTATTTCATGACTTGAGAAATTAATCTTTTTGAGAGTCAGCATCCTAAATATAAAATAGAATCAATACTACATACCTTACAGCATTGAGACGAGGAAAAACCCATACACGCAGTGCAGGGAAAAAGTAGGTTTACAGTTCTTCATTTGGAAAATAATAAAATCATCAATAATAATAATACAGGAATAAACTGTGTTTTGCTTACTCACGACTGTAAACCTACTTTTGCCCCACCGTGTAAATAGTATATAAGAAGGTGCTTTGTCAACTACAGAAACCTACATAAATTAATTATATTGCTGTTAAGACATTTAACTTGAAATATACAGAGGGCTTTTGTGTACCTGAAATGTGAGGGTACAGGACTGTACATTTATAAATTTCAGTTATAAAACAAAATAATTTTTAAAGAAATCTTAGGAACAATTTATCACTGCTAGTGTAAAAAGGGGCAGAAGCCACAGACAGAATCTTAGAATATATGAAGAGTTACAAGTTGTTAATAGGAAAAACATCAGATGAAAAGTGAGGTGGCATCCATGATGCAAAGGAGGAATTAGAACCATCAGGGGGAGACAGCCACCAAACCTACCTGAGGGCAGGTCCATGATGGAAAATCGCTCACCTCACTGACAGGTTTGAAGGTGGTACTTTTGTACTGAAGAGGTTGTTTCCAGCAGAAGAATCATGAGGAAAGAGTAAGAAATTCCAAAGAAATAAGGGATTTTGTCTTTCCTTTATCTCTAATCTTGTCCCTCTCAATTGCCATGAAAACTTGAGAGAAGAAATTTTCTAATGTATGCTCCTTGGTCTCTCATGCCTCAGCTTTGGAGAACCCGCTCCCTAAAGAAAGCAAAAGAAGCAAGATGAAACTTGAAGACAAGCAGATTTTTACTCTAGGCATGCATTAATCCATCCTGGCTACCATAATAAAATACCACAGGGTGATTATCTTAAACAACTTAAACTTGTTTTTTTCACAGTTCTACAAGCTGGAAATCCAGTGTCAAGTTTTCCTCAGGTTTTGTTTCTGATGAGACCTCTCTTCCTGACAGTCAGACTGCTACCTGTCTCTACCTCCTCACATGTTCTTTGAGTGCTCACAGAAAACAAGAATCTCTGGTATATCTTCTTGTCCTTGTATGGAGAACAGTCCTATTGGATTAGAGCTCCACCTTTAGGCCCTTGTTTAACCTTAATTACCTCCTTAAAGGACCAATTTTCAAATACAGTTACATTGAGGGTTAGGGCTTCAACATACAAATTTTGAGGAAACACGATTCATTCTGTAACAAGACTCCAGATTACAAAGGTCTAATGATTGAAAAAAGTTGCTCTCATCTGGTGTTTAGGACAGTGGTTATAAAATAGCATTAAGTTAATAAAAATACCTTTATATAAAGGAAGCAATTCAAAACAAAATGTCCAGTTTTCTCCTACTGAAATGCCTAACTAGAATTCCTTCCATGTTTTCTGCCTTCGACTTTCCCACCTGTCATCTCCATAGCCATGAGTTACCTTCCTAAACTTTAAGTCAGACCTTTTAACTCCTCTTTTCAAAAACCTTCAATGACTCCCCACTGCTTAATGAATAAAACCTACCATTTTAATTATTCATTCATTTCTCAATAGCCTGGGTCCAACATGTATTTTCAGTCTCATCAATTTCTCCACTCTTTAGCCACAGAGGATTATTCATCGCTACTTGGACTGTCTATGCTTTTTAATGACACCATGCCTGTGCTAACTCAGCCCAAAATGCCCTTTCCCTCAAGGGTTACTTCTAAACCCTACAGCTTCAGCAAAGCTTCCCCTGATCTTCGTGAGAAGAAATCACTCCCGAAACTCTTTGAGCATAAGTTAATAGCATATATGCCTGTCTTTCCCAAAATACTCTGAGCTTGTTAGGACAGAGAATGTTTTATTCATAAACCAGCATAGCTTTAAAAAATCTTACACACCTATCATATAATAAGTGTTAAATAATTCTCACTGAATGAAGAAATGGTGAGGAATTGGGGATGCTATGTAGGATCGTAATTACAAAAGTCTAATAGGTAAAGAAAGGAAAAAAAATAGAAGAGATCTTTAAGAAGTACATGAGTTGTTATTTCCTATAAGAGGAGAAACTGTCTTCCTTTTATAAAAGGAAGTTATGAACACTTTCCTATGACCACTGTATGAAATGGGCTCATAAATGAGAGACAGCCAGACTCTAATTTGCTAGGCATTACAACATACAGCTCAACTGAAAAAGATGCATACGTCCATTTTTCTTCTACAACAAGAACAACCACAAAAGTAAATACAAGGGGAAAACACTTAAAATTGCCCAACTTCTTTAACCACATAAAGTTAAAAAAATCTCTATCACTCTTTATAACTCAGGGAAGAGTAGGAAAGTATTCCATGGACAAAGTCCATTGTAGTAAAAAAAAAAAGTCTTGTTCAGAGTTCACACCAACTATCTTTTCATAAGAAATTATACAGCAGCACAATTAAAATGAAATACTAATTGTAACAAGAAAAGATGGTGGCTGCAGAATATAATTCACCCTTAATAGATTTTCTAATGCCTTACTTTATATCAAAGGGGAGTAGCCCTTTAGCCAATAAAGTAAATTTTCTGATCTCCAAATGGGTACTTTATCCTCATTCGGGCTGATATTGCAGCGACATCATGAATTTCTCAGACAGCTTTGTGAATCAGCAGAGTATTTCAGAGGAGAGCATTGACTGCTAAAAGCAAAGTCGTTATTTTTTAAACAGCCTTTAAACTAGTAGATGAAACATTTCATTTTTGGTCAGGGGTGCATTTGCTCTGGCAACCTGGAAGCACCGAGAGGGCTGAACCGGTTGGGAAGGAACAGAATGATGTGACTGCATCAGCCTAACCTCACATTGCAGCTTTGTAGGTCAAACTTCTTTTGACTTTGTCTTTTTAGCATCCCTGTCTATAATTCATTTTTCCAAAGAGCTTAAACGTTAATATTCCATGAACTATTACCCTATGTTTCCAAAGAATCTTTGAAAAGGCATTAACTAATTTGTTCATAATAAACTTCAAGATCTAAAAAAATTGGTTTTCTTTTCAAAAAGCCTCAAAGAAAGGAAATTAAGGCAAGAAAAGTTTGTGCTTCCTAATGCATCTATTCAACAAATGTTCTGAGTACCACCTTAGGCGAGGCTGTGAGACGCTGAAGCAATTAGACCCCTTTCCTCATTCCTAGTAATTCTAAAGAGCAATGATACACACAGCAATGTATAGTGTTCAAAGGTCAAGTCAATTGAAATCAAGATATCCCTATATACCTCTTTCTTTTTACTGATGCATTTGAGTGATTTTTAATGCTTTCATGGGACAAAATTCAAATTTAAGTCTGACTCAGCCTTTTTTTACAAAGTAAAGATATTTTACTTATTTAGACATAAAAGTATGATATATTCTAGATAACATGGTATCAAAATGCATTTTCAGTGGCCACTTTTGAATCCTTCACAAGCACACTCAACTCTCATTCCTTTGATTGAACTTTCCTCTGTAACTATTACATCAGTTTCCAAAAATAAGACTAGGTTTCCTTAATTCATGGTATGCAACAGCTGTTATGTTTCATAAAAGAGACCTCATTCAGCCACCATTTTTACTACCTCATATATCATCCCTAGTAACCAACCCACCATTCTGCTCACATTAAATTGTGGGAGGCTGCTCTGCATGGTGTGGGCCCAGCTGCCACTGGGAGATGCACAGGACTCACGCCCACGGATAGGTTCTCCCATGGAGAATCAGGCTTGCAATGTACCTAGGCCGCTATGAGTTTTGCTTTTTGCTAAAACTCCCTCACCCTGAATTGAGGACATTTACTGCAAAGCAACTTCCTAAAAACCATGCTAAACCTTCCAAGGATGAGTGTAACTGGTCCAACCACTTTTGCCTTTTCATTTGCAAATATCCCTCTTCTGTGATGTGATTAGCAGCACTGGCTCCTTTGTTTTCTGTAAAAGGTAACCACCTAAAGCAAACCTGTGCATGGTGCATGAGGACCATCATGTAATGGGCGGAGAAACCCAATAAAGGCCTGTCATGGCAGAGGCCTCAGCTTTTGCTCCCCTTGAGAGAAAAGCCATGCTGTCCCTTTTCCTCCACCAGACTCAGTAGTCCGTGTGAATGTCTCATTTCATCTACAATGACGGAGGCACTGTGAGCCAGTGTCTGCATCATTAAATGTCCATTCTCTCAGTGTCCTGGCCTACATCGTTTCATGATTATCTGGTAGAGTCATCCTCTCTCATCATCATCAACAGAGGCCCTCAGTCATACCAACATGTTTAGAGAAGGGACTGTGACCACAGGAAGCACCATAATTTAGGTTAACAGTTTTACATCTATACTCTGCCACTCCCAGGCCCTCAAATTTACACAACACTGAATTAGAAAATTAGTGCACTCATTTTCCTAGTTACATGGATCTGAATAGATCCCACCTAACAAAGTAGGTCCTTTAATCTTAGTGATCCCTTCCCTGGGTCCTTTAATCTTAGTGATCCCTTCCCTGAGACTATCATGTGACAAATGAAAAGCATGTAATAAAACCATAATAACAACAGATTTCAAACTTCTGTTGTAAGTCATTAATACTAATGTAGAGTTTTCAAGAAACCACAAACAATGGAATAAAATCATTTCATAACTAAAAATAATGAGACCACTCCACAGATGTCCTTCTTCCATTGTCACATAGCATATTCATGAGTTTTAAATAATTTTAACTTCTAGTTCTCCCTGGACTTTTATATCAGAGGTCAGTCATGATCTTAAATTGCCTAACATAGATTTAGTTTAAGCAAAACTTTAGATATATGTTACTTTCCATTTTTTATTGAGATAAAATATCTTCATTTGGGAGCTCTGTCTTCATCAAGAAATATCTTTAAAATGTTATATTGCCTATAGAATAAAGCTGAGAGTCTACATAGGATAGTTATAAGATATCTAATGCTGAAATTGTGTGGTAGGGAAAAACAGTTTCTCAAGCAGAATTTTTCCATGTTATGTGCAAATACATTGATTGTTAGAGCTATGTGTATCCTTCTGTCTTTATATGAGTATATTCTAGTGATTTTTCCAGTGTCTAGTATGCATGTATCCAATATGGACAGTTTAATCCTTAGACTTCCTGTGGCCATGCACAAATATCAGTCTTTAAATCATCATTCTATGGCTTTACTATACTTGCTGCCAACCTTTCAAACTACTAAAAAATCAAGAAAGTTTACACTGCAGAATATTTATTCTCAAAACAACATTCTCAGCTTAATTTTATTCATAATTAGAAAATCTATACATCATCTATACCATTATTTGTTTTCAACTCACACTTTATTCTTAAATAAATTTAGCCTCACCCAAGCAATAATAAATGCAATAACTTTGGTATTATACCTATGTGCATACACATACATATTCTATTAAGCAATAAAATTAATGTATAACCATAAGTATATGCCATTTAAGCCAAGGATCAATAATTTTTTTTCTATAAAGATTCAGAAAACGAATAATTTAGGTTTGCAGGCATTGAGTCTGGGGCTCAGCTGTGGCAAAAGTATGGACTAAAAATAAGAGAATATATTCATAGTCATTAAAATAGCATTACTCTCTACATTTTAATGTCATATTTGATGTTTCAAGAGTTGACCCCCATGAATTCACAGTTAGAAAATATTGCTAGAACCAAGTGGTCAGAAAATAGACTATTGGAAATAGTAATAATTTCATTATCTAGGAAATACAGAAATGCCAAAATCTCCAAAAAATTAAGAAAATATGTGTAAATTTTAAAATGTTCAAACGGATTGCATTACTTAGGGAAAAAAGTGGAAAATTTAAAAAAAATAGCAATAATAGCCCTGGCTGGTGTGGTTCAGTAGATTGAGAACTGGCCTGTGAACCAAAGGTCACTGGTTCAATGCCCAGTCAGGGCACATGCCTGGGTTGCAGGCCAGGTTCTGGGTGGAGGGCATGTGAGAGGCAACCACACATTGATATTTCTCTCCCTCTCTTCCTTCCCCTCTGTCTAAAAATAAATTAAAATATTTTTCAAAAACCCTTTGAAAAACAATAGCAATGATTAAAAAGACATTTCTGAATGAGGAAAATATAATACCATAATTATTAAATGCTGATATTTTATCTGCTACATGTATATGTCTACATATATTATATATTAAGTATATCAATATTTGCCCTGACCAGCATGACTCAGTTGGATGAGCATCATCTTGTAAAAGGTAGGTCACCAGTTCGATTCCAGAGCAGGGTACATGCCTGGGTTGTGAGCCTGCTCCCCTGTAGGGGCACCTATGAGAGGCAACCGATTGATGTTTCTCCTTTCTCTTAAACATAAATACTTGTAAATAAAACAAAATCCTGGTACTTTAGAAGTATATCAATACTTCTACAAATACATATAATATACTTTATAGTTTTTAAAACATCTATAGTGCTATATATAGCACTATTATACATAGTGCTATATATAGTACTATATAACTTTCAAGATGAATAAACATGAGTATCTTTTTTTAAACTGGGCACTACAGTTAGAAATAATTTTTCCTATCTATTTTTTATATATTATATGCCAAAATATGGGGAACAATGGATAAATTCTGAAAAAGTTATAACCTTTCGAGGCTAAACATGGAAGAAACAGAAAATTTCAACACACCAATTATTAGCAAAAAATAAGTGAAGCAATAATTAAAAAAAACCCTCCCAACAAATAAACCTCATGAACCATATGGCTTCTACCAAACATTTAAAGAAGACTTAATGCCTATCCTCAAGCTTTTCCAAAAAAACTGAAGAAGAATTAAAGCTTCCAAACTCATTCAACATTGCTAGCATTTCCCTGATACCAAAACCAGACAAAGACATTACCAACTAAGGAAATTACAGGCCAATATCCCTGATAAGCATAGACTAAAAAAATCCCCAACAAAAGATTGGCAAACCAAATTCATCAATATATTAAAAAGATCATTCCTCATAATCAAGTGGGATTTATTCCTGGGATGCAATGTTAGTTCAATATCTGCCAACAATTAACATGATAATTGATACTTGATTGTTAACCACATAAACAAAATAAAGGATAAAAATCATACGATCACATCAACAGATGCAGAAAAAGCATTTGACAAAATCTAACACCCATTTATGATTTTAAAAAAACTCATAGCAAAGTGGGAATAGAGGGAACATACTTCAACACAATAAAGTTCATACATGATGAACATACAGCTAACATACAAACAGTGAAAACAAAGAATTTTCTTTAAGATCAGGAACAAGAAAACAATGTCCATTTTCACCACTTTTATTCAATGCAATGCTGGAAGTCCTAGCCAGAGCAATAAGAAAACAAAATGCCTCTAAATGGAAAGAAGTAAAACTGTCAGTATTTTCAGAAGACGTGATACTACATGCAGAAAACCCTTAAGATTCTCTGGTCCCCTTTCCTCACTTTGTTCCCAGCAACAAATTTCAATGACTCAATGAATTATAACAGTTGTCATGATAAAAACTGTTCCTCTATCACTGAAATAAAACATGTAAGTTATTCAGAATACTCCTCTTCAGGAACCCTTTCCTAATTTTTCAAACTTAAAATGCACAGAGGGGATGGTGTTTTCTAGCTTACATGTTGACTAGAAGGAAATTACTGCCCTTGAAGATTTATGAAGTTTTTATCTGAAGTCTAATCATCACCCTGGATGAAAGCAAATCCAACTGCAGTCAGCGAATTGTTCAGGCTTGGGAGTCATTCGAGGACACACAGTGGAGCTTTCTCACTTATCTCATGCCATGTCTTTCTCCAGCATTGCAGTTGAGATCAGAAGGGGTGAACATAACAAGAGCTTGTTTTTAAAAAAGATAATTTTTTTATAAATAGGACTGTGTAAGATATGTTGCAGGCAATGTTTATAATTTTGCCAAGCAAAAACCTGTTTAACCTATCAAAGAGATTGTTTGTAGTTTTTATGATTTAGAGGATCTTAAATTTTACATCTTAAGAATTTATTTAACAAAAAAGTTTTGTATATTTTCAAGTTCTTACTAACTACTAAGTTTTTCCTTGTGTATTCAACACAAGTTTTCCTCTGGAAAATCTACCAAAAATATTTATACATTGTAACATTATTTTCTTAAGGTTTCAATTTTTTAATTTATAACACATATTCATTGTTGAAAGGGTAGAAAGTAAACAAGTATATACAGAAAAGCAAAATTAATTATCCTAATAATAAAGGGTCAGGAAAAATTAAAGCCTGCTTGAATGTGGTTGGTAGGGTAATAATATGAGTGTAATAATTTATAGTTTTAATTTGAACATTTCAAATTAAAATGTCTTATGGTGTGCTTCAGTGTGATATTGTTATGTTACAGAATTACATGCTTATGATTTTGTTATAAAAAAATGGGCATTATTTGGACCAGACCCTGTATTTTTATAAATATGTTCTATTTTTTTATCCTATAAAATCATTTAAATACTATATTCAAAAATAAAACATATGTGCACATTATTAAATAAAGTAATGGGTACAGTATTTCATTCCTGCTATACTTATGATTTTATAACCTGATTACTTTCACTTTAAAAAATAGCTCCATGACTTTTCCATTATATAAATCTGCTAAATTTAACTAACTTCCACTTTTAGAGATTTAACTTGCCTCCATGGTTTTAATTGTCTCAATGTTTTATAAACATTTTACACATAAAAATTGTATGAATAGCTGATAATTTTAAAGAATAAATTTATATACTGTGTATAAATTTTGAGTTATTAATATATAAATGTCCACCAATTTGCACTTCCATTAATGGTTTTATATTTAGAATTCTAAATGGTGAATACCTCTTGCCTAAAAACTTGTAACATCAGTAATATTTTGAACACAGGGTCACCATTATGTGGCATAAAATATTTCTCCATTATTTCACCCCATCTCAACAAAGAAATAGACATCCATAAAGGTACTCGTGTGGCAGTTGTCAGATCCAGTACCACACACCAAGCTGCTCAGGAAGAGTCTGGCAATCCTATGCAGTAGGCAGAGGGCCACGGTATGGGCTGTGGAATAAGCAGAGCAGCAAATGTGCCCCAGCCCCTCTTGTTGAAGTCAAAACCATCAAAAATCCCTGGAAACTGCTAACCTGTACATAAAACCACTGACAAGAGTGAATATAAATCCAGCTTTTCCAAAGAGGAAGCACACCACTGGTGGAGGAAAAAGAAAAAACACATGCATAAATCTGGACAGAGCAGAGACGGTCAGAGGAAATTTACCAGTGCTGCCCCACGCACTAAAGCAGCACTTCACAGGGCTGACCTACCAGGAGGTGGTGACCTCTCCCACAAGGAAAAAGGAAAGTGCTGGGTGAATGCACAGCTAATGCAGAAGTACCAGGTTCAGTTGGAGAAGGCAGATGCTCTCCAGGAGCTGAGACACAAGTTCCATAACTAAGAGGAGGGAGAAGATCTGGGAAAAGGCAGATTAGAATATCAAGGGGCATTAAAGGGACATAACTCCTACTGACTGAGCTAAACAGTAAGTACACCATGAGAATATGGCACCACCATACCCAAGGACTTCCATTCCAGATCTTTGAACACTTAGTACCTCAAGTACTAAACCCACATCTCTCTCCACTCTGTAGCCAGTTTTTTTTATGTGTGCTTCCAGTCGCTGCTGTAAGGGCAAGCAAGCTCTGGTTGAAAGGAAGTTAGGTCATACACAGGCCCAGGGTCTATGGGAAAGGAAGAAACCATAAACTTGAGCTATAGGGCCACCTTCTGAAAGAGAGAGTAGGGAGGGTCCAGTAGCAATATTGGTGAGTTGTGAGAACCAGGGAAGATATAAAAGTTTAAGTTGTGCCACAAGCAGTAACATACAAGTAACAGGTATGCCCATATAAGGTTAAAGAAAGTAAATGACATAAGACAAATAAAAAAAATATTTCCCACTAGAAGACAAGTAACAATTTGACAAGTCTGCTATTTTAAATGTAAAGACAACAATGCAAGATGCTAAGGAGCATAAAAAAACAAGGAAACATGTCACCACCAAAAACTGATATTAGTGCTCCAATAACCAAATTCAGAAGCATGCAGTTTTGTGACTTAGCTGATAACTCAAATAACTGTTTTGAGGAAACTTAATGCTGGACAAGAAAACAGGACAATGAAATCTGGAAAACCATGAACAAAATAAGAAATTCAACAGAGAGAAATTTTAAAAAATAAATTCTGGAGTTTAATAATTCAATAATCAAAGTTTTAAAATGCAATACAGAGCATCTACAGTAGAATAGAACAAACATAAGATAGAATCAATGATCAGAGGATAGAAACTTCGAAATAATCCAGAGGGAAAAATAAATGAAAATGATCAAAGACAGCCTATATAGTCTATGAAATACCATCAAATATACAATTAAAATAATTGAAAGCCCAGAAAGAAGAAAGAGAAAAAAGGGGGCAGACAGTTTAAAAAATACCTGATTACTACCCAAATCTGTGGAGAAACTTAGACATCCAAGTTCATGAAGTTAACAGTTTACCCCATCGATGCAAAAAGACCTTCTCCAAGACACAGTATATAGACACTGTCATTATCAAAGATAAACATAGAATTTTCAAAGATCTAGTCATCAAAGATAATTTATCTAGAAGCAGCTGAGAAAGAGACTGTTATTTACAAACAAATCCCCATTAGGCTATAATGGGGTATCTCAACAGAAACCCTGAAGACTAGATGAGAAAGAATATGCATATATTCAAAGTATGAAAATAAATAAAATTCCAGCCAAGAATAAATTATGAGGCAAAGTTATTTTTCAGATATGAAGGGGAAATAAAGACTTTCCTAGACAAACCAATGCTAGGGAAGTTTATCACCACTAGTACTCTCTTCAAGTTGAAATGAAAAGATACCAATCAGCATCATAAAAATATGAAAAAGTATACAACACACTGGTAAAGGTACTATATAGTAAGCCTCAGAAAACTAATTCTCTAATATTGGTATATTAACCCTTACCTTTAGTACAAAAGCCAATGGAAAGCACTATCAAAAGGTATTGTAGTTCTATTATTTTTAAATAAATATACAACATAAGAGTATAAATAATAACATCAAAAATATAAAACATTGGAAAGTAAAATAAAGGTTTGTAGATATCAAAGTTAAGTTGCTATCAGCCTAAAGTGGACAACTTTCTCTAGGAGAAGTCTTATGTAAACTTCATGGTAATTATGAAGCAAAAATCTAGAGTAAATGCACCAAAACAAGGGGAGGAACAAACCATACCATCAGAGAAATCACCGATTTCTAAAGGAGCAGAAATATAGATAAAAAGCAACAATGCAGATATAAAAAAAAACAAAGCAATAAGATGGCTTATTGTCCTTTGTAAGTCCTTTGTAAGGACTTACATAACAATAATAATTCTAGATGTAAATGAATGAATTCACCAATTAAAAGACACAGTGTCTGAATAGATTTTTGTTAAGAAAGGACCCAACTATATGCTTGCCTGTAAGAGTCTCACTTCAGCTTTAAGTAGAGACATACATAGATTCAGAGAGAAGAAATAGAAAAAGATATTCCATAAAAGTAAAAACCAAAAGATACTGGAGGTAGATATATCAATAAAATAAAGTTTAAATTAAAAACTGTAATGAGAAACAAAGATCAATATAAAATGATGAGTCAATCATCAAGAATATATAGCCATCATAAATATAAGTAATCACAAATATATGTGGATCTACTTCAGGATATCTAAATATGTTAAGCAAATAACAAAACATCTGAAGGGAGAAATAGATTCCAATACAACAAAAGCAGACAAACTCAGCACCCCTCTTTCAGCAATAGATAGTCAGGCAGAAAATTAACAAGGAAACTTTGGGCTTGTACCATATATTGGATTACATGGACCAAGATGCTTTTATAGAACAGCCAACCCAACAGAGAGAATACACATTTGTTTGAACTGCACATAGAATATTTCCTAGAATTAACCAGATGATAAGAATAAGAAACAGGTCTCAGCAATTCACGAACAGTGAAATCATACCAAATATTTTTTCAACTGCAATGGTATGAAGCTAGATATAAACAACAAGAGGAATGCTGAAAAATCTACAAATATGTGGAAATTAAGCAAACCACTCCTGAGTAACCAAGTGGTCAAAAAAGAAGTCAAGAAATATTTAAAAAAACCCTCAAAACGAATGAAAATTAAAGCACAACATACCAAACTTATGCAATGCAGCAAAAATGGTTCTTAGAAGGAAGTGTATAGTGACAAATGCATATATTAAGAAAACAGAGCTCAAATAAGCAACCCAACATTACACTTCGAGGAGATGGAAAAAATCAAACTAGTCCAAAGTTAGCAGAAGCAAAGAAATAATAAAGATCAGAATGGGGGAAAAAAGGTGAGAAAAAATAGGCAAATACCAACAAAACTTTGCCCTGCCCTCTGTGAGTTGGATGGAGTATCATCTTGTGAACTGAAAGGCTGTATGTTCAATTCTTGGTCAGGGCACATGCCTAGGTTGTGGATTAGGTCCTGGTCAGGATGTGTATGAGAGACAACCAATTAATGTTTCTCTCTCTCTCTCTTCCTCTCTCTCAATCTCTCTCTCTCTCTTCCTTCCTGCCTCTCTCTCTCTCAAATCAGTAAGAATGTCCTTGGGTGAGAACTTAAAAAAAAAAACAAACCATAAAAAATATACTAAAAAATTATAGATATTTTCCAAAAAGATAGACAAAATTGACAAATCTTTAGCTAGACTCACCAAGAAAAAAATACACAAATAATTTTTTAAACATCCACTTTTTATGTAGTGATGTTGCAAACCTTCTCCAAATTGTACACCCACAAATCAACTTCTTCAGTTCATCCAGTGTTGCCAAACTATTTAACCAAGTTGATTTTTATGAAGGGTAAACAGAGTCTTCTCTAACTGAAAAATTTTTGTAATTTCCCTAAAGTCATCCCTCTATTCTAATTCAGTTGATTGTGAGATACAAGCCAAGTGCAAATTTTCCCTTTCACTTCATATTCCCAGGAATCCTACATAAGTTTCCAGTATATTAAGCAATCTGTACTTTTTAAATCTTACTCCAAGGATACTGAGAGACCAAAATGATACCTGTCATTTTTTTTTCTACTGGGGTCTTAGGTTGTTCTGTCAGTTTGCACAAGCAAACTGTATTTTAAATATAACCATTTTATGTTATATTCATGTGAATATTCTTTCTCAATTAGCTATCTTTAGCATTGGTGATTTTAATCAATCAATTTGTTGATGTTTTATAAATTATCCAATGCTTTCTAAGCTAAGAAAGTCTGGCATGCTCAGAAATAAGCTAAATATTTATCTATAAATTTTATGGCTAAATCTATAGATTATCTTTTGTATTTTTGTGTATTTTTTTACATTTTATCTTAAATAAATTTTAATTTTTCAATTACAGTTGACATACAAAATTATACTAGTTTCAGGTGTACAACACAGTGATTGAACATTATATAATTTACTAAGTGATCACCCCTATAAATTAATTTAGTATCCATCTGACCTGTACAGTTATTATGATACTATTGACTGTAGTCCCTATGCTGTACTTTACATTCCTGTGTGCATTCTGTAACTACCAATTTGTACTTCTTAATTCCTTCACCTTTTCTACCCATCTTCTCAATCCCCCTCCCACCCATCTTCTCAATTCCCCTCTCATCTTTCAAAAACCCCATCCCCTGTGCCTCTGGCAACCACCAGTCTTCCTTCTGTGTCTATGAGTCTTTGTTAGTTTTGGTTGTTAATTTATTTTGTTCTTTAGATTCCACATGTCAGCTTAATCATATAGTCAAATAAATAAATAAAATTTTAAAATGAAGGAGACATTACAACAGACATTACAGAGATTCAAGCAATTTTAAGAGACCATTATGAATAATTATATGACAGTAAATTGGACAACCTAGAAATTTATCCCATTTCTGAGACAAATTCCCAGAAATGGGCAACCTGGAAAGTCTTGAGAACAAGAAAATATGAACAAACCAATAAAGGCAAGGAGATTGAATCAGTAACAAAAACATCCCAATATAGAAAACACAAGGACCAGATGGTTTCACTGGCAAATTCTACCAAAACTTTATATGATTAATTCCAGCACTTTTCAAACTCCTACAAAAATTGCAAGAGAGTTCTCCCTAATTCATTTCATGAGGTCAGAATTACTCTGGTATCAAAGCCAGATAAGGACACTGTAAAAAAACTATATACAGTATCACTGATAAATATACATGTAAAAATGTCAACAAAATATTAGCAAACTGAATTCAACAAAATATTAAAAGGATTATGCACCTTAAACAAATGTGACTTATCCCTGAAAGGCAAAGATGGTTTGACATATGCATATAAATAAATGTGATACACTACCTTAATAGAATGAACATAACCCTTGCACCTGTCTGACTAAAAAGGCAGCAAGAACAACTTTAAGCTGTGTAGCCCAACAATGCTTGATCAGATCTAACGAACACAACTGATCACCCACAGAGAAAAGTCAGCGCCAAAAGTAGATATTCCTCTGTTATTCCCAGACATAGGAGTTAATTCATAGCCCCACCTACTGGTGCATACAGTATCCAATCCTGACTACCTAGGAAGCCAGGTTAGAGAACCCATGAAATGGCGGAGCCCATTCTACAGCCCGAGTTCAGCAGGAAATTAAGCTAGCAATCCAGCCAACTGTTCTCAGTCTCCTACACCTCTGCTAGTCTCAGAGCTTGCACTTGCTAGACCCAGATGGCAAGTCTCACCTGCTCCAGGACTTTAGCAGCAGACATGACCAGTAACCCAATCTGAGCTGATTTGTGAAGAACTGTCTCTGACAAATCAAACCTGTGAAGTCTGGAAGAGAAGATTACTTACTCAAATGTGTAGATACCAATGTAAGGAATAAAGAATTACAAAAAGTGAGGTAAATGTTATACTACCTAAGGAAACTAATAAAGATCCAGTAACTGATCCTGAAGAAATGAAGATGTATATACTGTCAGCAAAGAATTCAGAATAATCCTCTTAAAGAAGTTGGTGAACTACAAGAACATATAGACAGAAAGACAAAATTAGGAAAACAATACATGAAAAAGCAAAAAATTTCAACAAAGAAATACAAACTATCAAACAAAAAGGGCCCCACACAAAGATTAGTCCTAGAGCTAAAAAATGCAACACCAAAATGAAAAATTTAATGGAGAGTTTTA
This sequence comes from Phyllostomus discolor, assembly GCF_004126475.2. Taxonomy (NCBI): domain Eukaryota; kingdom Metazoa; phylum Chordata; class Mammalia; order Chiroptera; family Phyllostomidae; genus Phyllostomus; species Phyllostomus discolor. Next base: position 21,861,636 of record NC_040912.2, on the reverse strand, counting down.
AATACAGATTCAACCATGAAGAAGAAAGAATCGGTGCCCTAAATGAGACAACACTTGAAATAACCTAGTTAGAGTAGCAGAGAAAAAAAAAGAGAATGGAAAAGAATGAAGAAAGCCTATAGGACTGATGGGACACAATCAAAAGAAACAATATCCACATTATATGGAATTACAAAAGAAGATAAAGGGACAGAAAGTGTATTTAAAGTAGTACTGGATGAAAACTCTCCAGTGTGGAGAGAATAGAAATGGCCATCCAAATCTATGCAGCCAAAAGGACCCCAAATAGTTGAATTGTAAAAGAGCTATACTGAAACACATTATAATTAATGTGTCTATATCAGAGATAAAGAAAACATTTTAAAAGTAGCAAGAGAAAAGATAGAAGTTACAAACAAGGGAACCTCCATAAGACTATCTCCAGATATCTCCACTGAAATTTTTCAGTACAGGAGAGAATTGAATATATAGAGATATATTCAAAAGATTGAAAGAAAAACTGTTAACGAGAATTCTATACCCAACAAAGCTGGTCTGCAGGAATAAGGGAGAGTTCAAAACTTTCCTGAACAACAAAACAAAACAAAAAAGATGAGGGAGATCATCATCACAAAACACGTCTTCTAAGAAATTCTAAAGGGGTTTCTTTAAGTAGAGTTAAAAAGACGCTAGTTAAAATCATAAGAATCATAGAATCATAAGAGGGTAGCATAAAACTTACTGGTAATGGTAAATAGACAAAGTTAGAGTCTGTAATATGGCAATGGTGATACATAATTCACTTACAATTCTAGTGTAAAAAGTTAAACAACCATAGTAAAAATAACCATAACTATAACAATCTGATATTGGTTACACATTATAAAAATATGTAGACTAATACCAATTACCCAAAACACAAAGAATGGAGAAATAAAAGGGTAAAGTTTAGGAATTTTATGGAACTTATCAATGTAAAATGGGGTGTTATGATTTTACAGTATTTTATGTAAGACTCACAATACTTACAAGGACAGACCCTCTAGTAACTACACAAAGAACAAGGCCAAGCATACTGATAACACACACAAATAACAGCAGGATAAGAAATAAGGAAAAGCAGACCTATAAAACACCCAGAACACAGTTAACAAAACAACAATGTTAGTCCTTGCTTATCAATAATCACTTTAAATAAAAATTGATTAAATTGTCCAGTCAAAACACAATGGCTAAATGGCTAAAAAATGTAATCAAAGATACGGTGCCTACAATAAAACTCACTTTAGCCTTAAAAACACTCATAGGCTGCAAGTAAAGGGATAAAAAAAACTATTTTAAGCAAGCAGTATCCAAAAACACAGCAGAGGTAGCTTCCTTTATATCTGACAAAATAGACTTTAAATTTAAAAGTATAAAAAGAAATAACCAAACTTTGGAAGCAACCCAGGTGCCTATCAATAGACAAGTGGCTAAAAAAGCTATGATGCATAGTTATAGTGGAATATTACCTGGCCCTAAAAAAGAATAAAATATTACCATTTGTGACAGCATGGATGGACCTAGATGGTATTATGCTCAGTAAAATAAGTCAGAGAAAGACAAATACAATATAATTCCACTTATATGTGGAATTTAAAGAACAAACAAAACTGAACCTGGCACACTGATACAGAGAGAAATTGGTGGTTGCCAGTTGGGAGGGGGTGTTGGAGCACTAGGTGAAAGAGGTGAAGTGACTAAGAAGTTCAAATTCATAGCTACAGAATAGTCATGGAAAAGTAAATCATAGGAAATATAGTAAGTGACATTGTGACCACTATATATGGTACCAGTTGGAGTACTGGAAATATCAAGGGGAACACTACATAAAGTACATGATTTTCTAACCACTAAGCTGTACACCCAAAACCAATATATAATAATTTTTTAAAAAGGTAAAAGGGGGGAAAGGAGAGCACATAATGCCAATCTGATCCCCACCTTGCTTTCTCTCACCTTCATGTAATCTTCCTTAGTTTCCCTCCTTAATCTCAAATACATAAAAAAGGGCAAACTGTTATTGTTAATAGCATTTGAGGTCTTGCTCCCTGACATATGTCATCAGATTGGCTCAAATAATATCATAAAAATAAAAATTATAAAAATTTTAAAAGCTCATTATATAAAAATAAAGGAGTCACTTCATGAAGAAGACAAAACAATTGTAAATATTTGTACACTTGATATTGGATACCTTAATATATAAAGCAAAAGCAGAGCCAAAAGTAGAAATAAACAGCAAAACAATCATATTTGGGGACTTTAATACCCCACTTCCAACAATGGGTAGATCATCCAGACCAAGAATCGATAACAAAGGAGCAGACTTAAAAAGCACTATAGATCAAACAAGCCTAACAGATACAGAATATTCTATCAGACAACAGCAGAATGCACATTATTCTCAAGTGCAAATGGAACATGTTCTAGGATAGACCAGATGTTAGGGCAAAAAAATAAGTATTAGCAAATTCAAAAATATGGAAATCATATTAAGTATCTTCTCACCACAATGATATGAAAGTAGGAATCAATAGCAAGAGGACAGCTGGAATATTCACAAATACATTGAAATTAAACCACACTCTTCTTCACAACCAATGTACCTTTTTTTTAAAGACTTTATTTATTTTTAGAGAGAGAAGGGAGGGAGATAGAGAGAGAGAGAGACATGAATGTGTGGTTGCTGGGGGTTATAGCCTGCAACCCAGGAATGTACCCTGGCTAGGAATTGAACCTGTGACACTTTGGTTCGCAGCTCACGCTCAATCCACTGAGCTGTGCCAGCCAGGGCTTCCAATGTATCTTAAGACAAACAAAATTAGAAACACAACAAACCAAACCTATGGGATGCAGCAAAAGCAATTTTGAGAGAAAAGTTCATAGCAATAAATGCTTACGTTAAGAGTAAGAATAATTTCAAATAAACATCCTAACTCTACACCTTAAGGACCTAAAAAAGGAATAGCTGAGTCCAAAGTTAGCACAGAAAGGAAATAATAAAAATTAAGAAATAGATTATACAGAGAACAGAAAAACAATAGAAAAGATTAAGAAAACTAAGTTGGTTCTCTAAAAAGAAAATCAAAATTGATAAACCTGTTTTTATACTAAAAAGAATACTAGAAGACCCAAATCAATAAAATTATAAATGAAAATGAGACATAACAATTGATACCACAGATTTACAAAAACTCTTAAGAAACTACTATGAACAACTATATGCCAACAAACTGGACAATGTAGAAGACATAGATAAATTTCTAGAAACAAGCAAGTTATCAAGATTGATTCAGGAAAAAAAAATAGAAAATCTGAACAGAAATTAATAGCAAAGAGATTGAATCACTAATCAGAAATCTCCCAGTAAAGAAAATCCAGAATCAGAGGGTTTCACTAGTAAATTTTAGAAAACATGTAAAGTACAAATAAATGAATCTCTCTCAAACTCTTCTAAAAAAATCAAAGAAGGAACACTTACAAACCCATTATGAGACTAGCATTACCCTGGTACCAAAGCCACAGAGGACACTGTAGGTGTGTATATCCCTGAAAAACAGATAAAAATATTTTCAATAAAATTCTGGCAAACTGAATTCAGCAGTACATTAAAAGAATTACATTCCATGATGAAGTGAGGAATATCTCTAGGATGCAAGGATGGTTCAACAAGCACAACTCAATTAATGATTATGTTTTTTTCTTTTATATATTATTGTGATGTATCATCTCAATGGACATGGAAAAAGAATTTGACAAATTTTAAGATCTGCTCATGATACACTCTTAACAAATTAGATGTAGATGAAACACACCTCAACATAATAAAGGCCATGTATGACAAACCCATAGCAATCGTAGGACTTAATGGTGAAAGACAGAAAATTTTTCCTCTAAGGTCAGGAACAAGATAAGGGTACCCAGTCTTACCACTTTTATTCAAAATACCACTGGAAATCCTGGCAAGAAAAATAAATAAAAGGCAACAAAACTAGAAAGAAGAAGTAAAATTGTCTTAATTTACAAATGACATGATTTTATATGTGGAAAATCCTAAAGATACTACCACAAAAATTAGATCCTAATCAACAAATTCAGTCAAGTTACCAGATACAAAATTAACATATAAAATCAGTAGCAATTTTATACACTAACAACAAATCATCTGATAAATTAAGTAAATGAATAAATAAAATGATCCCACTTACAATAGCATCAAGAAACAATAAAAAAAAATAGGAACAAATTTTGTCAAGAATTTGAAAGCTCTCTGATGTGGACCCTGGACCATGTTGTCTGTGTGTTATGGCTGCTATGAACAAATTCACATGGACTGCAGGAGTCCTGTGGAGAAAAAGGGATGGCATGGCCACTCTCTGAGTGACAGAGGGCCCCAACCCCTGCCTGGACAGGCTTTTATTGCTTTTCTGGGCACATTACATCAAAGATGGTCCTCATTTACTATGCACAGATTTCGCTTTAGGTGTTTACCTTTTATAGAAAACAAAGGAGAGGATGTTGCTAATTACATCAAGAGGCATATTTGCAAATGTAAAGGGAAAAGTGGTTGAATTGGTTACAGTTGTCCTTGGGAGGTTTAGCATAGATTTTAGGAAGTTGCTTTAAAGATATGCTGTAAACATTTGCTGCCTCAATTCAGGGTGAGGGAGTTTTAGCAAGCCTCAAAGCAGCCTAGATACAATGCAGGCCTGATCCCCCATGGAAAAACCTATCTGTGGGCATGGGTCCTATGTGCCGACTCACTACCCACTGGATTTCCCAAGTCAGGGGCTGGGCTACATTCCCCATGCCACATGGAATAGTTCCCTATAGATATCTACTCTGAATACTGAGACACTAATAAAAGAAAATGCACAGACATAAATGGAAAGATAACCAATGTTCATGAATTGAAAGAACTAATATTGTTAAAGTATTTGCACTAAACAAAGCTATCTATACACAATGCAATCTTTACCAAAAATTCCAATAACATTTCTTACAAAATAGAAAACATCCTAAAATTTACATGGAACCACAAAAGATACTGAATAGAAAAAATTCTGATAGTGAAGAACATAGTAAGAGGCATCATTCCTTCTGTTTCAAGCTATTATCCATTTTATCAAGTTATAGTAATCAAAAAAGTATTATACTGGCCTAAACACAGACACATAGACCAACAGAACAGAATTGAGAGTTCAAAAATATTGGACTTTCCATAAACCCAAGCATATAAAGGTAACTAATATTTCACAAGGGCGCCAAGAATACTCAATAGAGAACAGACAGTTTCTTCAATGGTGCTGGGAAAATTGAATATTCACATGTAAAGGAATGAAAGTAGAGTCTATCTTACACCACTCACAAAAAATAACTCACAATGATTTAAAAGCTTAAATATAAGATGTAAAAACATAAAATTCCTACAAAGGACATCAGTAAAACTCTTTGCCATGGGTTTTGGCAATGATTTTTTTGGATATAACAACTAAACTGAAGCAACAGAATATCAAGAATAAACAGGTGGGACTACATCAAACTAAAAATATTCTGTATAGCCCTGGCCTGTGTGGCTTAGTTGATTGGAGAATTGTCCCGTAAACCAAAAGGTCATAGGTTCAATTCCCAGTCAGGGCACATACCTAGGTTGCAGGTTCAGTCCCCAGTTGGGATGCATACAAGAGGCAACCAATATATTGTTTCTCTCTTACACTGATGTTTCTCTGAAACTCTCTACCTTCCTTCCCTCCATCCCTCCTCCTTTCTGAAAGCAAGGAAAAAAATGTCCTTGGGTGAGGATTAAAAAAAAAAGAACCTTCTGTACAGCAAAAGAAACAAGAAAATGTAAAGACAGCCTATGGAATAGGAGACAATGTTTGCAAATTATACATGTGATAAGTTGTTCATATCCAAAATATACAGGGAACACATACAACTTGATAGCAGAAAATAATTAAAAATTGGCAAAGGACTTGAAAAGACATTTTCCCAAAGATATCAGAACAGCCAAAGGATATATGAAGAGGTGCTCAACATCACTAATCATCACTGAAATGCAAATTAAATCCACAGTGATATATCACCTCACACCAATTAGAGGGGCTAGCATCAAATAGGCCAAATATAACAAATGATGGTGAGAATGTGGAGAAAAAGAAACCCTAGTGTGCTGTTGGCAGGATTGTAAATTGGTTCAGCCACTATAGAAAACAGTATGAAGATTCCTTCAAAAATTAAAAGAATTGCAATATGATCCTGCAATTCCCCTTCTGAAACTATGTTGGAAGAAAACAAAAACACTACGTTGAAGAGATATACATACCCTCATGTTCATAGCAGCAATGTTTAATTGCCAACACATGGAAACAATCTAAGTGTCTGTCAACGTGAATGAATAAAGAAGTTGTGAGATTATATATATACATGTGTAATTTATCCATAAAAAAAATGAGAAAATCCTGAGACTTGCAAAACAAACATGGGTGAGCATTATACTAAATAAAGTCAAAACAAAATACTGTATTATCTTTCTTACATGTAGAATCTCAAAGGAAAAAAATTCATAGAAGAAGATCATAGGTGTTGTTGAAAGGGGTGGGGTTTTGTGGAGGGAGAATTGGATGAATATAATCACAAGGTATACTCTTCCAGTTATAAGACAACTAGGGATGTAACATACAATGTGATGGCTATAGATAACACTGCTTAACTCTATGATATACATGAAAGTTGTTAAAATAGTGAATCCTAAGTGTTCTCATCACAAGGAAAAAATGTATGTCTATTTGTATTTATATAAGATGATGGATGTTAAGGGAACTCATTGAGGTAATTATTTCACTGTATATTTAAGTCATTTTATTATGCTGTATACCCTAATCTTATTCAGTGCTCTAGAGCAATTATATCTCAATAAACCTGGAAAAAGTTATAGAATCCTCTACATACACACAGAAAAAACGTTTGACAAAATTCAACATTCTTACATAGTAAAAACCCTGAAAAAAGTGGGTATTAGAAGGGATAGATTTGAGGGTGGGACGGAGGGATCAGTGTTTCGGGGGAGCATAGTGGGGTGAAAATGGAGACAGCTGTTCTTGAACAATAATAAAAAATGCAAAAAATACAAGATATAATAAAAAATACAATAAAAAAGAAGGAACATACCTCAAAATATTCTTTTGACAGTAGCATCAAATTCAATAAAATACTTGGAATGAATTTAACTAAGGAAGTGAAAGAATTGTAAAATGAAAACTCTAAGACCTTATGAAAGAAATTGAGAACACTAACATGTAGAAAGATATACAGTGTTCATGAATTGGAAGAATATAGTTAAAGTGTCCATATCAACCAAAGTCATCTATAGATTCAACAAAATCCTTATCAAAATCCCATTGGCATTTTTTACAAAAAAATTTTAAAAATTGTATGCAACCACACACAAAAATAACTGAATAGCCAAAGTAATGCTGATAAAGAAGAACAAAGCCAAAGGCATCATACCTTTTAATTTCAAACTATCCTAAAAAGCTATAATAATTAAAACCATATTGTGCAGGCATAAAATAGGCATAAAGATAAATGAAACAGAATAGAGATCACAGACCCAAACGCCCACATTTATAGTCAACTAATATTCAACAAAGGATCCAAGAACACCTAATGAGGAAAAGTAGTCTCTTCAACAAATAATGTTGAGGAAACTGGGTGACCATATGCAGAAAAAATGAAATCTGACCCCTATTTTACACCACTGACAAAAATAAACTCTCAATGGACTAGAGACTTAAATATAAGACCTGCTATACTAAACCTCCTAGAGGAAATCATAGGAAAAAGCTCCTTGACAATGGTCTTGGCAATGACTTTTTAGATCTGACAACAAAAGCTCAGGTAACAAAAGCAAAAATCAATAAGTGGGACTACATCAAACAGTAAAGCTTCTGTACAGCAAAAGAAACAGTTTAAAAAATGAAATGGCAACCTGCAGATGGTAGAAAATGTTTTCAAACCATATATCAGATAAAGGATTAACACCCAAAATACATAAAGAACTTACATACAATAACAAAAAAAAAAAAAAATCCAATAAAAATGGAGCAGAGAAACTAAAGTGACATTTTTCCAAAGTTATCCATAAGGCCAACAGGTATATTGAAAATTGTTCAACAACACTTATCATCAGGGAAATTCAAACTAAAACCACAGTGTATCACCTCATGCCTGTTAGAATAGCTATCCATAAAGAACATAGGAGATAAGTGTTGGTGAGGATGCGGAGACAATGAAACCTTTGCGCACTGTTAGAGATATTGTAAATTGGTGCAGCTACTATGGAAAACAACATGGAGGTTCCTCAAAAAATTAAAAACAGAACCACCATGTGGTCCAGCGATCTCATTCCTAGGTAAATATCCAAAGGAAATGAAATCATTATTTCAACATGATATATATGCACTCATATGTTCTTTGCAACATTAGTCACAAGAGTCAGATATAAAAACATTCTCTGGTTATCAACAGATGAATGGATAAAGAAGAGGTTGTGTATATATACAAAAAATGCATTATTTAGCCATGAGAATGGATATCTTGCTGTTTACAACATGGATAGAACCTGAGGGCATTATGCTAAGTGAGATAAGTCAGACACAGACATATCATATAATTTCACTCATATGTGGAATGTAAAAAAGCCAAGCATGTAAGAGGAGATGAGGGTGTGAGGGAGATGGTGTTTAAGGGAACAAACTTGCAACCAGTGAAAAGCCAGTTTGAGAGACGTGACACACAGCATAGTGATCATAGACGACAATATGTTATTGCAAACTCCACACTTGCTAAGACAGCGGACGCAAATTGTTCCCGCCGCAGAAAGAAATGAAAATCATGTGACATGACAGAGGTGATAATCATATTGAAATACCAGAAATATATGAAATCAACAGATTGTATGCTTTAAATTACATAACATTACACTTCAATTATAGCTAAATAAAAATTAAAATATTTCAGTATTTTACTAGTTTTCACATTAGACAATACTATATAGTATTAAGTTGTTCAACTTTATACTAGGCTAATATGTTAAAGTAATTGTTTTTTATAATCATACCTCAAAAGGAAAGATCTAGTCAGCACACAAGACTATGCATTTTCTGTTAGAAATTTACCTCTGGCCATTTGGCATGGGTATGTTACTATGTTCTCCAATTTAGCAGGAACATAGAACATTTAGTGGTAGAATCAATACAGTATAGAAGGCTACACCGAGGGCAAACTCTCTTAGCTGAACCAGACATACAGAAACACATGTGCACACAAAGAAATGAGCTCACATGTGCCCCTAACACACAATGCACAAACTGAAGAATACATCTGGCCATAGAACTAATAAATATAATTGCTATTAATACATAAAACATTTGACTTAAGAATACTTTTAAGTGTTTGCTTAAACAAAGCATGCATAGTTTAGTAATGGAGAGTGTTGATGGGAAATTACTTCTATATTAAGCAAAATATTTAAGATTGTAAATTAGCCTTAAATCTCATTCCTACATTATGGCAGTTAGTGGATTCATAATATCTCATCTAGAAACTTTGAAATATGGAATTATTTGTATTCATAGAGGAAGAAATATAGAATTTCCAAAGAAAAAAACTAAGAATATGTATTTTTTATGTTTTTTAAAGATTTTATTTATTTATTTTTAGAGAGGGAAGGGAGGGAGGAAGAGAGAGAGAGAGAGAAACATCAATGTGCGGTTGCTGGGGGCCGTGGCCTGCAACCTAGGCATGTGCCCTGACTGGGAATCGAACCTGTGACACTGGTTCGCAGCCCATGCTCAATCCACTGAGCTGCGCCAGCCAGGGCTAAGAATATATTTTTAAAATTTAGAGAATGAGTCTTCCTATCATTTGGATAGTGACTTCATTTTTTGCTTGCTTTGTTTTTTCCTGCCTATCACTGAATGAAGAGGTTGAACCAACTTCTTGTTATAAATTTAATTCAAGTTGAATTTATTTTCACTGAAGGACTCTGAGCATAACAAAGGTATTGCATTTGACTTTCATCCATGAAGTATGCCTTTACAAACTGACCAGGTATAATGCTGGTGAATGTATTCAGTCAGCTCTCTGGGAAGACGGGGAACCCTTACCCACAGCGTTTGCTCATTTCTGTGCTGTTAATACCAGCATTTGCTCCTACCACGGCCTATGTATTGTAAAAAATATTGGGAAGAAATGCTCACATTCTGATCTGAATAGAAGCTAGCTCTTGCACATCACTGCTACTCACCAAACCACTGATCACAAAAACAAACATTAAAAAGTTTAAGGTTTAAAGGAAGAAAAGCTTAAAATCAACTATTGTGTACAGGAAGAATATTAGACATGAGAATAATTGTATAAAATTGTTCAGAGAATTCAAATCTTAATATAAAGGAAAATAGACGAGATTACTCTAAAAGGCAATGTATTCTCTAAAACCAAGCATCACAGTAGCTTTCAATATGTATTCTTCCTCCCTTTCCTTCCTTGTAGGCTCAAGTTGTTTGGAACTTCAAAAGTTCTTTACATGAAACATATTCTAATTTTCATTTAACCTGCTTACTTTTGCTTTGATGTTGCTTAGTTGATTAAAAACATTTAGAATCTCAGTGCTGTGGAATCTAATGTCATATTTATTAAGCTCATTCTGTCAATAGTTTGTACATTGAATTTTGATCAAGTAATAGATATTCACAAATCATTCTATGGTTAATTGTCATAAAAATATAGCCATAGTTGAAATTAATAATTGATCTAGCAACTGAAGACATAGCAAATCATTTTATTTAATTATATCCTTTCCAAAGAGCTGATGTGAAGAAATTAAAAAATGCTGCTCCATACTTCAGGAAATTATGAGATACTTTAAACTTCATCCATTGATTTGTTACTAGAGAGAGGTAGTTTGGGAGAGGGTGCCTCTAGTGTAAAAACTCTAAACAAACTGCTTTACTATATTCTCTGAAAAATGTACCTATAGAAATAGATTATTCTAATCCTGTACTTTTTTTTCTAAGCAAGAGATCTGTCTTCACTAGGTCACTCACATTAAGATTGGTTGCCTGTGTCAAATCTTGCCATGTCTGTTCCACCCCCAAAATAAATACATTATAAGTAACTGAACATTAGCTATTATTATTACAAGGATTGTCTAAATTGGTTTGTTCCACAACCCAATCCAAGGCACTGCCAGTAAAAATAAACTTCCAGAATCTCAATCTCCATTGTGTACCTACAAAAACCTTGATTAAGAACTGAATAGGATTTAAGAGTGTCCCTCTTTGAAACTTTCTTCTAGAGAAGAGGTTTCAAATGCTCAGTCCAAGATGGAGAAGACTTTTTTCAAAAAAAGAGTCTGTCCCTTCTCTCTAATAGAATGGGCTATATATTCATATTCACGAAGCCCACAAAGTTTTTGCCGGTTTACACCAGCTTGTACTGAAAGGAACAATGATCATTCAGAAATAAAAGAGGACTTTGAGACCCCCAACTGCCAGCAAGCATGACAATGCCTGAGAAAGTTACACAGCTGAACACCTGGGATATCTCTTAGGAAAAAAAAAAAAAGGAAGACCCACCTGGGAGAGCCAGGGAACCAACAGGTATAACTAAGAGGTATGGATAATCAATCCAAGAAAGCCACAAGGAGCCCTAACCAAGGAACTGACTTGTGCCCCCCTAAATTTAAGATTTCTATGAACCAGTAACTGACATTTACCTCCCTCCCTTTTGAATGAAAGTGTCTATTAAATCCTACTGTCCTTGTCTCAACATTGCATACTGAGTTGTAGGGGTCAGGTAACCTGTCTTCTAGTTCATGGATCTTAGTGGCGGAAGGAGCAGGAAGAGCTCATTCACACCTTAACCATGATTTAAACAATGAGACCATGTACTCTGAGCTGGACACAGTAATGGGATGAAGTTTGGGTGTTCTGGGGAATGGTGAAGGTATTTTGCATGTAGGATAAATTTAAATAACTTGTAGCTAGAATAAAGATGGCCAAACGCTTTCCATGACTTATCCCATCAACATGTAGAGGACATTTCCCTTCCTTCTTGAATCTGGGCTGGCCTGTGACAGTTTAACAAATAGGATGTAGTGAAAGTGGCAGTGCCCCAATCACAGACGTCCTTTTTAAGGAAATTCACAGCATCTGTTTCCTCCCTCTAGCATTTCTCATTTTTGGAACTCAGCCACCATGCTATACAAAGTCCAAGCCACGTGCACAAGACACATGTTGGTGTTTCAGCTGACATTTCCAGGTGAACTCCAAGCCACCAGCCAGCATCCAGTGCCAGTCATGTGAACAGGCCATCTTGGCTGTCCTACACCGGGAGCCCACAGATGATGCAGCCAAAGTGGGTGTCATGTAGAGTAAGAAAGCAAGGTGGCTTTGCCCAGTCAACACCAAGACTAGCAAGAAGTAATAAAGACAATTGTTGTAAGCCACCAAATGTTGGGGCGGTTTGTTATGAAACAATGAATAACTGAAGCAGGAATCTTCTGTGTTGGGAGGTAATGCCACCATATGAGAATGGATGAGAATTCGTATGTGACATGAAAGAATATGGTCTTAGGAAAGAATCCTGGGGATTCCAAAATTGCTTGACAGGAGAACAGAAACCAGCAACAAAGTCTGTGAAATATGTTCATAAAGGTAGAAGAAAATCAGTGACCTGTAAGCCAGTGCATGAGAGAGGGGCCATGGGGGTGAGAGCTAATGAGAGATCAAATAAGATACAGCTGATAATTGCTTGTTACATTTAATGACATGGAAGTCAAAGGTGGACCTGGCAAAAATAGATTTGCACACTGATGGAAGAAGCCAGACTGTTAGAGGCAGAGGTAATTGAAGAATGGACAGTAAAGAAGTGGAGAGAAACAGATTCTGTTGAAGAGTCAGAAAAGATGACGGGAAGAAGCTCAGAGAGAGCTTTGTGTGTGTGTGTGCGTGTGTGCGTGTGTGTATGCAAGAGAGAGAGAGATCTGAAAGATGTAAATTACCTTTAATGCTGGTAAGAAGGAAAAACGTATGAAAGTTAGGGGAAGAAAAAAATGTGAGTAATATTTTACTCTTTCCAGAAAGGATCCTCAAACCACAGAACATCCATTTAGGCACTATCTATGTGCATTGTTTATATACACAAAAACCTCAAAGTAACATTTGCTACAAAGCTGCATTTGTAATAATTTAGCTGTATCACAAATCCAAAGGAAATTATTTACTCACATGTCAAAATGACCTTGCTAAAATGCAAGGAATGGAATCTATGCTGGAGATTTAATCTTAAGATTTTATAGCTCAAAAAACTATCTTTTTAATTCTAGGCAAATGATTTCTTCTAAGGTGAACAGTGAAATGTACCCGTTGAAGAGACCGATGGTTACTTTGGGAAGAACAGCTGGAGTCATAGTCAACAGTGTGAGCTATACCTACTTACTGGTGTGAAAGAAAGTATACAAACATTTTGCTTGCCGGGCTTTTAAGATTGATTGTGGGTAATGTTAGATATTGCCCTTCCCAAATGTATGTCCATTGGTCCATGAATTTACACACATACAGAAAAGGAAGCAGATGGCTTGTACCCTGGTTCTTTATCTGGGTATTTCAAGAAGCGAAAGCATGCCTGATAGTGATAGTTGCTGTATTCAACTAAGTTCAAGAAGTTGCCAAAAAAAAAAGAAGAACTGGAAGAGCTTATGAAAAAGAAAAGGTTCTAGACTAGTGACTTTGTATCAACACTAAATTAAGGTGGTCAGAGAGAACTTCCTGAGCACAGATGTGCTTTGATGCAAGAAGCCTCCCAATCCAGATACCATGGTACTGTGAGGAGGGACCTTAGGAAAAGTACTTTGAGGATATGAAGTGAAAGTTAGGGTACACTAAAGACTAGTAAGTCATTTTTCAGGATGAAGGCAATTTTCCAGAAAAACCTGGAAAGAAAGATTCATCCAGTCATGATCCTTGCAATTCTCTGCATCTTAAGAAAACCAGTATGCTTGAATTTGCTTGAGTCAGGCCAACAACCAACTTTTTTGTTTCTTTGCTTATCTTTCCCATTGTGACTGCCTAATTTCCACTTCCCTTGGTCAGATTTTTTTTTTTTTTTTTGGCCAACGCTTTTTATCCTTTAAGTTAGTCTTATAAAAAATTTAGCAAAACAGAGGATTTTCACCCTGTTCTCTTCCCCCTTCCAGAACTTGACATTTCAATTTTCAGGAGACCACAAAGAATGAGATAGGTAAAATCCTCTGACCAGTAAATAGAGCATATGAGATCATCTATTTCTAAGGTAATCTTATGAGGCAAAAGCACAAACCTGAGCAGAATTTTTCTTAATACATAAGCAACACCTCCTCAATGCCACCTGCTGCAGTTGAAGAATAGCAAGCAAAGGGAACATGGGCAAAGTAATTCTTTCAAGCAATCAAATCAAAAGTCCATTCATTAATTTCTAGCCAAATAGAGCAAATCAGGACATTTTCTTATGAAAAGTCTCCAAAATATGTTTTCATGCCAGCTCAACTGCTGCCAGTTACCACACTCCAGCAGTATCCTCAGTCTTTTGACAATAATTGTGCTTTCAAAGTTAAAATACGTGCATCAAAAAATATGTACCACATGGCTAACTTGAACATTTTCCAATAGGTTAAAGATTTTAGATTTGTGTCCTAATCGTGAACATGGATCAAGCACAACAAACAAAAATGCATCAAATCACCCATAATGAGAGAACAAATTCAAAGTATATTAACGAAATGCCGCCAAATTATAGAATATGCATAATTAGACAATGGTTCTCAGCTAGGAGGGTTTTTTTACTTCCCGTGGGACACTTGGCAGTGACTGAAGACACTGTAATGACTGGAAGGGTGGAGACTGGCATACGGGGGGTAGAGACCAGGGATATTGCAAAAGGCCCTCCAATACACAGGTCAGCCCCCTGCGAGAAAAAATTATTGGCTCAAACATCAGTGGGACCAGATTTAAGAAATCCTGAGTAAAATTATCAGAAAGTCCAATTTCTTTTTTCTTTATTTATGAAAAAACCTCTGGTTTGTAACAATAAAATCATAGCATGGGTAGGTAGACATAAACTGATCTTCCAATTGATTATAGTTTTCAGGGAATGGAGAGAAGAATTACTATTGTTATATATGAAAACAATACTAGGTTATTAAGGATTTAAGTGAAAAGAGAGTGTCCAAGACACTGACCTTTTTGCACAACTTGATCTTTTAGATAGGCCTGAAGTTGTGTAATGCCTTTAAATACTGATAAGTTCTCCAGTATTCTTAATTTACAATGAGCTTTCTAGAATATTCTAAGCATGCACCTTTCTCAGGCAAATGACAAACAAGACACTAAGGTACTTAGAAACAAACTGACTCAGATTTCTATATTTGAGTGTAATATAATGGTTAGTTAAAAGTCTAGACTGAAGAAAATAAGGGAGAATAAAATAAAGACATACTATTTAAATTAATTCAGTTAAACATCAATAATGGTACCCACTTCCATTAATTTTATTTTTCCAACCATTCAGACTTATACGTTAGTTTTTAGAGGCAACAAAAAAGGAGAAAAGGACATAGAAATTCTTCACATTGATTCTGTGGCAATGATTTCAAAAAGTCCAGTGGAAACAAGCAAATTTAAGGAGATAAGGGTCTTTACCATGGGAACTTTCTTAGGTAAGAAGCAGATAAGCTTGAAATACATCTCTGCTGCTACTGAGAAGGAAAAGCTTCCCTGGCAACAACATTCACTTTCCAACCATTTCATTTTAAGGAAACGTCATGCCTAAAATCTTGGGGACAAAATCTATAACCTATGTGTCTCATCATATGTGGACAACAACCTTAAGTATACCAAGTGACATAGGCTAAAGGTTAATCAGTATTGGGCTTTAAGCAAGGATCCAACCAAATTATATACTTCAAATTTCTTTATAATTATGAATTTAACAGTTCTACAGTGGATGGAGTAATTGTTTTGGAATTTGTGAAACTCTACATTAACAAAGATACTTTTCTTCTGGTCAAAGCCCTATTTTTCAATGTTTTATTAAAGTAAAAGCACTCCAGAATGTCTATCATATTGTTCTCCTAATACCATTAAAATTAAAACGTGAATTAACTTATTCAATCAGCCTAGTATCAGATTCCTAATTTAGAGGAGGGGCTAGGGTAACAGATTTTTAAATTAGGGTGACGAATTTTCTTTCCTAAAGTTCCTTTCCTAATGGGGATCCTTTAGAATGCTACTTTCTTAAGTTGCCAATGAGAGGAAAAAACAGTTACTGAGAAGTTTTGGACATACTGCTTATGATAGCTCTTAGAGGTTCACAGTCCATATTAGAAGAATAAAGCTTTGCAAAACCTAATTAACAGTTTGTAGCAAGTCAGCAAATATTTATTCAGTTATCCAGTGTAGCCTGTAACACCAGTTTATATACTTCAGCATCAATATCCTGAGTAAAATTTGGGACATAGGTGTCTATGACATGAATAGCAGTGTATTAGTTATCTATTACTATGTAACAAACTTTATTATATCCCAATTTCTATGGGTCAGAGGTCAAGGATAACAGCCTGGTTTACTATTCCGAGTCTCATAAGGCTGGAATCAAGTGTGGACTGAGGCTTGGGTTGTGTGTGAAGCTCAGGATCGTATTTCAAAGTTATGTGGCTGTTGACACAATTCATTTTCTTATAGCTGTAGGGCTCATACTGGCTCCTTCAGGGCTAGAAAGAGTAGAGCAGGGCTATACTTCTCCTGCTTCAAGTTTCTGACCGAGTCCCTCCTTTAGAGAGTTCATCTAATTAGATCAGGCCTATCCAGAATCATCTCCCTTTTGATTAACTTAAATCAAGTGACTAGGAAGCTTAATTACATCTGCAAAATCCCTTCGCCTTTGCCATCGCACATAATCTAATAACTCACTTCAGGGAAGCCCTTTATGTTATCAGGTCCCACCCACATTCGAGGGCAGGGGATTATGTAAAGACTCAGATACCAGGAGGTGATTCGATCTACCACGTTGGGAACTTGAAGGAAAGCAACAAACATAGTAGGGAGCTCAAAGGAGAGGACGAGAGATCATAAAATGACCTTAGACTCACACTTAGTTCTGTCCCAAAGACCCTTCCAGGGCCAATGTTCCAAAAGAAATACAATGATCATGTCAAACACTGAATATTTCAGGCTGCTTCACTGAAAACACAAAGTAGTCAATGTTATCAAGACCAGTGAAAAATAGACCATTCTGGTACCTATTGCTGACACTTTAAGCCAGGCCTAAAATAAAAGAAAGGAGCAAATATATTGTCACATTCTCAAATTCCCCAAGATAATGCATTCTGGCATTTTATTCTAAATAAACATTTAAGCCCATTAAATCACTACAAAAAGAAGGGAAAACATATTTGTCAAGCCTGGCCTGTAATGAAAAAAATATCATTTTTTCTTAAGTGGAAATTAGATAGATACACAGATAGTCCACAATATAAGTATTAAGTTCAATAGAATTTGTTAGAATCACTAGCAATTAGAATCTAGATTTTAAAAGTCATATTACATCAAAATTTACCTTCATTAATGCATGTAAGATTTTTATGACTATAATCACCAGTTAGAATAGTTTATTATCTTGGCATTTATTAAATAATCTTTTTTATTTAAATAGTCTTTTAATCTTTTTTATTAAATAGTCTTTTTAGTCTTTTTAAATAATTTGCCTATAACTTTACATTATATTCAAACTTAAGAGGAAAAAAGAGAACAGTAGAAAGGAGATAAAATATTTGTATTTTAATCAACTTCCTTAAATAAATTTACAATTTAAATTCAGAAACACAAACCATAGAAAATAACATGGACCAAAGTCTATTACTGCCTTTGCTGTTTTATTAAATTGTACATAATATGCTTTTTAAAAGAAAGTATCATTCCTGTATTTACAATCATGGTTTTCAGCCTATTGATTAAAAATAAATATTTTGCTTCTCTTTTCAACTGGAAGTATGAGATCACTGATAAAGCTTAAGCCCATATGTCTTGATATAGCACTATTCTTTGTACCAGTTATACTCTGTACTTATTGCATAATTTTAATTATTTATATTTCAGAGGAAGGGGTTAGCTAGCTGATTTACATATTAGTTGTAAATCCCAGTCTGCAAAACTAGCTGCATAGAAGACAATTCAAGCTTACTTCTGAATACTTATAGTTGGTTCTAGAATTAGAGTATTAATGTAATTCTTAAAAATCACAAGGAAAAGATAAGAAAAATTCCTTTTGGAGAAATAAAAAAAAAAAACAGATCTAAGTTTCAAATCTCCCTGGACTAGAACATAAATCAGAGAGAAAGATATAATTTCATACAGAGCCAATTCTCTATTAGAAAGGGGATGTGGGTTCTGGGAAGCATGCACTTAATTCTGACTTATGCACACCACATTGTTGTCCATAGAATTGTACAAATCACCCTGCGAAAAAGGTTAATCAAATGTGTAGTGTGACTTAGGATAAAATGCCTGGGATGGCTGACCAATTCGATTCATATCTCCTGGTGGAGATCCATAATGTCTCGATTCTTAATTATCTAGTCTTTTGTGCATTAAAAAAATGGCCAATAAAATGTCAGCCAAGAAACACACTGTTCATTCCTTTCAGGTTTATTTTAAACCTATTGCACTTAGGCTAGAGCTAAATCAATTTTTCATGAATATCTACCCTGGTAGATTGCACCTCAAGCCAGTTCAGGTCCCCAGAGAATTTTAAAAAAGAGATTTATCAAGTAACAAGTAACACCTCAGGAAAAAGAAACAGGGTTTTTAATTGCTTTATGCGCTCCATAATTGAAGGCAGGCACCTTCTTGAGGCACTCGCTGCCAGGAGGAGTGAGACTCCAGTTGGCCTTGCCTAATTAATCCTGTGATACAAACCTTCTGGCTTCAATTTTCACATTTCTGTCTCTTTTTAGAGGTGATAATAAAACTAAAAATTTATGTTGGTTACTGTATGACTATAACTGTGCCAGCAGAACACAAATAAAACCATATGGGCTAAAGAGACCTTATCTCCACATTTCTGGCGTCTCTGTGGTTGGAGGCACAGGGGCAAGCTTTGTGCTAACAAGAAAAGGTAGGGAAATTCAGTGGCAGGCGGGCAGGCGTACAGGTCAGCTCCTTCTTGGGAGTTCGCTCTGTCAGGATGACTCATTGGAGCATATGCCTTTTTTATTGACAAAAAAAATTCTCAAAATAGAATTGTGCGCTCTGAAAGCTCAACGGCTCAGTGACTGCGCATCACAAAACGGCACTAGAGCTTTTAATGAAAGACAAATTGGGCAGCTTAGCCTTTGAAAAAGCTGTCAGAGTGACAAGTGCAGGCTCTTTTTATCTTAATAGCTTACATATTAAAACTTGTATAAAACATCCTTTAAAACATTGTCTGTGATACCAGCAATGTGGGCAGTTTGGCTGTGATGCATAATGCATCCCACATCAAGAACTGACCCCATTGTTGACACAGGTCATAATTAGTTTGCTTTTATGGAGAACCTTGATTTGTAATGGGACATTATTGTTCAATGTGCCGTGGAATGATACTTATACAAAGAGGTGGCATATTAAAGAATAGTTCATGTCCATAACACAGTGTCAGGGAAAAAAATGTATAAGCACAAAAGCCTATGGATTTTTCCTTAGATTGACTATGAGACATGACATTTGTGTTACTTAAATCATAGTATAAAAACACTAAAACCATTCTATCATATGACATTTTGAGCAGTTTTGTCTATGCAATATCTATTCCTCCATCTTGAAATACCAATGGCATGGTATTTTCAAAGACTGGAGTGAAAACCCGAGACGTATTGTATTATGCTATCCATAGATACTGCACAGGTATTTTAAGAAGGAGAAATGTCCAAAAATTATGGGATTTCAATTATTTCCTGCACTTAATGACTTAAAGTTTATGTCACTCTCTTTATTTAGCTTTATTCCCTTTAAATCTATATTTATTTTGAATAGAATTCTCACTCTTCCTGCTCAATTTTTAAAAATATGGGAGACATCTGGTGGTCAACAATTACATTTCTTTTTAAAAAAATAAAAACAGTCTCGTGTCTACTGGAAAATAAAATGTTCTATTTTAAAATTTAGTGGCTTTTTTTAATAGAAGCATTTTAATAAAGGCACTAATTCTCCACTCCCGTACACCTAGTTAAATGGGTTCTGAACATGGAACTAACTTGTAAAATACTCTGTTTTTACTGGACGTATCACCCAGTTTTCATACATATCAAATGGACTATTCCATTTTACATATTTAAATATGAGCCTTAAATTTTGTATGCCTAGAAAAAAAACAAATATATTCTGAAAAGCTTTATAATATGTGGATATCATACTTTTTAAAACAAAATAATTGAATTTTATAGAAGATTCTTCATAAAGGGGAAGAGTTAGAAACTAGGTTCAGGATTGCATAAATAGATACAGATGTGGAATAAAATTTAAAAGGGAAAACTTTCAATGTAGAAACTAGAAAGGTTCAAATTCTGGCCAGCGATATGGAACATGTCAAAACAAAGCTGACATTAACAGCAGTTGCTGAGGCTCCATCAGCCTTGTTCTCACAGATTTAAAATAAGCTCTCCACCCTTCTACACTAGTACACTGGATACGTAAATACACACACCTATTATATAAACACACAGAAAACAAGGCCATGTACTAATACTTAGCAATTTTACTCTCATTTCTACCTTATAGTTAAACTATAGAGTTCATTTTTTTATAATTAAATTTGGTTAATTGTTTTGACTATTAGCATGATTGAGTATTTTCTAGATGGTCGTTCTTGACTAAGAGCTTTTTTAAATGATTTCATTGAGTCCATGTAAAATACTACCTCACAGGCATGACTGT